>NW_026779051.1:338750-677500 GCF_030144855.1 Hypanus sabinus | reverse complement strand
TTCTGTACCCATCTCTGTGACCTCCTGCTTCTGTCTCTGTGACGATACCCCCGTTTCCTGTTACTTAAGCATAGTTATAAATTAACTCAAAATAAACATAACTTGTAGATAATAAACTGCCCTGCTTATCGAAAAAACTTATTACCATTCACAATCACTATTTAGAAAACTTCGCTATCAGAGCAACAACCTCATATTTTGAGCGAGTGATTGCAGTTGACATTGCCCTTCGTTGTTTCTGGATTTTTTTAAAGACTGTACAATCCAGAATTGCTGCATCACTATTAAAACAGTCATTTATTAACAGGTCATTTCCAATGAATGAATTATCAGAGTCGTCTCGAAATTTTCCAACTTCCTGTGCCAATTTGTTTCACAATAACCGTCTCTAAACAAAGTTTGCTCATCTGGTCGGTATGGCGCAGGTTCAGTTGTGTTAACCCCACTAAAATGTGGATCAAAATCCAGAATTCACTTCTAACTTTAGCTTCAACAAATGTATCATGATTGCGTTAAAATACAGGCAGATGCATTTTCCCATTTATGTTCTAACGTGAGAGGTGTGGCTCTGTCAGACAAAGCTGTATATCAGTATTGTGTTGCTAAGGCAGATATTCTCGAAATTCTGAAGCTTCTGAATGCTGCTGGGTATCCCGCTGTGCCTTTTATAATTCCATTTGTATAATGCCCCGTTAAAATGAGCGAGACACAATCTGTTATGGCGCAGCATCATGGCCCAACGAACATCTAATGCAGAACCATCTAGTACGAACATCTAGTACAGAAGCAGAACCATCAAGCTTCTTCGTATGATAACCCTTTCATTCCTGGAATCATCTTTGCTAAACTCCTCAATACTCTTTCTAATGCCAGCAATTCTCTTCTAAATGAGAGGCCCAAAGATGTTCAGAATACACAAGGTGAGGCCTCACTAATGCTTTATACAGCCTCAGCATTACATCCTTGCTCTTATATTCTAGACCTTCTGAAATGAATGCTAACATGGCATTTGCCTTCCTCACCACTGACTCGACCCAGAAGTTAACATTTGTAAGTCCCATTGCATCTCAGACTTTTGGTCTTTATCCCCGTTTAGAATATAATCTGCAATTTTATTTCTACTATCAAAGTACATGACATACATTTTCGAAAATTGCATTTTATTTCCCACTTTCTTGCCCATTCTTCTAACTGTATAAGTCATTCTGCATTTTACTGTTTCCGCAATAGTACCTGCCCCTCTACCAATCATCGTATCTACTGCAAGATTGGCAACAATGTCATCTATTTCATTATCTAAATCGTTTATATTATTCGCAGTTGCTGGAGGAATATACTTTGTATTCACCCAGTGCTGACCTTCCACAATGAGAGCAGAACCGCTCCATCCACTTTGGATGGACCAGATCAAAATGCCTGAGGAAGAGCCCAGGTGATTTGTTGTTTAAGTGTTTAAATTACTGCAAATTGTAGAAAAAAGTACATCAGCGCACGGCAGATTGTAACCAAACAACGGACAAAGGTGTTTTTTTTTAAATCTGTTTATATTGATATAAAAAAAACTTTTACAATAAAAGTACAAACAAAGAAACGGAAATACAGTGTCAAATTCATGTATAATATATTAGTCTAGTATATATAAACAGAGAACCACAACGCCCCCTGACAATTATTCGAACAAAAAAAAGATTGTAAATTTCTATTTATAAGAAGAAAGAAAAAAAACTCTAAACTAACCAAAAAAGATGGGCAGTCTATTTGAAGGAAAACTTACAAAAAAACGAGATATATAAAGAAACAGATTAAAAAAAGAAAAAAAATCATATGAAAATATAGAATAAAAGTTCGCCAGGTTTGCTCAAATTTGAAAAATGTATCAAACGTCCAACTTCTAATTTTCTTCAAGCTTAAGTTTTGACATAATGGAGGAGAGTCAGAAAAAAAAGGTGGATTAGGATCTTTCCAATGTAACGAAATATCTCTCTTAGCCAATAAAGTTGAAAAGGTTATCACATGTTGAGCGGAAGTTGAAACATTTCCCGCTTCCTTTGGAATAATCCCAAAGATTGCCTTAAGTAAATTAGGTTGTAAGTCCACACCTATGACTTTTGATAACGTTCTAAAAACACCTCTCCCAAACCTATTTAACTTTATACAACTTTATACAATACCAAAACATACGAGTTAGAGAAGCATCTGTCGCAGTTGTGATTTATTTGAGAAAAAAATATGCACTCATTTTTCTTTTGACATCCGTGCCCTGTGCACTTCCTTGAACTGAATGAAGGAACGACGGGTGATAATTAACTTATTATTAACTAAATAATAAATTTTATTCCATTGATCAACTGAAAGTAAGTCCTGAAAATCCAATACTCAAGCACATTTAGCCCTATCATTCAGGTATTATACGTGTATTCATTAAGCGTTTATATATAATAGCTGTCAATCTTTTTTGAAATGGTTTTAGCTGAAAAATAGCATCTGTCATGTTTGGTCAATGAAAAAATTGATAATTCGGTAAGAAATCACGTAAAAAATTCCTAACTTCTAAGTATTCAAAGAATTGTGCTTTAGATATATCATATGTATCCTTTAAACGCGAAAAGGACATTCAACAATCCTCTATGAACAGATCTAAAAACAAGTTTTTATTCCCTTATATTTCCATGTTAGAAAAACCGTATCGAGAATTGATGGCTGAAAATAAAGTTAAAATGGATATTACTAGAGATAACAAAGTTATTGAAGTCAACAAACCTGCGAAACTGAAATCAAACATTTAATGTATGTTTAGCAACAGGACTAATTGCTTGTCTGTCTATCCCAGAGAACAGAAAATGAGAAGAGGAGCTCCCAGTAAGGAAGCCAAAGAAAACCCCGTTACCGAATTCTCCTCCAGGCCTAAACAGGAAGAACAGTGCTGTTTATCTATACCCTGAATCCCAAACGAATATTAATTGCCCAATAATAAAATCGAAAGTTTGGTAACACAAGCCCTCCATCTTTCTTTGATTTTTGCAATAACGGTTGATTCAAGGCGTTTTAATCCAGACTGCCGATGACGTGACGGGAAACTAGAAGAAGAAGAGTGGCTACTCAGAAACTTAGACAGAGTAGGAGAGCCGGCGTAGCAGTGGTAGATAGAACACACAGTCTTCTAGATCAGAGAAGTGATCTGTGTTTTATTTTGCAACTGTGGAGAAGATTTTACTGATAAAGACGTGAGTAGATTCGCATGGACCATGTTCAAGCCTGTGTCAAGGTGTAAAATTAATTTCGTTGTGTCTGAGAGAGGGTTTTAAGCTCTAAAACCTATAGTGCGCTTCGTAGTCGCCCTGGATTATTACACAAAGTAACAATTAATATTGCTGTGATCACCATTATTTCATTTTACGTTGCACTGTAGGTTGTGTAATACATATTGATTTTTTGACCGCCGTGTTATTGCGGTCCATTGTGGATGTTATTGCGTTTCTTGGATGCCCGTGAGCAAGAGAATCTCGTTGTTTACATGGTGATATATGTATATATACACTGTCATGACAAATTTACTTTCTGCTTTGGACTTTGAACCAGTTGGGCCGAAGGCTATTTTCCGTGCTGTCCGCCTTAAAACACCTGGATTGCAAAAAAAAAAAAAAGAAGAGTGGTCTAGTAAACCACAGAAAGCGAATAAAACCCAGTCCGCAATGATCCATCCGATATTCCCGAGTAGAATGGTGTTAAACGCACGTTACGGAGCTCCGCGGCAGATGTACACTTAAAAACGACAATGTAAAAATGCCGTTTCAATATAGAGACCAGCAGAGTGACTGAATGGCCCCGGTGTTGTTGTGTCAAAGAACAGCCACGGTTGAGAAGGTGGCACAGCACTCTTCACCGAGGCCTCCTTCTCATCAAACTCCGCAGCCCGAGTCGGATGTCATGTGACACTTTGTACTGCTGCCTAATGTAACGAAAACAATTTTTTTCTCTTTCTTGCTTCTTTCCCATCCTCCCAAAACACTGACCGCTGCAATATACATTACAGTGATTGAATTATGAGCGTCTAAATCACAGATGTTGTCAGGAGTGAGATTCGAGACTACGCCTCCAGTTGGATACCAACACTCGGGTTTACAAGGAAGAGGTTTTCTCGCCTTAAGTCTAGCGCCTTAGACCACTCGGCCACCCTGACAGCCCTGCAGTACTCTCTTCATATTGAGCATAAAAAGCTGCATTTCAGCATAGTCTGAATGACTGCTCTGGTGTGAGAGTACACATACAAACAGACAGATATCCTGGGATTTGACATTAAAATAGACGTTGCATTTCGGACATGCTTGGCAAATTAAAAAAAAAAAATACAGCAGCACAGCACTGGAACATGTAGTGCATACAGTTCAGGCCATCCGTCATAGAAAGGTTGACGAGGCTTTCGAGAGGGCAGAAAAGCTTTACCAAGATGCCTCCTGAATTGGACGATTTGGGCGATAACGAGCTTGGACATGCTTGGGATGATTTCTCTGAAGTAGCGGGGGGTGAGCAAAAATCTGATAGATGTTTCTCAGATTTTGAGAGACATAGATAAAGGTATGGCATAGATGACATAGATAATCATGGCAGAGATTATCTCCATCCCAGGGTAGACATGGCTTATTCCATCAGGGATACATTTCACCTAAGAAGAGATAATTTTAAAGAAGATATGACAACATCCTTCACTCAATGTCGGCAAAACCAAGGAAGTGATTGTGGTTTTCAGGAGAAGGAAAAGTAGAGGTCCATGAGCCAGTTCTCATTGGATGATTGGTGGTGGAGAGCGCACGTAACTTAAAATTGGTGGGTATTACAAGTTTCTCAAATACGTCATCTTTTCTTACTTACGTGTTTGCCTAATCCTCGCGAACAACCGACGCTTGCTTCGCAGTAATAGCATTAACTCGGTTGAATGTTTAAGACAAATAATGTCAGGGGTGGGATTCGAACCCACGCCCCCAGATGGAGACCAGAAACCTCGGATTTGTATGAAGGACTTTCATTCCCTGAGTCTGGCTCCCTAGACCGCTCGGCCACCCTGACAACTTTGCATCACCCACTTCACATCCCAAAGAAATTTGATGTTTTTGAGTACAGATGAATGCCTGATTTAAGAACAGAGTTATATAAACACAAACGCACATCCGATTCTGGGAATCGGAATTGAGTCCGAGCTTGTTACAGTTTTCTCAGGTGTGGCGCCCTCTGTGGAAAGAGAAGCAGTGTTACAACTACAGATCAAAACTCGTTAGACGCGTATCAGCAGAAATCTGTAACGGAGGTTAAAAGAGTGAATGAGAACGCTGGGAAGACTCGCTGTCCTCACATGTAGGGAAGTGATGAAATAGAAGTTTATAGATAACGTAAGCATGTTTAAATATGTTTCCATAGTGGGATACTACGTTTTTATGTTTAACTATGTTTCCATAGTTTCAATTTAAATGGGGCCATTGACAGCACACCAGCGAGTTGGAAGCGCACTTACTTCTTGGAATATCTCAGTGTTACACCGAACCCATATTCTCAGCGCCAGGTGGGAGTCAATTCAATAACTAGAGATCAACGGGTGATGCTCCAGAAGCGAAGCCCAGAAGTTATATGGAACTGCCTAAGTTGTACACGAGAGCTGTGAATAACGGTGTAATAAAGGTACTGGGTCGGATAGACAGAGACAAATGCAGGTCAAATTCTATTACTATTAGATGACTATTACAACTGGCGAGGCTATCACTAACATTGAATCGCTGAAGGGACATTGGTCCAGTTCTATAAAATTGGAACTTGCGGCGGAACGCAGACATCGCTCAGGGTGAATGTTTTCATCTCAGCGCCAGTCAAACATGTCTTCAGGAAAATAAGTAAATAAATAAATAAATAAATAGACAGATAGATAGATAGATAGATAGATAGATAGATAGATAGATAGACAGACAGACAGACAGACAGACAGATAGATAGATAAATAAATAAATGAATGAATGAATGAATGAATGAATGAATGAATGAATGAATGAATGAATGAATGAATGAATGAATGAATGAACGAATGAATGAATGAATAAATAAATAAATAAATGAATAGACAGATAAATAAATAAATGAATGAATGAATGAATGAATGAATGAATGAATGAATGAATGAATGAATAAATAAATAAATAAATTGATAGATAGATAGATAGATAGATAGATAGATAGATAGATAGATAGATAGATAGATAGATAGATAGATAGATAGATAGATAGATAGATAGATAGATAGATAAATAAATAAATAAATGGATAGATAGATAAATTGATAAATAGCTGAATAAAACGCTAACCATATTGTCAAACGTCTACGGGGTGCTATTTTACATTGAGGCTTCAAGTCGCCGATTGATTTCAGATGAGATAGCATGTAGTGGAAGTGTTGTTATATTGGCCCATTGGAGTAAACTTACGCAATGGTATCAGTGGTTAGCAAAACAACATTACTCTGAATGCTGGCGGGCGGACGAACGAGCTCACTGCCAGGAACTGTAACATACTTTATTCTACGGCTCAACCCCTGACTGCAGCGGTTGCAGTACAGGGACCAGATATCCTTCTACTACCCCTTTCTCTCCGCTCCCTCTGAGCTACGTGGGGCGGCGGTGGGGTGCGGGACGGCTGTGTAGAAGCAGTAACTGAAAAAATGGCAATTGCTGGTGCAATTGCATTGGCTCCTCAGCACTACCTTCTCCTCCACTTATCTTCGTATCATCCGCAAACTTTACCACAAAGCCATCAATTCCATTATCCAAATAATTGACAAACAATGTGAAAAGTAGCAGTCTTAATTCTGACCCCTGCGGATCACCACTAGGCACTGGTAGCCAAACGGAAAAGGCACCTTTTATACACAATCACTACGTTCTGCCTGTCAGCCTTTCCTCTACCCATGACAGTATTTTTCCTTGAATGCCACCGGATTTCAACTTGTTAAGCAACCTCATGTGTGTCACCGTATCAAAGGCCTTCTGAAAATCCAAGTAATTCGCCGCCTTTCGATTGTCCACCGTTTTTGAAATCCCCTCGAAGAGCTCAAACAGATTAGGCAGGCAAGATTTTCCTCGACAGAAATCATGATGACTGTTCTTATTTTGATCATAACTCTGCAATTACTTGAAAACTTCTTCATTAATAATGGACTGCAACCCTTCCCAACCACTGAGGCGAGACGGGGACGCAACAGAGTCGGCATCAAAGATCAGGCAGAGATCAAAACATCCAGAGAAATCCAAAAATCAGATACAGGAAACAAGCAGAGTAAATATTCAGATCTACAGAGAGCAGATACGATGACTGGAAAGGCTCAGGGAAATTCCTTGGCACAAACTGGCATCACAGGACAGAAATACACTGAGCAATCAGCAGTCAGGCAGATAATAGGAGGAGCACAATGATACACAGGTGGCAGCGATGCAGGTAACAATAAGGAGCTGATGAGAAACGGGGTACTCAGAGATACAGGGGTCGGAGTAGAGCAGGAGCAGGGATAGGAGCAGGTCGCAATACAAAACCACAGACTAACATCTGGGGGAAACACACAAAAAGAAAAAGTTCAACTGAGGGTAATGAGAGATTTTCCCAAATCCCTTGCATATTGAAATCCCTCATCACAAATTTGACATTTCCCTTATTAAACGCCCTTTCTCGCTCCCTTTACGATCTCAACCGCATAGCTTGGTTATTTGTTGTTATTTTATGATTCCCATAATGTTGTTTTATTTTACTGTACTCCACCCAGAAAGATTCGAAATTCTCTGACACGATGTCACATTTTTCTAGAGATGTAATGCCGTCACTCATAGCACCGTCTATGCCTTCCTGCCCGTCCATTCGGTAAAACGTGCATTCTTTTATATTAAGCTCTAAATGTGACCTTCTATCAGCCACGACTCAGTGATGCCAACGACGTCAAACCAACTAAGCTCCAACAATTTAATCCACCTTAGAATACTACGTGCATTTAAAAGGAGCACCCTAATTCCTGCACTGTTCTTCCTTTTGAATATTGCCTATGTGATACAATTTGCTTCCTTTCATTGTCTGCATTTCTTCCCATTCATGGCTAGGCCTTACTTACATTCATAACACCCATCGTCTACCTGTCAACCAGCTAGCTCGTCCACAGTGTTGTCATATCTATTTCCGTTCCCTGACATGTTAGTTTAAATCACTTCATTTGGCTGAAGTAAAACTGCCTGCCAGGATAATGGTCGCGCTATTTTATAAGGCGTGGCAACATAATCGGGCAAGTACAAGGAGACAGTACACTTCTAATGGCAAGGACTGGGATATGGACGAAAGTTGGGCAGGTTATATTTTTCCATATTCCGAATTTGAGCACTGTTCATTAATTCTGTGGTATATTGCATTTTCATATCCTGCACTGTACTGTTCTCATAGGACAATATATTTCACATCATAGGCTGGTGAGAATAAACTTGATTCTGATTTTGAGGTTCGGATTTTTCTTCATTGCAGCGTACACAACAGCGAGGTTGTTTAAGTTCTTGACGGGGCACAATTGGGACGAATGTCCTCTTCTTTCGCAGGGTTCCTTTCTGTCATTTCAACTTTCGGTAGTGCTCATTTTCCGACAACCGAAATTGAATCTCCTGTTCCTCTCACTCACGGGATCCACTCGATATTGTTCTTGTCTTTAGTGGCACCTTGTCCAGAGCTATACTTGTGCTGGGGAGAAGCAGCTCTCCGGGAAGCAGTGACTGAGAGGTCTGAGTTAAAACGTTCTTTATGACTGCAGGTGTATGTAGTAGTCTCGGAAATCACTGCCTGTGAAAGACAGTGCCATTACCTCCATGCAGGGAAATTGGGATTTTTTTTTCTCCCAATGTTTTGCTTAAACATTTCCTGTATTCCGATTAAAGTGGACTCTGAACTTTTTGACTGGATTAAATTCAAATTTTCATCCTGCAGCTTCATATTTAGAACGTTCATTTTGTTATAAAGATTGGCGAGGTAGTGAATCTTGTTTCGCCAGCTCTTGTCGACTTTGAGGAAACATACAACTAGTTCAAATAAGCGTTTTATGCAGCAGTCTTCTGACAGACAACGCACACCATTGTAGAGAAGCAAACGTTCAATATCTTCATCGTTATCTGGGCAACATTGCAAAATATGCTATTTCATGAATAAGCGATAATTTTCTTGATAGAAAATATTACAAGTGTCGTGTTTAGAATTTCTTTCTTTCATAAAAACAACACCGAACCAACATGGGGACCCTTCGTATCTGGTGCTCCATCTGTTGCACGAGAAATCATGTTTTTAATTGGAAAACATTTATCCTGAATATACATGTTGAGCTCGTCAAATTTTGATTCCCCTTTGATACTTGTTTTTACCTTTATACAAAAGAGTATCTCTTCATAAACCTCCATTTTTGATAAACCTTGCAAGTGTCTTGAGCAATGTCTCGCACAATTGACTCATTCAGTTGTATCAAAAGCCATTTCTTTGTCGTTCAGCGCACAGTTTATACGCAAGGTCTTCGCTCATTTGGTCAATACGACGAACTACAGAGTGATGACTCAGGGGGATACATTTAAAACACTGTTATCCATTTTGGGAATACAGGTGAATTCTTCTGATACAGCTGTCAGTATCAATCTTTCAACAATTGTACCGCATTTATCACACTTTGCTATCATTTTCAAATAGTTATAAGAAACGTCGAGTCAACTATCAAGGTCACTTTGGCTTTCTTAGCAAGTGACTAGTGTTTTTTTTTTCATCCTCTGGACATAAGCAAGGCTATAAGTAACCTTTTCGGATTATTTTTTACGGAAGTGTTCCAATCTTGACAGTTTCATGACTTCTTTTGACAGTACAGTATTACAAATAAGACGCACAGAGCGTCGCTGCTCTGACTGGAACGGAATAAAACCATACTCCAGCATTGTATTGGCACATTTGCAGTAGTTTATGTTTCTTAGCAATATTAGAAAGCAAGGCTTCACCGCCTTCAGACCCGGAGAATGCGCCCTTAGTAGGTATAGATTATTATCGGGGCTAAATTGAACACAAAAGAATGATAACATAAACTGGGATGTGTATCGGATGTTGACGACTGCAGTGAGTTAACTCTTCTCAATGACACACCCTAACGTCAAATATTACCTCTGCCGGTTAAACTATTGAGTGGGTCTCCATTATCACTGACAGTCATTTTGCTCAAATTGTTTAATTTTCAAAGAGGATTCTTCGCTAAATGACATTTTGCGTCCTCGGTCCATTTGAATGAATAAATAAGGAGAAACATTCTTTATGTTACGTCTCCACGTAAATGTGCCATGTGCAATGATAGTAATTTATAATAATTTGTATTTACTAATGCATTCACTGTAATATGGAGTACACTGAAATCAGCGTGAGTTCATCAGTCCGATGGCCTGATATAAGTAGATGTCCCAGAGTCTGTTGGTCCTGGCTTTTGGATGCGGTACTGCTTCCTAGATGGTAGCAGCTCGAATAGATTGTGCTTGTGATGGCTTGTTTGTCCAATGATCCTATAGGCCCTTTTCACATGTGCTTGTAAGTGTCCTGAATCATGAGAAGTTCACACCTGGAGTTGCGCGGGGCTGTCTACTCTGATTGGTGCCCCTATAGGAAGTTCAATTTGGGGGCCCATACAACACTTCCTCAACCGTCTGAGGTGATGTGGATGCCGAGGAACTTGAAGCTATTTACCCTCTGAAAATTGGATCCATTGATGTCAATAGGAGTTAGCCCGACTTCATTCCTTCTTTAATCCACAACCAGCTCCTTTGGGATGAGAGGGTGTTTTCTTCACAGCACTGTATCAGAGAGATGACTTCTTATGCAGGTCACATCGTTAATTGTTTGAGATAAGGCCTATCAATGTAGAATCATCAGCAAATTTAATTTGCAGATTGGAGCTGTACGTTGCGATACATTCATGGGTATACCGGGAATAAAAGAGGGCACCCAGTACGCAGCACTGAGGGGCTCCTGTTTTGAACGTCGGAGCGTTGGAGGTGAGGAACCCCACTCTTACAGGCTGCTGGCGATCTGACAGGAAGCTCACCACGCAGGGTCAAGACTTAGGTCTCTGAGGTTCTTGTCGAGCCTGGATGGAACTATGGTGTTGAATGCTGAACTGTAGCCGAAGAACAGCATTCTCACATTAGCATCTTTCTTCTCCCGATGTGCAGCGCTACAAGAGGTTGTGCCCAGTTCATTTTACTGGGGGATTTTGAAGTAAAATTTTTGAAAGCGTAGCGGGGGACCCGGCAACTTCCAGTAGCTTTGGCATTTCAAAACTTTTTTGCTTCACCATTACAAAAGTGAAACACGGCTTTGCTGGTTAGAGACGAAATTCTCACGTTTGTAAGAAATACGCAAATTATCTTGACGGCATGTAAAAGCAATATTCAATTACCCATTGATGCTAAAATTAGAAGGGAATTCAGACTCAAGGTGCACATTAAGTTTTAAATATTTTAATAGGGATAACTAAAGATAACATATATCAACCCCACACGTTTTTTGCGATGTTTTTTTAGGATAGGCCAAAATAAAACAAAGTGGTTCACCATATGTGAGACCATTCCGACAATTCAGTGAATAGAAACAACTTGGTAATTACTTAATATTTTAAAAGTGGTATTGCAGTTTTGGACTATACATTATTTTACCAAAAATCACGAATTAGACGAATGGGCAATTTCATCGGTAGGCAATCTATCAAAAATGAACTTTCTCCACTTATTGGAACGTAGTTCTCAAAACGATTTTGAATGGTATTACGTTATTCAATTTACTGGGCGTGGTTTATCAACAGCACATCAATTTACCTTTGAGTTACGTCTGTGTAGGTAGTATTTAGAATAGTTAATCGAGTATTATTTTAGTATATCGACAGTTACTGTCTTACTAGGACAAGGTCAGAACTTTGGATTTCCAGATATCTCATGTTCTTTTGATGACAGATTGATGTCATATGTAGTATGACGCAGAGTAACCAGAGTGAATATGATTGTTTGAGCGGATGGGATCGAGCGTTGGTAGATGTAGAAAAGGTGGACACTTTGGAGGGACTGTCCATTGAGGCTCATATCAGGCATATCAGGTTATGTGATAAAAATCGATTTTTTAAAATTTTGGAAGGATTCTCAATTTCATGCAAATTCTCTAACTAAAATTAGAGGTGTTGTTGTTTTTTATTGACAGCAATATCACTTTAAACCAAAAGGATATTATAGAGGATATTAATGGTAGATTTTTTATTGTTACAGGAACAATTTACAACAGGAAATTGTTTTGCTTAATATCTATATTGATGATCCCCGATTCTTTAAGGTTGTTTTTGCTCTGTTAACTGATCTGAATTAATATATGTTATTAATGGGTGGTATTATTAATACTTGTTTAAATTCTTTAATGGATAATTCATCATCCAAACGTAAACACCCTAATCGTTCTGCGTCACTTATTAATTTATTTGATTGTGGCTTAAATGGAATTTTGGAGACATATGCATCCTATTGACAGAGAATATTCTTTTTTCTCAGATGTTCATAATGAATACTCGAGAAACGACTATTTTATAGTCGGCCCTCGACCTCTATTTAATGTTAAGAAATGTGAATTTGATGGAATTGTTATCTCTGATTACGCTCCCTTAAACTGAATATTTGAGCTGAAAGATGTTGCATCTACAAGACCAGTTTGGTGTATTACAGAACACGTGCTGCAAAGTTCAGATTTTGTTGAGTATATTGAAACTCAAATAGAGTTATGTTTCTTTTTTAATACAGAAAACGTCTCAAAGTTAATAATTTGGGATAAATTATAAGCGTATTTACGTGGTCAGATTATTTCGTATACAGTTAAACTGAAGAAGCAGATAAGAAAGGATTTAGGTAAAATATCGAAACAAATTAAATAATTAGATAACATCAGTGCAACCTCTCCAAATGTTGATTTGTTTAAGAGTGGAATTTCATTCACAATATAGTTTATTATTAACTTATCTTATTGAAGGATGTTTGCTTAAATTGAAAAGTCAGTTTTATATTTTTGGGGATAAAACTAATAGACTCTTAGCTTCCCAATTAAGGGTAGCTAGAACTAAAAGAGAAGATATAAAGATTCGTAACGATAATGGAAATATATTAAGTAAACATGAAGACATTAATAATATCTTTCAGGACATTTATTCTGATCTTGGAAAATTTCAATTTCCTTCAGATTCCTCCAATATGAAGGCTTTTTTAAATAAGATTAAATTTCCTCAAATTACTGCTGAAGATCAAAAGATGCTTGATGCTGCAATTGCTAAGCATGAAATTCAGAATGTTTTGTTGTCAATGCAATCAGGTAAAGCTCCTGGACTTGATGGTTATTCGGTAAGATTTAAAAAAAAATAATTGAGAATTAGGATCTGAGCGTCCGTGCGCGTGTGTGTGTGTGTGTGTGTGTGTGTGCGTGTGTGTGTGTGTGTGTGTGTGTGTGTGTGTGTGCGTGTGTGTGTGGACATGTGTATTTGTGTGGAGGTGTGTTTGGTCTTGTGTGTGTGTGAGAGAGAGAGAGAACCTTATAATGTAACCAGTATCAGGCTGATGAATGCTTACTCTCTCTCTCTCTCTCTCTCTCTCTCTCTCTCTCTCTCTCTCTCTCTCTCTCTCTCTCTCTCTCTCTCTCTCTCTCTCTCTCTCTCTCTCTCTCTCTCTCTCTCTGTCTCTCTCTCTCTCTCTCTCTCTCTCTCTCTCTCTCTCTCTCTCTCTCTCTCTCTCTCTCTCTCTCTCTCTCTCTCTCTCTGTCTCTCTCTCTCTCTCTCTCTGTCTCTCTCACCTCACACACACACACACACACACACACACACACACGCACACAAATAAAAAGCCGATTTCCCACTCTTTCTCTTTTCTCTTCCACTCCGACCGCGTTAAACAATGTACTTAGCGGTTGAGTCGGCATGACGATTAAGGGATAGAGAAAATAAAAGTGACGAAACAGTTGAAGGGCAATTTTGTAGAATCGAGAAATATACATAGCAGAATGGAACAATAAAGAGAGTAAACTGGGAGAACGGAGAATCTGCAGAATCTGCCAGAGATAAAAGCATTCAGCTTGCAGAAGGTTTCAAGTTGAAAATGAAGTCAGGGTTGATATGCAGTTTACATGAAATGCAGCATTAGTGTCAGGGAACGACTGCGGTGCAGAAACAATCAACAAACGGGAGACATTCATCAGATAATACGAGAGTGTGTGTTTCATTCTCCACCTGCTGTCTCCGGTATAGTGTGAAGAGGGGCGGTTTATTCTGTACCCACCAGTCCCCTGTGCAAGGTGAGTATGTGGGAGGGGGTGTTCAGTTTTTTAGATATCATTTCCTGATGCAGACTGAGATTGAGGTGTTCTTCAGTTCTCACAACCTGGTTCAGAGTGACAGTGTGTATTTCATTTTATTCATTTATTTTTTGCTACAGTGTGAGAGTGTGAGTTCCAGTCTGTATCTGTCAGTCTCTGTCACCGTGTGAGAGTGTGGGTTTCATTCTCTATCAGTCAGTCTCCGCTACAGTGTGAGAGTGTGGGGTTCATTCTGTGTCTGTCAGTCTCTGTCACAGTGTGAGAGTGTGGGTTTCATTCTCTATCTGTCAGTCTCTGCTACAGCGGGAGAGTGTGGGGTTCATTCTGTATCTGTCTGTCTCTGCTACAGCGTGAGTAGGTGGGTTCCAGTCTGTATCTGTCGGTCTCTGTTACAATGTGAGAGTGCGGGTTTGATTCTGTATTCAATAAAAATAAAACTCACAAAGGCAGCACGTTTCATGTTCCAGCAGCATTTATGTGAATACGTTTCTCTCAACAACACCAAATTGCTTCCTTTGCCGTGTATCTGTGCTCTCTTAGGTCTGCCGGTTCTTTCATTCTTTTCTCAATGTGCCCCAGGGTGTGAGTTTATTCGGGTAATGTCCCAATGATAAGTAATATAATGTTCATTTCAATTTTCTGATGACAGCTTCATACTGCCCTGTATCGCGTCATCCGTGTTCGCTGATTAAATAACAACAGTCTTGCTCTGTGTGGTTCTGAGAGAGTTTGTGATTAGGAATGTGAGGGAAGTCACATGTCACATTTGATCGATGTGTCACTCCGGCAACAAACCCACCCCACCCCGTCGAACAATGTGCCCCCGGAGATAAAACATACTCTGTGTGTACACTGACAGTCTGTCCAGTTCTCCAGCAGCCCTAGCAACATGAATACTTGCTTCATTTAGATCAGCATCCCGCGTGTGATATGTGTTGTTTGATACTTTGAAGTCCATGCTGTGACGGTTCCCTCCATCTCTTAATCTATCTTCCCCACATCGGTAGTATCTGTCTGTGTATCCGTGTGCGTGTTAAAGTGGGTGCGTATGTGTGTGTACGTGTGTGTGTGTACGTGTGTGTGTGTGTGTGTAGAGGCATCTCTCTCTCTCTCTCTCTCTCTCTCTCTCTCTCTCTCTCTCTCTCTCTCTCTCTCTCTCTAACCAGGTAACTGTATTACATTATTCAACGACGACCCTGTTCATGCCTTCCTCTTCCATGACTGGACGTGTTGTACAGAGTCTGCATATTGAATAAGCGACAGGAAAAAATGAAGTGACATTGAGACTGTTGCAGGACCATATTGCAGAAATAAGAGACTTTCAGAACAGAACGAGATGAATAAAGCAGTGAGTTGGGAGAACAGAGACTAATAGTTCAGTCTGCTAGACAGAAAAGGATTCAGGATGCAGTAGGTTTCGAGCTGAAAATGAAGACAGGATTGATATGAAATCCACATAAATTGCGGATTAGTGATAGAGATCGACAGCAGGGCCGAGACAATCAACAAACTGGAGACATTCATTCGAGTGTGCTGTTCAGTCTCTACCGGCTTGCCGCGGGTATAGTGTGTGGAGAAGTGGTTCATTTTGTACTCAACGGCCTCAGTACACTAAGAGAGTGCAGGATTCATTCTGTACATATCAGTGGTACAGACTGAGTGTGGGTATCTGAAGGTGTCACTCTCAGGTTCGGTGTGAGTGTATGCATTTATTTATGTACAAACCAGTCTCTGCTACAGTGTGAAACTGTGTTGTCACCGTCTTGTGAGTCTGATTCAGTGTGCGCGGGTGTATTTTGCTCATTCTTATCCGCTGTTCCTCAGATCACTTGGACTTGGACTTGGACACGGACACGGAGTCTTACCTTGGACTCAGACACAGAAACTGGTCCTGAATCCAGACACGGGCCTAGGACTCGGAGATTGGTCATTGAATTTGGACTTCCGACACGGACACGGAGTCTGAGCTTGGACTCAGACTCAGAGCCTAGTCCTGAATCCAGACACGGGCCCAGGACTCGGAGGTTGGTCATTGAGGTTGGACTTGGACACGGACACGGAGTCTTAGCTTGGACTCAGACACAGAGCCTGGTCCTGAATCCAGACACGGGCCCAGGACTCGGAGCTTGGTCATTGAGTTTGGACTTCCGACACGGACACGGAGTCTGAGCTTGGACTCAGACACAGAGCCTGGACCTGAATACAGACACGGGCCCAGGACTCGGTGCTTGGTCATTGAGGTGAGTAAAAACACTTAAATTATGTTCTCTACTCCCTGAGCAAATTTTAGAACGAGAGCCTTCTGCAGTTGGTTTCAGTTAAAATTGTGACATGCATCGTGAACTTATGAATGATGACATTTGTATTGAGCAGCACATTCAGCGTCACAGAGTTAATTAGCAACAAGTTCTTTCGATCTGACATAGTTCTGCATGCTAATTCTGTCACGGTCCGGTCCGTTGGCTCCTCATTTCAGTTAATTTCCTTTTCCCCGTATTACACCGGACTCTTTGATTAACGCACCAGATTCTCATTCGAAACAGCAGGATAAATCTGCGGCTTACATCTACTCGGCTCCTGGACCGTCACCTCAGTCAGTGCGGCAATGCACGTGTCGGGCCGCCGAGAATAGTGGACTCTAAGTGGCTTCGAGAATTCCGTCGTTTTCGTATCCAGCTGAGTTTTGCCGGCTGTTTGCTGCTACTCGGAGTCAAGATACGAATTACCTGTCGTTTTCGTGTCCAGCTAATAACTGCCGGACCTTTACCGCCACTCTGAGCCGAGATACGAATTGCCTATCGTTGTTTGGTTTTGCCGTCTCGTGTCAAGCTGAGGATTCCTGGCCGTTTACCGCCACTCCGAGCCAAGATACGAATCATCTGTCGTCTGGTTTTGTCTGTGTCCAAATTCCAGTCCCGACTCTGTGTCCAAGTTCGAGTCCAGGGCCCGTGTCTAGGTCCAAGTTCAGGCTCTGTGTCCATGTGCAAGTCGAAGCTCCATGACTAAGCTCCGGGTCCAGCTACCTCTGATTTCTTGTCCAAATTCAGATCCACATAAGTATTTAATCGTCGCTCTGCGGTCTTCCTTGCAACCATTAATAAACACGCGTCTGTTAATGGGATCACCATGCCCGTGTCCGGCACTTGTGTCCGCTTCCAGTCGTTGGTTGGATCAGACCGGTCCAGCCAAACATGGACCCAGCGGACACAGTCACTCTCTTACAAGCTGTTGCTAACCAGAGTCCCCTTCTCCCAGACTATAAGCCCCCCGCCAACCACAATCCGGCCAAGCCTGTTGAGTCGCCTGGACGCTCCCGTTGAAGGGCGGGGTACTGTCACGGTCCGGTCCGTTGATTCCTCATTTGGTTTATATTCCTTTTCCCCGTATTACACTGGACTCTTTGATTAAGACACCTGATTCTCATTCGATCCTGCAGCATAAAACCCCGGATTACATCGACTCGGCTGCTGACCGTCAACTCAGCCAACGCGGCAATGCTCGTTTCCGGCAGCCGAGAATAGTGGACTCTAAGTTGCTCGGGAATTTTGTCGTTTTCGTATCCAGCTGAGTTTTGACGGCCGTTTGCCTCTACTCCGAGTCAAGATATGAATCATCTCTCGTTGTTTAGTTTTGTCGGTGTCTAAGTCCGAGTCCCAGCTCCGAGTCCAGGGCCAGTGTTTGGATTCAGGACCAGGCTCTGTGTCTCAGTCCAAGCTCAGACTCCGTGTCCGTGTCCAAGTCCAACCTCAATGACCAATCTCCGAGTCCTGGGCCCGTGTCTGGATTAAGGACCAGACTCTGTGTCTCAGTCCAAGCTCAGACTCCGTGTCCGTGTCCAAGTCCAACCTCAATGAACAAGCTCCGAGTCCTGGGCCCGTGTCTGGATTCAGGACCAGACTCTGTGACTGAGTCCAAGGTAAGACTCCGTGTCCGTGTACAAGTCCGAGTCCAAGCTCCGTGTCCTGGGTCCGTGTCTGGATTCAGGACCAGGCTCTGTGTCTCAGTCCAAGCTCAGACTCCGTGTCCGTGTCCAAGTCCAACCTCAATAAACAAGCTCCGAGTCCTGGGCCCGTGTCTGTATTCAGGACCAGGCTCTGTGTCTGAGTCCAAGCTCAGACTCCGTGTCCGTGTCGGAAGTCCAAATTCAATGACCAATCTCCGAGTCCTGGACCCGTGTCTGGGTTCTGGACCAGGCTCTGTCTGAGTCCAAGGTAAGACTCCGTGTCCGTGTCCAAGTCCGAGTCCAAGCTCAATGCCCAAGCTCTGAGTCCAGGTTCCTCCGGTTTGTTGTTCAAAGTTCACGTCCACGTAAGCATTCAATTATCGTTCTGTGGTCTTCCTTGCAACCATCAATAAACACACGTCTGTTAATGGGATCTCCGTGCCCGTGTCCTGCAGTTGGTTTCAATTCTAGCCGTTCATTGCAACAAACCGTTGCTAAAGCACTTCGAGCCAAGTGAGCAGCAACTGGTCAGTAAACTTCTGTAGTTTGGCGACACAACTTCTGAAATGTTGAATGAAAATAATCAAAGTTAATATTTTTAATAATTTGAATAAATTTCAGTATAATTAAATTCACAAATTGATCGAAAGAAGACGCAGCGAGGTGTGTGTTTCATGATCTTTCAATATTTATATGAATACATTTCCCTCAGCAATTTTAAATTTCTGACTTCACTGTGTACTCTGCTCTCTTTTGTTTGCCGATTCTTTCACATATATTTCAATGGGCAGCAGACCATGTATTGATTTATGACCCACTCATGAATCATAAAAATTTCATTTCGATTTCCTAATGTCAAATTCCGACTGATCTGTGATAGGTCAGTTGTTAAATTTCTTCAGTTTTAAAATAGTTACTAATCTGCTCTGTCCAACACTGAGAGGGATTGAGATTAAGAATGCGAGGCTGATTGCAGTAAGCCAAAGTTCCACGTTGCAGCACGCGGCTGATTGATGAACTCCGGAGAATTTGACGTCACGCAACGTCACGGCAACGTCACAGTGGAGCCGGGAAAGTTCCGCTCGTCATGGACATGCAAGAAAAAAACACAGATGGATAAAAAAGGTGGAGGATCACTTAAAGACATCCCGGGAAGGGAGCAGGAGGGCGGGTGAATTAGCCAAACCAGAATCAAGTTGGGTGGTGAAATGGAATACAGATATAGAGGTAGGGATGACAGAGAAATAAGCAAACGGTACACATATATACTGAGTAATGACATAGCAACTGGACTAGGAGTTAACAAAGTAATGTTAGGAGAGAATTCTGAATACTTTGGGAAATTTCAAGGGATACAGACACGGAGTTGAATTATACCTGATAGTGGAAAATTTGAGGTGCGGAATTCTGAAAGAAAACAAACGATGTATTAACACCGTGACATTTGTAGACATCAAGGATCAGATAGAACTATGGAACAATTGAAGAAACTGTGTTGGTGGCTAGAACTGCGAGGAAATATACATTATTGTAAGAATTGTTTAATATGTATCCAGTTACAGCCCAGACAAATCGGGTAGAAAAGCATTTTTAAGACACGCCCTGTAGAAGGACCATGTGTAAACTTGCAGGTTAATTCTGTTGGATCCTGACCTCCATCTTTTGCAGAACCGAAATATATTTTCGAGATAGTGGATGCGTTCAGCAAGTGGATACAGGCTTTCTCAATTAGATAATGAAAACCGCTGACGTTACAGCCAGGATTAAGTTGGACAGAGTTTCTACCCGCTGTGTATTGCAATGCTCTCTAGGATCAGTCATGGTCTCTGCTACACCCACATGTGAAACTCTCTGGGGTAAAAACACATGTTGGTATCGCTTACTGACCACAATACAATGCAATTGCTGAACGGATGGAAATAAAAACACGTCAAAGACAATGTTATCTAAAACGAAATGGTTAGAATCCCTGTTTGGGCTTGATTTATCACCGACCGAGTATGATGGCATCGGAAAGGACAAATGCAAGAAGCAATTAATTGACTGTATTTAGGAGGCCCATTATGATGCCGCCCATAACATGTGACGGAAGAAACAGCAGAGCAAAGCTTGTTTCGAGGTGCTAACAAAACTGCGGGAGTCGGAGTTAGGACAGAAGTTTATGATCTCATTATATCAGCACAGCCCGCTGACAACTTCGCGTTCTGTAGGGACATACGACGTTGCTGACAGAGCCAGTCCATCAGTGTATCAAATCCAGACCGCTCCAAATAAGTTGGGTTTTATATTATTAACAGACTCAAACTCCTTGAAGATAGTCAATGTAGTCTAGTAGCAGAGTTTCAGAATGCTTGTTGTCATTGGGATGCCCTGGATCGAGATGAGATGATCCTCTTAGTTTCAGGTAATTGACGGTGATGTGGATACAAGGCGTTAAAGTTAGCTATAGTAGGACCATTCATAACGTCAGAATGTTTGGCATCAAGGGATTCAGAACTGTTGCCTCCAGAAGGCATTGGGTAGTTGTGGATGGAGCGTTTTCTCCCTGGATGTCACTAACCAATGGAGTACTGCGGAGATCTGTTCCGAGACCGAAGGTTTTTTGTGTTTTTGTGAATGCTTTGGATAAGGAAGTGGAAGTGTGGCTTATTGTATTTGCCGTGATGTGAAGGCTGGTGCAATTATGGAGAGCAGAGACGGTTGCCATCGATTTCCAACAGGACAGTGACAGTCCGCAGAGCAGCGCTGAGAAGTTACAGGTGGAGTTAAACACGAAAAGGTACGAAGTGATTCACTTTGGAATCTTTCACTGGCAGGGGTCAGCTCGTGCCAAACAGCCCAGATTGTTCTTCAAACTGTCAACAGCCCTGGCTAATTTTCCGAATTTTGTCGCAGGTCTCTGGAATATCGCTGTGGATCTTTTAATGTCTTTATAGGTACATAATTGCAGTGTATTTTATCGTAATATATGTCAGCTGTGACTTCCATCATTCAAAACGCTTCGAATGGCTGGAAGGAACGAAAGAAGAGATGAACGAATGTTTCCCTTTAATAAAGAAGTGTTGTCTATTCCCTATCCAGGACAAGTTCCTTCCTTCAATTTCAGAAGCGAATGTGCTTCGTCAAATCTTACAAAATAAATCGACTTCACAATGAATGCTTACTTTAAAAGCAACACAGTTAGAAAAAATGTCCCATTTAAATCGCTGAAGCCAGGTATCATTGAAAGTAACATGAAAAAATGCAAATTATAAATTTTTCTAAAGTAAATAGATTGCAGTATCCCTTGAGAAGCAGAATTCATGATACTGCGAGAGAGTGAGTGTAAATAGTTTAACGTAAGAGTTTGTGTAGTTGGATGTCACCAATGTCCCTGGCGTGATCGCCACGCTGATTACCTCAGTGGAATTGCTCTCTCCTCAATAAAAGTCTGCTAAACCGATCACCAGTCCATCTGAGCAGCTGAAACGTCCCGTACAACTGAACGCTGCTTCTAAACGGAATATGGGATATCCGGCGATTTACTACATCGCGGCTATTTTCTATCCCACACTGGTAGCGGTTGGTGTCCCCGGTAAGATGCCGGAGCTGGTTACTTTATGTATGGTGACGTCGTTACTGCGCTGCGGTATCCGCTCTGTTACTAAGCACAGATGCTACCTTCGGCTGAAATGTGTTTCCAGAATTAAGGATTCCAGCATCTTTTTTTTTTATTTTCATTTTCTTACATTGATCGAAGTGATTTTTTATTTGTTAATTACGACCTTGCTGATATTGAAATTGCTTCATAATTTCACCTGGCTAGGCTTTCTGAACTGACGCTGGTCTCTGCTTTTCTAGATCCGAATTTCTCTGAATGTAGACTCTTCGACCGTAGAACAACGTGGCATTATTTAAATGTCGGTCCGGTCTATTCTGGACTCGTAGGTCTGTTCTTACATGAGTCAGGATAAAATGTGTTTTGTATCATTTTGTCACCGCTGCAAACAATCCCGTCAGTATTTCACCTTTAATAATTGAAATGGTGTTTACTGGGACGATCGCCGTTCACCGGTAAGTGAATCATGGAACAGATTCTTTTCTCTGAACTGTCGGAAGGTCGCCAATGCACTGACATTCACAAGCGTCATTGCCCTGCAGCCGGAGTGCAGTGACGGAGACCGCACATTCTGGACTCCAGCTATCCACTTCCAAACAGACCATATCCATGGGGGCATTCAGAGAGATGCCGCTGACAATATTTCTATTTTGCTTTCCAAATTTCCAAATTTAACGGCGATTGTGATCCTATCTCGGGGAAAATGCGGACTCTCCAAATGCATCACCCGTAACCTGGTTGGAATGGCAGCAGCGGATCTGATGGTGGTTATCGTTTTTGTTTTAGTGGAACACACCAACAATATCTACATGTATTCTAGATCCCTTCTCATCACTTCTGTATGCGCTCTGACACTTGTATTTGGGAGGGCAGCGACGGACTGTTCTGTTTGGTTGACGGTCAGATTTACCTTCGATCGTTTCATCGCAATATGTTGTCGAAAGCTGCGGGAACGATACTGCACCGAGAGAACAGCAACGGTGGTTCTGGTGGCCGTGGTTATACTGAGCTGCGGGAGAAGTGTCCCGTTATACTTTGCCCTTGAACCTTTCATCATCATTGACATCACGCCGTGGCGGTGCACCGGCTCATATGAATACCTTACTTCACCCGTGTGGAGAGGATACAAATTACTGGAGAGTATTTTAACACCATTGCTGCCAATCGGCTTAATTGTGGTGTTCAACGGTTTAACCGTAAGACTTATCTTTGTGGCAAATAGAGTCCGCAGAAGGCTTCGGTACAACAGCGACAATCAGAAAGATGCCGAGGTGGAAAAACGCAGAAGATCGATGATTTTGCTGTTTTCTATATCAGCTAACTTCGTATTATTTTGGATGCCCTATGTAGTCCATACCCTGAAATGGCAAGTGCAAAACTATTTTTACCAGGACAGATATTTGAGTTCCTCGGTATACATTCTTCAGCAATTTGGGTACATGTTACAATTTCTCAGTATATGTACCAATACTTGTATCTATACACTAACACAGAGGAAATTCAGGGAAGTGCTGAGGAATGGAATGAAGTATGTGTTTACATTAAATGGCCATCTGTGTAGATAACGCCCGCGTCTAATGATAATACCGCGGAGTTTTCAAATAAAGATGTTTTACAATTAACAGAATTAGCAAATGCGTCTTGAATTCAAACAGTCATATGCCTGGTCGTCCGGAAAATGCAGAATCGGCGGAAGATTGCTGACTTCATACAGGTCAGGTCGGTAACAATAGAAACGTTCAGTGCTGCTGACGTGATTTTTACTTTGGTTGAAGTGTGTTCCAAACTGTCACAGACACTTGACTGTTACAAGAGCAGGGATATCCTCAGGACTTGTGTTTTACGGTCGGGTGAACGATTGTAAAGTGAGTGTTCTGCAGTTGGAGTAGACGGACCGGGTGAATTTCCACGCCAGGTGAGCACCAAGAAATTCAATGCTCTTAACGATCTCTACCGAGGAGCCGTCGATCTTCAGCGGGGACTGGTCGCTCAGTGCCCTCCTGAAGTCAACAGCCAACTCTTTTGTTTTGTCATCATTAAGAGACAGGTTGTTGGCTGTGCACCAATCCGTTAGCCGCTGCAACTCCACTCTGTAAGCTGATTCGTCGTTCTTGCTGATGAGACCAGCCATGGTCGTGTCATCGGCGAACTTGATGATGTGGTTAAAGTTGTGCGCTGCAGCACAGTCGTGGGTCAGAGTGAACACAAAGTGAACAGCAGTGGGCTGAGCACGCAGCCCTGGAGGGGGGCCCCGTGCTCAGTGTGATGGTGTTGGAGTTGCTGCCTCCGATCCGAACTGACTGATGCCTCCTAGTCAGGAAGTGTAGGATCCATTTGCAGAGGGAGGTTTCCAGGCCCAGTAGGCTCAGCTGTCCAATCAGCTTCTGAAGGATGATTGTGTTAAATGCTGAGCTGAAGTCTGTGAACAGCATCCGAACGAATGTGTCTTTTTTGTCCAAGTGGGTTAGAGCCAGGTGAAGGGTGGTGGCAATGGCGTCATCTGTTGAGCGGTTGGGAGGGTACACAAGCTACAGGATGTCCAGTGAGTGGGGCAACGATGTCTTGATATGCCTTGTAACGATCCTCTCGAAACACTCCGTTATGATAGATGTGAGTGCAACCGGAAGGTAGTCATTTAGGCAGGACACTGAAGACCTCCTCGGCACAGGGAAAATGGTGGCGGCGTTGAAGCAGGTTGGAATGGTGGCGCTGCTCAGGGAGATGTTGAAAATGTCAGTGAGAACATCTGCTAGCTGGTCTGCCCATCCCCTGAGCACTCTACCAGGGATGTTGGCTGGTCCAGCAGCCTCCCGTGGGTTGACTCTACACAGGGTTCTTCTCACATCGGCCACGGTGAGACACAGCACCTGGTCACTTGTGGGAGGGGTGGACGTACTCGCCGCCACGTCATTTTCCGCCTCAAATCGGGCATAGAAGTTGTTCAGCGCATCTGGGAGGGAGGCAGCACCCGCACAGTCAGGTGATGTTGTCCTTTAGTTGGTGATGTCCTGGATGCCCTTCCAGATGCGCCGTGTGTCGCTGCAGTCCTGGAAGTGACTGTGGATTCGCTGGGTGTGACAAGTGTGGTTTGGGACAGGCTGTCTTCTGGCAAGTGGGAGGCCTTCAGAAGTGAAATATTGAGTGTGTGGAGTTTGT
This sequence comes from Hypanus sabinus, assembly GCF_030144855.1. NCBI lineage: Eukaryota > Metazoa > Chordata > Chondrichthyes > Myliobatiformes > Dasyatidae > Hypanus > Hypanus sabinus. The sequence continues at coordinate 652,400 of NW_026779051.1, read as the reverse complement.
ATGTACCTGCCAAAATAGAATTTGAAAGGGAGCCTTGGTTTTCTAGCGATATCAAGACCCCGAATATTTTTTACTCTAAATGCTACCCAGACTCACTAATGACTACAGTATAATAATTCCAGGCCCTGAGCTCATCTGACTTTTATTTCAGTTATATTGAAACATAGAAAACTTACAACACAATACAGGCACTTCGGCCCACAAAGTTGTGTCGAACATGACCCTACTTTAGAAATTACTAGGCTTACCTGTAGCCCTCTATTTTTCTGTGCTCCGTGTACCGATTCAAAAGTCTCTTAAAAGACCCTATCGTGTCCGCCTCCTCCACCGTTACCGGCAGCCCATTCCCCGGACTCACCACTCTCTGAGTAAAAGACTTACACCTGGCATCTCCTCTGTACCTACTTCACAGCAACTTAAATCTGTGTCCACCTGTGGCAACCATTTCGGACCTGGGAAAAAACCTCTGACTATCCAGACGATCAATGCCTCTCATCATCTTATACACCTCTATCAGGTCCCCTCTCATCCTCCGTCGCTTCAAGGAGAAAAGTCCGAGTTCAGTCAACCTATTCCAATAAGGCAGGCTCCCCACTCCAGTCAACACCCTTGTAAATCTCCTCTGTAAATCTTCTGTAGAAGTTTGAGGGGAGATTTGATGGAGGTATACCAAAATAATGAGGTTTTAGATTGGGTAAAGGCAAGCACTCTTTTTCATTTGACTTTGGGTGGGGCTACAACTAGGGGTCATGGGTTAGGTGTGAAAGGTGAAATGTTAAGGGAACATGAGTGGAAGCATCTTCACTCAGAGCGTCGTCAGGGTGCCAGAAATGTGCCCAGTTAGATAATGATTTCTCTTGCCCACGTGGTTGAAAATCACTTTAACAGTGTGCTGTCGGATCATATCTTGGTGACTAAAGTGATCTCATCTGCAATGTTGTCCTTCACACATTGATGTATTTTATAATTTTTTTAAGATAAAAAAGGAATAGAATTTGTCTAACAGAACCTTAAACACAACACGCCAGTTTTTCCGTTCATCTCCATTAAGCAGAGGAGAAAGGGATTCACCCAATCATCCTTCCTGCACAGACTGTGGGATTGGATTCACTCGGTCATCTCAACTGAAAGTCCATCAGCAATTCCACACTGGGGCAAGACCACTCAACTGTTCTGTATGTGGGAAATGACTTAGTTGGTCATCGCACCTGTGGACACACCAGTCAGATCCCACTGAGGAGATACCGGTGACCTGCTGAATTTGTGGGGAAGGATTCACTTGGTCATCTGACCTGATGGCTCACCAGCAAGGTCATACGGGGGAGCGGCCGTCCACCTGCTCAGATTGTGGGAAGGGATTTACTTCGTCATCTCACCTACAGAGACACCAGCCAGTTCACACAGGGGAGTGGCTGTTCAGTCGCTCAGACTTTGGGAAGGGATTCACTCGGAGATTTCAACTGAAGGTACATCGGAGAGTTCACACTGGGGAGAGGCCGTTCACCTGCTCAGACTGTGGGAAGGGATTCACACAGTTAACTAGCCTACAAGCAATCAGTCAGTTTAATCTGGGGAGAAGCCGTTCACCTGCTCAGACTGCGGGAAGGGATTTTCTCAGTCATCTCAACTGAAGGTAAATCAGCGAGATCACACTAGGGAGAGGCCGTTCACTTGCTCAGCCTGAGGGAAAAGATTCACTTTGTCATCTCAACTACTGATACATCAGTCAGTTCACACTGGGGTGAAGCCGTTTACCTGCTCAGATTGTGGGAAGGGATTCACTCAGTTCTCCAGTCTACAGACACACCAGTCAGCCCACACAGGGAAATGGCTATTTCAACTGCCCAGACTCTGGGAAAGGATTCAATCACTCATCCACCCTCCAGAGACACCAGTCAGTTCACGCTGGAGTATGGCCGTTCACCTGCTCAGGCTGTGGGAAGGTATTCACTCGGTCATTTCAACTGAAGGTCCATCAGAGAGTTCACACTGGAGAGAGGCTATTCACCTGTTCTTTGTGTGGGAAGGGATTCACACGGTTATCTAGCCTACAAGCACACCAGCCGGTTCGTACTGGGGAGAAGCCATTCAACTGCTCAGACTGCGGGAAGCGATTCACTCGGTCATCCTACCTGCTGGCACAGCAGTCAGTACACATTGGAAAGAGGCCATTCACCCGCTCGCACTGAGAGAAGGGATTCAACCAGCTATTTGGCCTAAGGGACACCAGCGAGTTCGCAGCGGAGATGTTGTTCACATGCTGTGACTGTGGAAGTGATGCAGTCACTTGTGTAACCTTATGACATACTCTGCGATTCAGAGACGGTTTCAATAAGTTTAAAACTGTGTTGAGCTCTGCAATTTTTCCTGGTGCTGATCCAGTTCTGCACCCTGGTCACTAGCATGGGAGGAGTTTTTTTTCTGCTGCATATTCAACTTTAATGGGACTGGATCTGAGACAAATAGATCAGTTTTATTTTAAACTCTGTCTCCGGTACTTGGTGAAGTTATAACAGAACTAGTGTACAATAGAGGGTCAACTCAGGCCAGCTGGATCCTGCCAGTGACTCTGTTCCACGACAGTCCTTTTAAATCCTCCCCTGTTGTTCCCCTCTCGCTCTCCCCGCGGTGATGAGTTCCAAAGTCACCACTCTGTGGGTGAAGAGGTTTCCCTTGAATTTTCTGCAAAGTGAAGAAGATGAGCCGACTGTAGTTCTGTCTGCCGTGTTCTGCACCCCTCAAATTCTGGGCTGAAGAAGAATGACATTTGTAGTTAATCTCCCTGTTCACGATTCAGTTCCACATTATGGTTCGTTCTCCCTGCTTCTACAGGGTTGTTTTTAAACACCACTGTCCTCTAAAGACTGAAAGCGGAATGAGAAACCATCAGTTGAATTTTCAATGAACCAGGGTTGGAAACTAGAGGCGGGTCTGCACAGGGCCGAGTTTGGAGCTCTGGAGGTTGGTCGAGGTAAGAACGTATGATGAGGAGAAGGGAATCAGCCGCGGGACAGAGTAGCAACATTTGGAAGCTGTTTGACAGAGGAAATAATTATGTTATCTGACTGATGACATAAATGCTGTCTGTTGTGAGGTACTCCACTGGTCGAGGAACATGTGTGTGTTCGGATGGTTTTATCGATTGAAGGAGCTGTTACTGCTTGTTTATCCTGTAATATTTTATCCGGGTGGTTATTATGGATTGTCCTATCTGAAATAATGTATTGATTATCGTATAATTTGTAAGATTTTGACTCTAAAACTGGATCAGGCTTTAATTGACGGTGTCTTCATGAAGTGCTGGAGGTCATTCATCAGTTTGTCTTTTAAAGCAAGATTTCGTTAAATGATATTTGCCCAGGTTGCTGCAGGATCCTGGAGTGTCTTGGATTGTGTCTGGTTTCCCTTGGCATTTTCTGCACTTACTACCTTGTTTGTACTTTATGTATTGTTGATTTCTTTTGAGTGTTAACCGCCTTTTCCTGTAAGTCCCTCGGTTTCTGGGGATGAGTCGGGCACTGGATGTTTCTTTGTCAACAACTTGTCTGCTCAGATCACTGGGATGGCTTCCATCAGGGATCTACTGATCAACGTTTTCCCTCATAGGGATAATTCATTTTTCTGAGGTTGCCTCTCATTTAAGTTTGCTGCTGTGTACTTTACATCATAATTATACATAATACCATCATAAGACCAAAAGAATCACAGCAGATTTGGACCTCTGGCCGATCGTGTCTGCTCGGCCACTCAATTATGGCTGATCTTTTATTGACTCCTCCTCAACCCCAGTTCCCAGCCATCCCCGAGGAATCTTTGATGCCATGCCAAGTCAAGAATCTAACAATCTCTGCCTTAAACACACCCAACGACATGGCCTCTGCAGCCACATGAGGCAACAAATTCCATCGATTTACCACCCTCTGGCTAAAGAAATTTCTCTGCATCACCGTTGTGAATGGACTCCCCCCTATCTGGAGTCTGTGCCCTCTTCCTAACCGGAAGACCATAATCTTTGTGGATTGGTGATACCATCTCCTCCTCACTGACGTTCAACACCGGCGAACCTCAGGAGTAGGTGTTTAACTCATTGCTCTATTCTCCTTATGCACATAACTGTGTGGTTATGCATAGCTCAAATAACATCTACAAGTTTTCTAAAGATACAACTATTGTTGCTAGCATCTCAGGTGCTGATGGGAGGGCGTACAGGAGTGAGATATGCCAACTAGTGAAGTGGAGTCACAGTAAAAACCTAGCACTCAACATCAGTAAGACGTAACAGCTGATTTGAACTTGCGGAAGAGTAAGACGAAGAAACACATACCAATCCTCACAGAGAGATCAGAAGTGGAGAGAGTTCGCAATTTTTCTCCCTCGGATGATAACCTCTACATACGAAACTAATGCTGACTTGCACATAATTCACTGTTACTCTTGCCAAATATTTCCCTATACCCTATTTGGAAAATTGGCTGAAATTTCTAATTGTGGAAAACTCTCCCTCGTATTCCAGGTATCACTCCCGAAATGATTTACTTTCTGAATGGGCCATCTGCATTGAGTGCAGCGCTACTCTCAACAGTGGCAGGAAGAGAACCATCCACCATGTGGGAATCAGATCCAAGTTCTCAGCCGTACGGGGATGAATGAGACATAATTAAATATGTTGGCAATACAACATAACACATTTTTGTTTCCAGTTTGGTGAAGTTTTATTACTGTCCTGGACAGAGCCCGACTAAAATGTTCCATAATCACAAATGCTTTATCAGCCCGTGGTGCTGGACGCCTTTCATCTTGTCTCATCTGTTTGCATCCGGATCTGATGCCCCTGCACTTTGAGGCAGTGATTATAACTTTCTACACATTTACTGATATTTTATTAACATCCCTGAAGCTGACATTGCTTGAATAAGTAAAGTGTGACAGCTTCTGCGTTATCTTGAGGTGCACCACCATTGTGAGGTGATGTGTTTTACAGCGTGTTTCTCGTTCGTATAAAATCCACCCCTATTAGGAGCAGAAAATCAGACGTGATACTTTTTTTTTATTTTCGGGGTGAATTTTCTTCCTGCTGAAATTCGGATTAGAGTTGATTTGCTTCTTTTCACATTTTCTCCGACAACGGAATCTCCGAAAACACGTACGACGTGAATTATTTCTGAATGATTCATCCGTCCGTGCGTCTCCATCCATTTCAAATTTTCAAATAAATATTTTAAAAATAACTAATTCAGCAAATGCTGGAAATCAAAGGCAACACACACAGACACGCAGACACACAGACACACAGACACACACACACACACACACACACACACACACACACACACACAGACACACACACACACACACACAGACACACACACACACACACACACACACACACACACACACACACACACACCCCACCAACACACCCCCCGCTGGATGGAAGCGGAAGGAAGCTGATCAGAGAGGACAGTGGAGAACATGAAAAACCGAAGCAGTTAGGAAGTGACAGGCGGGTTAAAATAGGCATGAAACCAGAGTGGTGAACAGAAGAAGAGGAGGGATATGTTTTGATCATCATTCATGACACCAGGTTGGAGGCTACCTGGATCAGTTGTCACTCCTACATCTTGAGGGCAGACGCATCGTGGCACAAGCGGAAAAGCAATGGACTGAAATTGTCGGATCGGGAATGGGAAACAGAATTAAAATGTTTGGACGCCGGGAAGCACGCTTTTCATGATGCAGTGATGGTGCTCGACGGAATGAGTTCCAGTTCATCACGGGTCTCACCAATGTAGAGAAGTCCGCAACAGGAGCACCAGACAAAGACGACCACAGCAGATTCACTGGTGAAATGTTGCCTTACGTGGAGGTAACTGTGTGGGGCCCGTACTAATGAAGAGGGAGGAGATGAATGTGCCATTGTAGCACTTTGGTGCTTGCAGGGATAAGCGCTGTGAGGGTGATAGGTTTGGGGGGCTAAATGAAACAGGAGATCGTGGAGGGAGGCATCCCTTCGGAAAGCGGAGAGATGGGAACGGGAGATGGTGATAATTTTGTTGTTAACGTCGCTTTAAATGTGGAACCAGCCCGTCCGCGCTCACCAAGTCTTCCGCCACCTTAACAACGATACAGTTCCTCTTGCTCTTATCTACGACCCCATGACATTCCGCGTCCACAAATCACTATTTGCAATTTTACCAAAGTGATTTTAGAAACAAAACTATCTTTATGTCCCCATCGCCGCCAAACTACCAGGCTCCACTTTCCACAGGGATCGCTTCCTCTTTTATTCCATTTCCCTTCCATCCCTCACCATTCATCTCCCTCCTGGCGCTTATACCTGCAGGGATGTCAGGATGAGGTAGGATGTGGATGGTCCCAACAACACATCCAGTTGAGGCAACAATTTACCTGCAAATCCACTGGCGTAGTCTGTGAGTCTGAAAGGGGGTCACTTCATTGAGCAGCTCAGCTCCATTCGCCAAACACAAATCTTCCCCCAGGCAGAACTTCCAATTCCGATTCCTATTCCTGTCCCACTGCTTCCTCTTCTTCCATGATGAGACCACCCCCAGGGTGGAGCAGTAACAACTTATAGTCTATGTTGTCTGGGTAGCCTCCATCTTTATGGCGTGAATATCGATTCTCCTTCTGGTAGAAAGAATGGTCATCTTTCTCTTTTTATTCAATTCCCCAATCTGGCCTTTTACCTCTTCTCACCTGCCTATCACATCATCGTCGGTCCTCTCCAGCTTCCCTTTCTCCTATGGTCATTCTCCAGTGCAATCAGATTCCTTCCTCTCCATCCCTTTAGTATTCCCGTCCACCAGGCTTGACCTATCACCGTCCAGCATCCCTTCTCCTCCGTTAACTTTTTATTCTGGCGTTGCACCACTTCGTTTCTGGTCCTGGAGAAGGTTCTCGGCCCAACCCTTCGGCTGTTTATTCATTTCTATAGATGCCGCCTGACCTCCGGAGTTCCTCTCGCGGTTTCTTTGTGCCGCTTTTAGTATTTTTGTTGGGAGTTATAGCAACGGAGGCTACGAGTCAAATGTGTGATTGCAATATTTTTGAGCCATTGATGCCTAACTGCATTCAATAATGAAGTTGAATTAAAACCGGGTAATCTATAATTTTCAGGTTATTAATGACTCTGAAAACCTGTACTCGGATAAAGTACAGGCCAGGAGCTTTCCATCCTTGCACCTTCAAACATGTGGAGTGAGTTACTCTCAGAAACATCAAGCTGTCATTGCTCTCATGATCTGATTCTGAGATAGTCATTTGCCTGATTATACAGGAGGGGATTTGTAGGTCTACAGAGTGGAATTTATTTGTCAGTTTCATGGCTCCGATTTGTGACAATCCCATTAATGTTATGAGTATGTTTATTAGGTTGTGGTGCTTTATAACACTGAAGCTTTCAATGTGTTTGAACAGCAACATTGCTGATATTCAATGTGGTCTATACTTATTCTGTTTGTCTTGCGCAACCCTCGTATGTTTCTGGCGCTAACTTTTGGGCTTATGTCACAGCATGTTTATGGTTCTAGTCTACTTGATTGGTTACAAAGTGTTTCAGCATTCTTAACGAAATGTAAAAAAGCTGCAGAGACAATGGATGAGCTTGGAAAGGAACGGTGAGGGACATGAATTATTGAAATAATCAACGGACAACATTCTAACCGCCTTCTTGAAAACAGAAGAAAAGAACTCTGGTTACAAAGACCATCAGTGTCGAATCCTTTTCAAAATGAGTGACGGAGGAGAATTCAGCACATCCTTCAGCTGCTCCCTGAGATCAGTCTGACTGACGAGGTAAAGAGCACAAATGTTGCAACATGTAGCACAGTTCATTGAAAAATGAAGGTATCTTCAAACAATGTGGGACGTCCACTGCATGAACCATCCTGTTCCAGATCTCCATCACCCCATACAATGACCATACAGGATGAAATCTCCCGAGACGAACAGCGGTAAAACCAAGGATTTTGTGGGATTCTCGGGGTGGCTGAAATTCTAACTACAACTTGGAGCCCGGTGTCTGCTGCGGGCTCGACTGGATACTAAATATTTCGTGATGGCGAAAGCATTGAGCAGGACAACAGCGAGAAATGGATCAGATTGAAAAGACAGAACGAAGGTCAGCCATTACTGTCCAAAATAGTGACGCAAGTAATTCTCATCCCTACATGCAAAGGCTTGATAAAGGAAGGATATATGTCTTGTAACCACGAAGAACCATGAAACGTACTTTAAACAACTCAGTGCAGTCACTGTGCTCAGAACCACAGCGACCGTTATCCCAGTGCAATACTTAGCGTTTGGATCCTCGAAGCAAATGGCCACAAATCGATCAAAGGTGAAGGCGACCGTGAACCAAACAGAGCAATCTGTGGCGGCCTGCTATAAGAAGACATGGGTTCTGCACACGCGGACGTAAAAACAGGAAGGAGAAGTCATCCGGAAAAGCCTTCGGAAGTTTCATCAATTTTGCGTCCAGGAAAACGACCGCTAGGTCAGACGCTGACATGACCATCAGATAGCGGGTGACTATTTTAGAGAGTCCGCACTTTCCCCGTGATGGTATGACAATCGTCACCACGTTCGCTGTGAAAACCAGAAGCAGAGAAATTACACTTCAAACTGAGAGTATGATATGTGCCAATGTCTGTTTTATCGCCCCCGGTATATCAGCGTCTATCATCATCTTTGGTAACACTTTCTCCGCACCAATCTCTCTATGCATAGAAAACCTGCAACCACCCATCCGCTCTATTTCCCACTCGTATTAGTCATTTCCACCCGGGAAAAAGAAGAGACAAGGAGCTGAGTCTATCTATTCCTCTTACGATTGTGTAAGAACTCTATCATGTCACCTCTCATTCTCCAAATAGATAAGCTCAGGCTCGCTCCAGCGCTTTCCAACCCAGAATGAATCGATTTTTGCTTCTCAGCAGCAACGTATCTACTCAGATCAACATCTCTATTTTTACGCCGTAGTGCCAATGAATAATCGATTTTAAGCATTTAAACTTTCTTTCAGATCGCCACACATTGCCTATGTGAATAATTCGCCCCCTTGGAAGTTTCAATATTTTATTGTTGTACGTTATCGTATCACAGTGGATTTAAATTGGATTGTTTTTAACACTGACGAAGAGAAAAATGCCTTTCCATTTGAAAGTAAAAACAGATCTCCACGACGTGATCTAAAATAATTACTGATATAAAACACAAAATAATAGTTTGCGGAAGTATTAACCCCCGTTAAAATGGCGCACACAATCATCACTTGTGCAGCCAATTGGCTCCAAAATTCAAACAGTTAAATGGAGGTCACCTCTGTTCAGTCAGGGCGTTTCAATGGATTGTAGTGAAAATACATTTGTATCTGGAACGCCTAACTGTTGGTGACTCTGTACCCTGGCCAAAAAACCCATAATAAATCCAAAAGAACACTCCACGCAACTCCGCGAAAAAGTTATTGAAAATCACAAGTCAGGAGATGGATATAAGAAAATTTCAAAGCCATTGTTGAATATCCCTTGGAGTACAGTTAAGTCCATCTTCAAGAAATGGAAAGAACGGCACAATTGTAATTCTCCTCTGAGCAGGCATTCCTCAAAATCTGTAAGAAGGGGACTAGTGAAGGGAGATCACAAGAAACCTATGGCAACTCTGGAGGAGAAATAGGCTTCAGTGGCTGAGATGGGAGAGAGAACACATACAAAAACAGTTTCCTGATTGGTTCACCAGTCCCATCTTTATGAAAGAGTGTCAAAGAGTAAGACACTGTTAAAAAAAGAGCTCACCTGTAATTTCGGCCGTAGTTGCCACAAGGCATGCAGGAGACTTTAAAGCTCTGGGTCCGGGATAAGAAAAGAGAAACTGAGGGGAGAGAGGTATAAAAGGGGCACTACTGTGTGCAACTGACAAGAGAAAGACCGGGAGAAGCGACATTAAGGCAGAGAGAGACTGGGGAACGTGGGCGTAACTGGGGTAGCAGAGAGAGTGTGGTAAAAAGAGATTGGGATGAAATTGGGGGTAATGAGGGTACCAGAAGAGCGAGAGAGAAGACAGGAAAGGCGAGAGACAGGGAAAAGTTTGGGTTGTAGGCGCTTTGGATTCAGGAACACTGGAGTGACAGATTCTGGCGGACAGACTGGTGAATGATAGGAACGGGGAGTGAAACGGGTCGGAATTAAGAGAGGGACTGAGGAGTAAGAGGCATATTGGTGAACGAGAGACCGGTCTAGGCAACAAAGAGAGAGTGACAGGAGAAGAAAGGGTCACAAGGGATATTCGGGAGGGATCCAGACAGGCGAGAAGACGAGTGAAAAGCGGAAAGGCAAGAGAGGACGGAGACAAGACAATGTTTAGGGAAGAGGCATGCCAGGGAATGATAATGGGGCAGAGAGAGAGACGAGGGAGAGAGCAAGTGACGGGCGAGTGAAATGTTAGGATAGGAGGCTGAGGCAGAGAGAGAGATCGAGTAGAAACTGTGTCTGGAGAGGGAGAGTTGAGGTAGAAAAACTTCGGTGAGAAATAATCTGGGAAAGATAGAGATTAGAGGGGAGACTGGTTAGAGGCTTGTGAGGTACGAGAGCAATGAGAAGGGAGATCGGGAGGGACGGATTTTGGGTTTGAGATTGCTACCCGAACCACATGACACTGAAACTTCAAATATGACCATGACACAGTTCAGCACGTGGGGAAGGAGACAGGATGCAGAATTTGGATCATTGAACTCTATTCCACGGAAGGAATGATGTTCACAATGAGGACCAATTGCACATCTACTGTACGGGAACCTATTTCGTTGTGTCAAGGGTTCACACAACGAAATAGGTTCCCGTACAGTAGATGTGCAAGAGAATAAAAACAGAGCGTTGATCACGGTACAGACTACATTGAGGAGCGGCGGAATTGAGTAGCAAATTTGCAAAAATGTCAGATTGTTGCAAGAAAATTAAGGTTGTGTTCATAGATGAGCTTAACCTTCAACACATTCAACACATTCACTAGGACTTCGATTCTGTAAAGAACTGGCTGGCGTAGAATTTGCCGAATCTGTTCTACAGAATGCTGGGTAAGTGTGAGGCATTCAGAAGTGGTATTGAGAGTACAGTGCTCATTTGTTCCTGTTGGAATAAAACACAAAGGCCATCGTCCTTACAGTACCTTGCTTTTCAAGGGGTATATTTAATTCTGTTAGGCAGAATAAATTCTGCTATATCAAGCCTGGGGAGTATACAACATTCAAGAAAACACAAGAGGGAATTCAGCAGTCTTAAAATTTGACATGATGTTGCTCTAGCAGAAAACCTGAAGGGGAATTAGGTAGAGAGACAGATAGATAGATAAATAGATAGATAGATAGATAGATAGATAGATAGATAGATAGATAGATAGATAGATAGATAGATAGATAGATAGATAGATAGATAGATAGATAGATAGATAGATAGATAGATAGATAGATAGACAGACGGACATATTGATAGATGGACAGACCAATAGAAAAAGAAATAAACAGATATATTGACCGATAGACGGTTACATTTGTATTGAATCAAATTAGAATGGCTAATTTCCAGATTCTTGTAAAGTTTTCCACACGAACTTTTTGGGAGGCAAGTCCATTAATTTTTGGGGTCTCATCTGAGATATTTAAAGGATCCTTAATCGCTGTCAAGAGCCCATGTTACTGGAGAACATGTATTGTCATTATTTTTCTGCTCGGCAACGGCTCGGATTGTGTCAGGAAATTACAGGTCTGACGCCAATAGTGGGTAAATTATTTCAAGGTACTCGAAGGGACAGTATATGTATCGTAGGTATTTCGATAGACATGGCATTATTGTTGAAATTCGACATGGCTTTGTGAGTGTACGTCATATCTAAGCAATCTTACAAACCTTTTTTTCTAAAACCTGATGAAGACATGTCAGTGGATCTCGTTGACTTGGACATTAACAAGGCTTTTGACAAAGCCAACATAGGAGGTTAGTCCATACGGTTTAGTCGCTTTCTTTCAGTGGGATGCAGTAAACCGGATTCAACATGAGTACGGTAGAAGCCAGAGAGTGAAGTTATATGGTTGTGACTCTGAATGGAGGTAAGAAAATACTGGAGTGCAGCAGTGATCATCGTTGGCTCTGTTGTTAATGCGGACGTGAGAGATGTTGTACAGTGGGGATACTAACCAGGGTAGGAGGTACACATGGAATAGTATGACACTGAGTAGTGCAGTGGAACAAAGGGGTCTGTGAGTACAGATCCATTTTTCATTCATAGTGCTGCCGCAGGTAGATTGGGCCATAAAGCGGGTTTTGGACAGTTAGGCATTGATAAATCAGACTATTTAGTTGAAGATGTAATTCTGAAGTTGCATACTGAATCAGATTTGAGTATTGTGTGAAGTTCTGATCAAACACCTGCACAAAGAAATCACTGAGAGTGAACAAATACAGAGAAAGTTTACAAGGTCCTTGACGAAACTTGAAGACCTGACTTCATGGAATGTTTGAATAAGTTAGAACATTGATTTTTTTTTCCTTATTTTGAGTGTAGGAGAAAGTGGGGACATTACATAGAAGATAGATTAAAATGGTTGAAGGCATTGCTGAGGCCAAATTATAGAGTATTGTGTACAGTTCTGGTCACCGAATTATAGGAAAGATGTCAACAAAATAGAAAGAGTACAGAAAAGATTTACGAGAATTTTACCTGGTTTTCAGAACCTAAGTTACAGAGAAAGGTTGAACAAGTTATTTTTATTCTTTGGAGCGAAGGAGGTTGAGGTGAGACTTGATAGAGGTATTTAAAATTATGAAGGGGATAGATAGGGTTGAGAGTAGGGGAGATTCAAACAAGTGGACATGAGTTGAGAGTTAAGGGGAAAAAGTTTATGGTTAACACGGTTGAAGTTAACATGGTTAAAGGTTATGAGGGAACTTCTTTACTCAGAGAGTGGTAGCTGTGCAGAACGAACTTCCATTAGAATTTGTAGAGGCTGGTTCGATATTGTCAGTAAAATATTGGATAGGTATATGGACAGATAGGTATATGGGGTGAGTGCAGGTCGAAGGAACTAGGTAAGAGTAAGAGTTCGGCACGGGCCAGAAGGGCCGAGATGGTCTGTTCCCTTGCTGCAATTGCTATATGTTTATAAGCATGGAAATTATGAGGTGAAAGATGAGATGCAGGCTTGTGTCACTATTTGGGTGAGACTGAAATTATCGTTCACATGTTAAGGATGGAAAATAAAACGTTTAAGGTAAAGCTGAAGCGGATCTCCATTCTAAGATTGGGGAGGGTGTCCAACTTACTGCCAGCGAAAGTGCTGGACGTGGGTTTGATGTGACACTTAGACAAATTTGGTTAAGTACGTGAATGTAACGGTAAGGAGGTCGAGGCAGAATTTGACACGAACTGGATGGGTCCAGCTTTTTTGTGCTGTGCTAGAGTATTTATCTGACTCTTTTAAAATACATTGAATGAACATCGAATCCATTACTTGTCATGCACCGGGAACAGTTAAGTGTGTTACCCAATGTCACAATGAGTAAAAATAGACCGAAACAAACACTCGTTGTTTGTTCACTGTCCTGTAGCTAATATACCTAAAGGGGCATTAATTGGCTTAAGCAACATGCCTCTTGTTGTATAAGGGGTCATTGAAACAGGGCACTGGACATTTGGCTCTTTTCGTACAACTGATCGCCGCTTCTAGCAGAAAATGGGATATCCAGCAATTTATTAAATTGTCTCCATTTACTATCCCGTACTGGCAGCTGTTGGTATTCCAGGTAAGGTCGTGGAAATGCCGAGATGTGTGGCATACTGTAGTCTTTAAATTATGCGCTGCAATTTAGAGCGGATGTGCTTTGTTATTCTGGTCTTTTAATACAAACTCCCTCTGGAAATAATGAAAATAGAAGCACATTTCATCAACTTGTTGAAAGATATGATTTACGTGAATTTGATGCCTTTCATGTTTTATTCTTTGTTTGCTTATCATAACCTTACACGTTTACGTTTCGGATGTACTGAATTTCAAGACATACGCCGCTGAAATTAACCTTGAGTCTGGTTCAGATTCTAACACAAAATGACTGTGATAGATTCATAATGTCCTCTGCCTGGAATAGTTATGGTGGCTGTCCTGTGCATTCAGCCAAAGGGTCTGTGCTGTCCTGGTCGTCAGGCTGTTGGAAATTGTTATCTGTAGGGTCATAGTTGATGCAGGGAAACAGTAAAAACAATCCGGGGGGAAAGGCGTTCGATAGAAATGTTCTATGGATATTGGAAATTGATACCTGAAGGGTCAGAGGGGATACAGGGAAACAGTAAAAACAACCAGGGGGGAAAGGTGTCCGATGGAAATACCCTGAATTTCGGATTAACGAGAATCCGAATTTATTTTGGAGTGGTAGAGTTACGCAGCAGAAAAAAGAGATATTATTTGCAAAGATTCCATTTCAAATAAGATGCCGTGCGATGTTTCAGCGTTCGCCTCAGAACCTTTCAAACGCTTCATAGCCATTTACCCGTCCAACTTCCCCTTATTATTGGGTCTACCGCAGCCACAACGTCGCGCAGCACAATTCACCTAATTGCCCCATTTGTATAACCCTTGCCCTCAAATATCTATTGAACCTTTCCCACTGAATTTATACCCGCGCCGGATTCCTCAACCCTGTGGAAAGAGACTGGGTAAATTTACACTGTTTCTGCCCGCTGTGGTTTTCTGTGCCTCTGTATGATTAACACCCATCTGCCTGAGCTGCTGAGAATAATGTCCGGTTCTGATCAAGCTCTCTCTGCAAAGAAGTGTCTAAAATCCTGGCAACATTTTGGTAAATTGTACCTGGACTAAGTCAGTGTGAGCCTTTCCAATTGCAAGGTGTCCCCGATGCTCACAGTTCTGTATGTACAGGCGGAACAGGACGTGCGTATTTGCACCTCCATCCGAAGTTTCCTGCTCAGTTCTTTCACTAATGAAGTCTACCGATCCTAGTTCTCGAGGGGCCGAATGGTCTACTTCAGCACCTATTGTCTATTGTCTTCATACTTACCCTGTCCACCTTAGGCTCCACTTGCAGTGAATCCTGTTCTTGAAATACAAGATCCCTCTATTCTCGAGACTCTGCGGAGCCCTAATTTTCGTTAAGAATCTCCTACCTTGCTTACCTTTCCAAGAAAAAACCCTCCATAATAATAAGCTCAAATAAGCCCAAATAAGCTCCACCATTCCATTCCTTGACCAACTTACTGAACTGATGAAGACAGCAACCTAATGTTTGATAGCTGACCTCGCTCTCCATTAGACAATCTATTTTATTGTCGTCTGTAAATCTACTGCCCGTGTTTTGTACATTGTTCTCCAAATCTTCGATATTGATGACACATGACAATTATCCCGGCAACGTCGCTGAGCAAATCACTATTAGCTGACTTGCGATCTCAGAAACAAATTTCCATCATAGTTTTCTTCTTCCGACCGTAAAGGACTACCATTATGGAACTGATGGCTCTCTGGCAAAGTTTGCGGATGAGACGATAGATGGGTGGAAAGGCAGGTATTGCTGAGGAAGCAACGTTATTGCCACAGGGCTCAGACATATGGGCACAAAAGTGGCAGATGGAATGCAGTACTGGGAAATGTACGATGATGCATTTTGGTAAAATTGGTAAAAAAAAAACTCAATTTAGGCCACATTTGGAGTACTGTGTCCAGTTTTGGTCGCCTCACAATAGGAAGGATGTGGAAGCATTGGAAAGGGTACAAAGGAGATTCACCAGGATACTGCCTGGTTTAAAGATGGTTCAGAGAGTATGGATTATGATCAATGATCCAGGGAGCTAGGGCTGTACTCTGTGGACAGAATGAGGATGAGAGGAGACATGATAGAGGTGTACAAGATTTTAAGAGGAACAGACAGAGTGGACAGCCATCGCCTCTTCCCCAGGGCACCAATGCTCAGTACAAGAGGACATATCTTTAAGGTAAGTGGAGGGAAGTTCAAGGGGGGTATTAGAGGAAGGTTTTGCACTTAGAGAGTGGTTGGTGAGTGGAATGCACTGCCTGAGTCAGTGGTGGAGGCATATACACTAGTGAAGTTTAAGAGACTACTAGACAGGTATATGGAATAATTTAAGGTAAGGGGTTATATGGGTGACAGGGTATTAGGGTCGGCACAACATTGTGTGCCGAAGGGCCTTACTGTGCTGTACTGTCTATGATCTATGTTCTATGTTCTATGTACAACAATCAATAGTGTGGACTGTTACCTAAACGGTGCGATCTGGACTTCCAGCCTTACCATGCAAGCAATGTCACACTGAGCAATCCAGACACATTAAGGAATGACTGCTACATGTTATTTCTCTTTTCTCAGTTAATTTAGCGGCGATTGTGGTCCTGTCTCGCAGAAATTGTGGCCTGTCCAAAGTTATCACTCGATACCTCGTGACCATGGCGTCTGCAGATCTGCTGGTCGTTGTATTTGGTGTTGTATTGCGTAAAATCAATGTTCTCTATCCATATGCTGATTTTTTGGTGAAGCCCCCGATGTGTGGTGTGGAAAATATTTTGACGATTGCAACGATGGATTGTTCCGTTTGGCTGACTGTCACTTTCACTCTCGATCGCTATGTCGCGATCTGCCTCCAGAAGCTGCGGGCCCGATATTGTACCGAAAGAACAGCGACCGTGATGATCGTGGCAGTGGTCATAGGTAGTTGTGTTCAGTCATTTCCATTTTACTTTGCAGCAGAACCAGGGAAGTGCATTGCCAAACCCGAGTACTATACATCACCCCTGTGGAGAGGTTACGAGGTATTTGATACCATCGTGACCCCTTTATTACCATTTGGTTTAATTGTGTTGATCAATACGTTGACCACCAGATATATTGTAGCAGCGAATGTAGTTCGCCGTGGACTTCGGAGAAATACTGACAACAAAAGTGATCCAGAGGTTAAGAACCGGAGAAAGTCAATGGTTTTGTTGTTCGCTCTATCTGCCAATTTCATATTATTGTGGATAACCAATATTGTACACTCCATGACCTGGCCAGCGGTAAACTTTTATTTCACAGACAAATATTACAACACACCTACATTTATCCTACAAGTGTCCGGGGATATATTGATGTTGCTCAGTTCCTGCACCAACACGTGTATCTATGGACTGACACAGAGGAAATTCAGGGAGGAGCTGAAGATCGGGGCGAAGTACCTGTTTACACTAAATGGGAAGCTCTGTAAATAAAATGTAAATGAAATTATCCCTAATTGTGATTTGCCATATAACCATAAACATATAACAATCACAGCACGGAAACAGGCCATCTCGGCCCTCCTAGTCCGTGCCGAACTCTTAATCTCACCTAGTCCCACCTACCCGCACTCAGCCCATAATCCTCCACACCTTTCCTGTCCATAACCTAACCAATTTTACCTTAAATGAAACAACTGAACTGGCCTCTATCACTTCTACAGGAAGCTCATTCCATACAACTATCTCTCTCTGAGTAAATAAATATCCCCTCGTGTCTCCCTTAAACTTCTGCCCCCTAACTCTCAAATCATGTCCTCTCGTTTGAATCTACCCTACTCTCAATGGAAACAGCCTATTCACGTCAACTCTATCTATCCCTCTCAAAATTTTAAATACCTCGATCAAATCCCCCCTCAACCTTCTACGCTCCAAGGAATAGAGATCTAACTTGTTCAACCTTTCTCTGTAACTTAAGTGCTGAAACCCAGGTAACATCCTAGTAAATCGTCTCTGCACTCTCAAATTTATTGATATCTTTCCTATAATTCGGTGACCAGAACTGTACACAATATTCCAAATTTGGTCTTACCAATGCCTTGTACAATTTTAACATTACATCCCAACTTCTGTTCTCAATGCTTTGAATTATAAAGGCCAGCGAACCAAAAGCCTTCTTCACCACCCTATCGACATGAGACTCCACCTTCAGGGAACTATGCACTGTTATTCTTAGATCTCTCTGTTCCTCTGCATTCCTCAATGCCCTACCATTTACCCTGTATTTTCTATTTGGATTATTCCTGCCAAAATGTAGAACCTCACACTTCCCCGCATTAAACTCCATCTGCCAACGTTCAGCCCATTCTTCTAACCTGCATAAATCTCCCTGCCAGCTTTGAAAACCCACCTCATTATCCACAACACCTCCTACCTTAGTGTCATCGGCATACTTACTAATCCAATTTACCACCCCATCATCCAGATCATTTATGTATATTACAAACAGCATTGGGCCCAAAACAGATCCCTGAGGCACCCCGCTAGTCACCGGCCTCCATCCTGATAAACAATTATGCACCACTACTCACTGGAATCTCCCATCTAGCCACTGTTGAATCCATTTTTAAACTCCAGAATTAATACCTAACGGCTGAACCTTCTTAACTAACCTTCCATGTGGAACTTTGTCAAAGGCTTTGCTGAAGTCCATATAGACTACATCTACTGCCTTACCCTCATCAACATTCCTCGTAACGTCTTCAAAAAATTCAATAAGGTTTGTCAAACATGACCTTCCACGCACAAATCCATGCTGGCTACTCCTAATCAGATCCTGTCTATCCAGATAATTATTAATACTATCTCTAAGTAGACTTTCCATTAATTTACCCACCACTGATGTCAAACTGACAGGTCTATAATTGCTAGGCTTACTTCTAGAACCCTTTTTAAACAATGGAACCACATGAGCAATACGCCAATCCTCCGGCACAATCCCCGTTTCTAATGACATCTTAAAGGACTCCGTCAGAGCTCCTGCTATTTCTACACAAACTTCCCTCAAGGTCATGCGGAATATCCTGTCAGGACCCGGAGAGTTATCCACTTCTAAATTTCTTAAAAGCGCCAATACTTCCACCTCTTTAATTGTCATAGGTTCCATAGCTTCCTTACTTGTTTCCCACACCTTACACAATTCAATATCCTTCTTCTTAGTGAATAGCGAAGAGAAGAAATCGTTCAAAATCTTTCCCATCTCCCTCGGGTCCACACATAGCTGACCACTCTCATTCTCTAAGGGGCCAATTTTACCCCTTACTATCCTCTTGCTTTTTATATAACTGTAGAAACCTTTGGGATTTACTTTCACCTTATTTGCCAAAACAACCTCGTAACCACTTTTATTTTTTTCTAATCTCTTTCTTAAGATTCCTTTTACATTCTTTATATTCCTCGAGCAATTCCTTTACTCCATGCTGCCTATATCTATTGTAGACATCCCCCTTTTTCCGAACCAAATTTCTAATATCCCTTGAAAACCATGGTGCTTTCAAACCTTTAACCTTTCCTTTCAACCTAACAGCAACATGAAGATTCTGTACCCTCATAATTTCACCCTTAAATGACCTCCATTGCTCTATTACATCCTTCCCATAAAACTACTTGACCCAATCCACTCTCTCTAAATCCCTTCGCATTTCCTCAAAGTTAGCCATTCTCCAATCAAAATCTCAGCTCTAGGTCCTGTCCTGTCATATTCCATAATTATATTGAAGCTAATGCTATTGTGATCACTGGACCCGAAGTGCTCCCCAACACATACATCTGTCAGCTGACCTATCGCATTCCCTAACAGGAGATCCAACACTGCCCCATCTCTAGTCGGTACTTCTATGTATTGTTGCAAAAAACTATCCTGCACACATTTCATAAATATGTAGAATTTGTTTGTATCGCTGTTCAGTGGCGTTTTGATTTCAGCTCTCACTCTATAACTCGGTGCTTCGCGTAGAAACGTAACCAGCAGATTAAGCAGCAACAGAGTGATTATTATCTTTGTGCACCTCATGAATATTCATATGTAAAGCATCAGATTATATTCCGCTGTGGTAGGTGAAGAGCTGAAACTCAAAACTAAGAATATCAAAGTAGTTTTATGAAATAATTAAGCAGATGACACGAGATGCGACAATCAACATGCAAAAACAGACAAAATGTGAGTCTGTAGAAGGTTGTAAAAGTGTAAATGCTGAATCTGGGGAAACCTATATGAATATACTTGCAATACAACCTTGTGGTTTGGAATTGTTGCTCTAATCGCTTCTTAACTTCTTTTCTATTCGGAATGAGGACAGGAGCCACAACTGTAAATTCCCCTTGGTGGATTCTCTGTCACTTGCTTAGCTTTTTGTTGCCTGTTTAAAGACTCGGCTAAATCTAAAATGCGTGCTGTACGTCAGGGATTCTCACGCATGTGCATGTATCAATGATATCTTTGTCACGTGATATTCTACAGGGTTGTGACGTCAACAGGTTTTCTTTGTTGCGTGTGGGGTGTGATTGGGGGCATCCCAATCCCTTCGCAAACACGTAATAAGGATGAATGGAATTCATGACTATGTGTGGGTTTCAGGCACCTGCAGGATCGCTACCTAATGCCCTTCGTTACCCATGTGCTATATTACGTGTCCTCTTTTCCTGCGTTTACACAAACTCTTTGGGAATATGTTACTGTGCAATTTAGCTTCCTTCTGTCAATCAGATTTGACAATGTTGTAGTCCGTGGGTACCCGAACCTTTTTATGCCATGGATTCCCACCATTAACAGAGAGGTCCGTGGACCCCAGAATAGAGACCTCTATTACAAAAGAAAACATTCTTGTTGAATCTTGCATGATCTTTACTAAATTTCAAAGCAGAACATTTTGTTTTTTTACAATTTCGTGAGCAAGGGATGGAAGTATTCTTTCATTGCCTGTGTGACCGCTGTAGCTTTTCCGCACATGGTCGTTTTACTGAGGACCAGAAGAGAACATCATGAGTATTTTCCCGAATTCTTCTGAAATTGAAACTCGAGCAAGTATTGTGTTTCAGCAAAGTGTTTTTCCATATTCGAACAAAGAACCGGCCATAAAGAGCCCAGACGAATCCTAAAGATGGGGCTCAGTCAGAAACATTAATTGCTTAATCACCTCTAACATTTTACGAGAGTTTCTCTAAATCTCCGTTACGCATGAAGTCTCTTATATTGGAGATATAATCGGCATCATAATTGTATATTTATTTTTAGCATGCTGTAAGCAATCATTTCTCACTGAGAGTGGCCACTTCAAGCGCATGGGTTTGCGGCTTTCTCCGTCCGGGGGTTATTCTCTGACTCCGGGATGAACTAAATGCCTATTAGACTATACCTGTACTTAAATAGCACTGTTAGCCTCTTACCAGGGAACTGACCCGGCAGTACAGAAGTCTTTGCAGAACACAAACACCTTGCTAGGATGTAATTGATACCCCAGCCTATAAGTTCTTCCTATAAAGGATAATCCCTTTACATCTTCATTTTGCTTGGGTTTTGAGAAGTCAAGGTGATATATGTAAAAATGGAGGTTTGAATTCAGCGGAAAATATGTTGAATGTTTCCAATTGTCTGCCACTCGTGAACAACATACACTTTAACTAAAATCTGCTTTTAATTGAATTGCATTGTCAATGTATTCTCTGAGAGGCAGATCGTCAGAAACAGCCCATGCACATTAGAAAAAAAAACACTGAAATTAGAGCAATAGCGAGCGTTTCGAAACTGGCATTGATGTGCTCTGCATGCTGGAAAAGATCAGTCATTTCTTAAACGAATACCAAGGCAGACGTATGACGCCTATTGACAGACCGCCCGTGCAGTCTTCTTCTGTACTGCCCGCCTCTCTCTTCCATTCGTAATCACTGAAGAAAGTGGGGAGCTGATATTTAAGAGGGGACGCAGAATATGTGAATGACATCAAATGGATTTTAAAATAAAGGTCAGCAGTCATTTCTGAAATGCATGGCAAACTTAGCTGACTTAGCAGCACGGGATTCCATTGTTCCTCATTGATCGTGAGAGGCAGAAAGTGAATCAGAGACAATATTGCTCAGCAATATGGCAGCATCTCCATCGCCTGATCATAGCGGTAGCGGGCTTAGTAACCAAACATTCCTTTTTGTCATTGCTTTTCATTGTCAGGTCCGGACCGTTATCCACTTATTTCAGTTAATTTCCTTTTTCTCCGTGTTCGACTGGGCTCCTTGATTACGGTACCTGATTCGAACTGGCAACATAAAAAAACTCCAGCTTACATCTACTCGCTGCTGGTTCATCAACTCAGCCAGGGCGGCGATGAATGTTCCGTGCTGCCAAGAATAAGGGACTGTCTTCAGGAGCTTCTCTGTGTCAAGATTTGCCTTGCCTGTTGCTTGTTTGTGTGGTTTTGTGTCCAACTGTGTGTTGCCGGCCGTTTTGCCGCTGCTCCGAGCCGGGATGAGAGTGCTCTGTTGTTGTTGCTTTTTTTTTGATGGCTTCGTGTTCGAATCTAAGTCAATGCCTCTAGTCCCAGTCTAAGTCAAGGCCTCGGACCCCAGTCTCAGTCAAGGCTCCACGTCCCAGTCTCAGTCAAGGCCTCGAGTCCCAGTACAAGTCAAGGCCTCGAGTCCCAGTCTAAGTCAAGGCCTCGGGCCCCAGTCTCAGTCAAGGCTCCACGACCCAGTCTCAGTCAAGGCCTCGAGTCCCAGTCGAAGTCAAGGCCTCGAGTCCCAGTCCAAGTCAAGGCCTCGAGTCCCAGTCCAAGTCAAGGCCTCGAGTCCAATTCCAAGTCAAGGCCTCCAGTTCCAGTCCAATTCAAGGCCTCGAGTCCAAGTCCAAGTCAAGGCCTCGAATCCGTCAAAGTCAAGGCCTCGAGTCCCAGTCCAAGACAAGGCCTCGAGTCCCAGTCTCAGTCAAGGATTCGTGTCCAGTTAAGGCCTGGAGTTCCATTCCAAATCAAGGCCTCGAGTCCCAGTCCAAGTCAAGGCCTCCAGTTCCAGTCCAATTCAAGGCCTCGAGTCCAAGTCCAAGTCAAGGCTCGAATCCGTCAAAGTCAAGGCCTCCAGTTCCAGTCCAATTCAAGGCCTCGAGTCCCAGTCCAAGTCAAGGCCTCGAGTCCCAGTCTCAGTCAAGGATTCGTGTCCAGTTAAGGCCTGGAGTACCATTCCAAATCAAGGCCTCGAGTCCAATTCCAAGTCAAGGTCTCCAGTTCCAGTCCAAGTCAAGGCTTCGAGTCCCAGTCCAAGTCAAGGCCTCGGGTGCCAGTCTCAGTCATGGCTCCACGTCCCAGTCTCAGTCAAGGCCTCGAGTCCCAGTCCAAGTCAAGGCCTCGAGTCCCAGTCCAAGTCAAGGCCTCGAGTTCCAGCCTCAGTCAAGGATTCGTGTCCAGTTAAGGCCTCGAGGACCATTCCAAATCAAGGCCTCGAGTCCAATTCCAAGTCAAGGCCTCCAGTTCCAGTCCAATTCAAGGCCTCGAGTCCAAGTCCAAGTCAAGGCCTCAAATCCGTCAAAGTCAAGACCTCGAGTCCCAGTCCAAGTCAAGGCCTCAAGTCCCAGTCTCAGTCAAGGATTCGTGTCCAGTTAAGGCCTCGAGTACCATTCCAAATCAAGGCATCGAGTCCAATTCCAAGTCAAGGCCTCCAGTTCCAGTCCAATTCAAGGCCTCGAGTCCAAGTCCGACAAGGCCTCGAATCCGTCAAAGTCAAGGCGTCGAGTCCCAGTCCAAGTCAAGGCCTCGAGTCCCAGTATAAGTCAAGGCCTCGAGTCCAAGTCCAAGTCAAGGCTCGAATCCGTCAAAGTCAAGGCGTCGAGTCCCAGTCCAAGTCAAGTCCTCGAGTCCCAGTCTCAGTCAAGGATTTGTGTCCAGTTAAGGCCTCGAGTACCATTCCAAATCAAGGCCTCGAGTCCAAGTCCAAGTCAAAGGCCTCCAGTTCCAGTCCAATTCAAGGCCTCGAATCCGTCAAAGTCAAAGCCTCGAGTACCAGTCCATGTCAAGGCTCCACGTACCAGTCCAATTCAAGGCCTCGAGTCCCAGTCCAAGTTAAGGCTCCGAGTCCTGTCAGTGCTTCGTGTCCAGTCAAGTCACTGCCGGCCGTTTGCCGCTTCATGAGCGTCTCCATGTCAAGATACCAATTGTCTGTTGTTGTTTGGTTTCGATCGTCTCGTTTCCAGTTGAGTAGATCCGGCTGTTTACCGCTACTCCTAGTTGGGAATCCTGTCTCTTCGTGTCCCAGTCCAAGTCCAGTCTCTGTGATCAAGTCTAATCTAAGTGCTGGCTTAGACCGAGTCCAGGTCAAGTCCAAGTCAGTTTCCGTACCTGTGTCCTGCACTTGGGTGCGCTTCCCTGTCGTCCCACTGTAACATCCACATCATCTCTGTCCAATTATATCTGACATATCCCATTAACACGATTGGTGAAGTAATTATGAATTAATACAGGCTCTTTAGATTGACACATGCACACACCAATGGAAGCTAGGTATGTTGCCTGTCTTTGACGAGGGTTGGTTTGTGGATTGTTGATAGATGACGGGTGTGTGCACAGTCGCTCCACCACACCAGTCACAACCGGCGAGCGTGATATTGTCGGAAGATCAGCGAACATGCTTATTTACGGCAATATACGGTGGCTCGCCGGCCAACAGTTCAATGGGGAGTCTGTAGAGTGAGTGACATGAAACTGCGAAAGCGTTTCCCTTTCATGGACCCGTCTGCCCTGTTCAGCAAATGAATCGTAATCTCAACCCCCTCCCACCCTCGGCTGGAGAATATTTCTTATGGAAATACATAAATATTTTATTGGTTCAAACTTCAATCCTTTTTCAGCTAAATTTCACATGATGTTCTTATCTTAACGTAGCACTGAAACACAGTAAAGGAAACAAATTTATTGGAAAATCACTACTTCATGTTATGTTGTTCGCCCCTAAGTTTCAGCTCCAGTTCATATCTCCTCCCCTATATTTCACACCAGCCGTGTTGTAAAGGAATATCTATAAACTTCACACCCCAATCAGCAGTCATTTTACTGAACATAAACATTGAAAATTAATTGCAAACGCTTGTTTCAGCCTTGAGGAAAGTGTGGTAGTGAGGAGCAAAAGAGTATGTGGGGAGGGAGAGAGAGATGAGAAGCAGGGGAGGGTGTCACATCGTAGACAGGGCAAGAGAGATAAACGGGGGAGTTTGAAAGTCAGCGGGAGAGAGAGAATTAGACGGCAATTTACCAATTTCATGTTCACTTTGGGCCACGTTTTCCTCATAGTGTTTTCTTGACCATCAGAATATTTCACCCCAGCGAGAAATCAAAGCGGATCTTTAAGTCCCTTCATCTAAACTCTGAATCCGGAGGGCTCGTAAGTATTGTCACCGTTCGGACGGAGCAGGAGAAATTGTTCATGAGTTTACACATGGCCGTTCAACAGAGGGAGCGAGCGAGGGCGCTATGGTATACTCATTAATGATTCTTCTCCCAGTTTTGTCAATTATAAAGACAATTAACAAGAGGTTTGTGCTATTAATTCTTAAAATTCCAAAGTTACTGCTGATTTGGTTTCAGGAATTCTGCTCAGTGCGATAAATCTTCGACAGTCTAGCTGAAGGAAGTACGTGGGTGAACGAAGTGCGGTGCTCCGTATCCAGACAGCTGTCGAACCCACCGACATCAATCTCTCTGTTGCTACTCCAAATCTAGTGTTAATTACTCGGTTGCAAAATAACTGTCAGGAACAGGGACCCAAACGCAGGACGCAGACACTGAAGTACTAGGGGGAGGACAGGATGGGGATGCCATGGCATTTAAGGGTTACTGCAGGCGGGGCTGGATCCAAGAGTTCAGTCGAGGCAGGCAGTTCCCACAGTTCGGGGCAGGCAGGCAGGCAGGCCGATCCCACAGTTCGGGGCAGGCAGGCAGGCAGATCTCACAGTTCGGGGCAGGCAGGCAGGCAGGCCGATCCCACAGTTCGGGGAAGGCAGGCAGGCAAACCGATCCCACAGTTCGGGGCAGGCAGGCAGGCAGACCGATCCCACAGTTCGGGGCAGGTAGGCAGGCAGATTCCTCATGGCGGGCCGCATACATCTCGGGCAGGGCCGCCTCCCAGGCGGAAAACACAGAGGCCTGGGCCAGTCGCGGCCACCTGGGCATGTGCGGGGCACAACCTTGAGGGAACAATAGGTGGAAAAGTTAGGCAGGCAGATCCCACAGTTCGGGGCAGGCAGGAGGATCCCTGAGTTCAGGCAGGCAGACAGGCCCAGGTGGCTAGATAGACTGGCGGAGAGTCCTCCCTGGGCTGGCAGCATATATCCTGGGCAGGGCTGCCTCCCAGGTGGAAACGCCGGGGCCTGGGCACCACGCGGACCCCTAGGTCCGTGCAGGGCACAATCCCAGAGTTCGGGCGGACGAGGAGGTCGGGGCAGAAACCATGCCGGGCAGCGGCAGTCCGGCCGGGCCTTGCCGACGGAGGCAATGGATAGGAACGGGCAGAACCACCGCCGGGCAGCCGCGGGTCGGCCGCTTCCGCCCGACGTCGGCAAGGGGTAGGAACGGGTATAGGTCCAGGGTGACCAGCACAACAGCCCTTCTAAAATGAAAATTTGGAAAAGCCGGCAGACAGCGCGACTGAGCGAGCAAAACAAACGAACAGAGAAACGGAACCAGTTCATGGGAAAAAAGGTGGGGGGAGAGGACCAACCTGGCAGCACGGGTACGGGACAGACTATCATGATGAGGAGTAGATCTGAGCCCGGGCTGGATAACAGAATGTAGAGCAGAGATCGGAGCCAGCGGAGAAAAAAAAGAAAACGGGCGTTTTCCGTCCCACGGCCCCTTATAAACACCAGCTAGCCGAATTGGCCAAAGGTGTGCCTCCTTGATCCAGAATGATCATAACAGGCTCAAAGGGTCCGGGAGGGACAGCTGCAAGACCCGGAGCCCGGAGCACGCGGACTAGATCGAGACCCGAAACGTGGTTTCCGGACCGGACCCTGACAGGATGAGGTCGATGTAGAGTGGGCCTGTGGGCTGGACAGTGCGGCGATTGGGGAGGAGGAGGTGCTGGATCTTCTTAGAGACGTTGAGATTGGTGGATCCCCAGGGCCGGATGTGATACACCGCAGGTTGTTGTGGGGGTTGAGAGGGGAGATCGCGGGAGCATTGGTTATGATCTTTGGGTCCTCCTTGGCTGCAGGGGAAGGACCAGAGGACTGGAGCATGACAAGTGTAGTTCCCTTGTTTATAGAAGGTGGTGGGGAGAAGCCTGGGAACTGTAGACAGATGGATCTTGCGTCTGTGGTCTGCAAACTACTGGAGGGGATTCTTGAGGATGGGATCTACGAGAATATGAAGGTGCAGTCTATTCATGGGTGGTCGGCATGGCTTTGTGGAGGGAGGTTTTTTGAAGAGATGACGAGGGAGGCTATGTGGGCGAGGCAGTGGATGTGGTCTGCATGGACTTTGGCAAGGCATTTGACAATTTGTCCGTCATGAGAGTCTCATCTGTGGAGTCATGGGTATGGGATAATTGGAAACTTGGCTGTTTGGATAGGGGGTTGGATTGAGGGAAGAAGGCAGAGGGTGGTTGTGGGGTGGAAGGTGTTCTGCCTGGAGTTCGGTGACTGGTGGGGTGACTCATAGATCTGTCCTGGGATCCCTGCTATTTGTGATTTTTTGGGTGACCTGCATGTGGAGCTGGAAGGATGGGTGAGCGATGTTGCTGATGACACGAAGATTGGAGGAGCTGTGGATGGAGCTGTAGGTGGTCGACGGTTACGAGAGGATGTGGACGGGCAGCAGAGTTGGGCAGAAGAATGGCGGATGGAGTTCAATCCCGACAAGTGTGAGGTGATGCATTTTGGAAGGACAGACCAGAAAACTGAGTACAGGATTAATGGTGAGTTACTTAGGAGTGTGTATGAACAAAAGGATCTTGGGTTTCAAATCCACACATCCCTCAAGGTCGCTGCACAGGTTGACAGGGTAGTTAAGAGGGCCTATTGGATGCTAGGCTTCATTAACCCCCCTCAAACCCCCCGTTTGAGGTCAAGAGTGGAAAGGTCTTGTTGCTACTCTACAAATCTCTGGTGAGAGCGCACTTAGATTATTGCGTTCAATTCTGGTCATATCATTATCGGAAGGATGCGGATGCTATGGAGAGGGTGCAGAGGAGATTTGCCGAGAGGTTGTCTGGATTGGAGAACAAGTCGTGTGGAGCGGGACTGGCGGAGCTGGGACTTTTCTCTTTGGAGATTGGAAGAATGGGAGGGGACCTGATGGAGGTTTGCAGGATTGTGAGAGGCATGGATGGGTTCGATGTTCAGTGCCTGTTTCTCAGGGCAGCAGTGGCAATCACTAGACGGAATGGTTACGGGCTTGGGAGGGGGTAGTTTTGGGAGAGACATCAGTGGTAAGTTTTTTACACAGAGGGTTGTGAGTGCCTGGAATGACTTGACTGGGATGGTGCTGGAGGTTAAAACATTGGGGTGTTTAGGAGACTCTTGGACAGGCACAGGGATGAATGAAAAATGGAGGGTTATGGGGTAGTGTGCGTTTAGTACGTCTTTAAAGGATTATATGCGTCAGCATAACATGGAGGGAAAAGGGCCTGTACTGTGCCGTAGTTTTCTATCGTTCTATGGTTCACAAAAATAAATTAAAAATATTTCACGTCGTTTTCCTGTTCCTGATAGAGATGGAATTTATCCGAACGACACCCTATAGTAGTACATCATCCCACACCGGCAGTCTATCTCAAGATAAAAGATAACCTGTTATACTTTGTTCAGACCACTTCAGCTTCTGAAGTCCCAATAAAATACAAATAGAGAACAGTGAATGGGAGCAAATTTGCTGAAATTTAAAATCATGGTCTCACACGGCAGGGACGTCAGATCCAAATGCGGACAAATGGGGAAAAAATCGAAAGACGAAACAGCATTGCACCCCGACAAAGGAATTGCGATCATCCAGAGCAATGCGGAAGATGCTTTCAGCACCTTCGGCGTAGAGCACCGCCGACTTATAGAGCGACTCACGCACAAAACGAGAAAAACAAAAAAATAAAAACTCGCCTCACTGAACGGCGCACATTTCAAAGCCCCCGTTATCTCCAACCATTACCCAAACACTGCTGCCACAGAAAACCATTGCATTAGCAGTGCTTCTACAGACAGTCCAGGGTGTTTTGGGTATGCACCCAAGGTGTTCTCCGAATGATAAATACAACCAATAGATATAAATAAAACTTAAAGGGGCAAACTGAATGGAATTTTGTTCGCGCTTGTGCTTGCGTCTGATTGTCTTTCCGTTGCAGGACCAAGTATGTAGATTAAAGGAGGATGAAAAGCAGTAACATTAAAGTTGATCAAGAATGCAGGCGAGAGATTTCCTTGTAAAGATAAAGATGAAAACCAGATAAGTAAATTGAAGGAAGATGAAAGTAATGATAGTAAAATAGCAGGGTGTTACACATGTCTCCAGCACCGTGGGTGAAAAAGCGTATGTGGGTATGCAACATTTCAGTCTGGCTTTGATCCACGACAATAATAAAACATCACGGAACATGATACAAAAATGCATGGTCTCAGATGGAACACGATAGTAGATATTGTACAATTGTTTGGGCCAAAGAATATGAAAATCTCACAGCCCAGCATTATTAATGACCTCAGCCTAATAAACCGTGACATTGATACTTCAATCTCATAGCGCCAAATAATATACGAGACTCAGAATAGAAATGAAAAACATCCAGTTTATCAGGGCCTTGCCCCATTGTACTTGTAACACCGCACATAAATATGCTTTAGCTTAACGGATACAGAGTCTATTTCAACAGTACAATGACATTCTTTATTTTCTCAGTTTTCAATGTCCAATGCAATCTTAAAACCGGAAAATATAGTGAATAAAGAAAGGAGAAAATTCCCGCACAAGAACCAACCGCACAGGGACACGACTCATACAAATAGCAGTTCAGCTGCAATTTTAAAATCCTAAAACGTGAGGAAATTCCTCACAATGATGACGCGCTGGTGATAATATCGCAACGCTGAACCAAATTCTTCTCGGCACGAGACACAGCCTGGTTACTCATCAAACCGTAGAAAGAAATACGTCAGCAAACTATTCAAAACCACAGCTTTGTAAATCGGGATGACTGGATGATATCCTAAACTGCCAAACTATTGAAAACAAATTTAATATTGACACTTCTGTCAGAGAAAACACTCTGCAGTAACACAGTGCCGAATGCAGATAATCTATGTCTGAAATATATCCGAATGACAGAGAATAGAAGAACCTTACAATGCCAACAACAGCTTCTATGTGTAATCTCCCGATGTTTCCACGTCATTCAGCCTTCTGAACCTAGAATAATCCAGGAATAACACATCTCAGCATATCCAGATGAGTTCAAATAGTGGATCTGCCTGATCTATACAAATCAATGAATGAGGGAATTCCTCCCAGAGTAGCAGAACAGGACGGCCCTTTCAAATAGATGAGAATAACCTGAACTTGACGATATGGCAACGAATAACCTGAAGCATCCGCAATTACATCAAGGCCTCAGGTTGATAGTTCTGCGCAAAAGTACCGAGTGTTACGACACAGGATTTAAAACAAAGCGAAGCAATTAATTGTACTGAATAAATCGGTCATATATGTTCATCACCCTATCACGTACTCAAACCTTTCCAGAAAAGTCGACATCTCACATGCATGACGATTGTGGAATCATACACTGCGCTGAGATCCTGAAGCATAAACGGAATCTATTTCCAAGAGATTTCAAATGTAAGTTTATTCCACCGCATTTTGACGGGCTCCTGGAATAATAGAGAGCTTTGGGTAACCATAGCTGATATCACAGAATTGTGGGCCGAAGGGCCTGTACTGTACTGTAGACTTTCTGTGTTTCAGTGTTTCTATTTTCCACAGTCATGCCGCATCATACATATCTCCATTCTTTACTGAGAACTTGTTCCATTTCCCTTGCCGTTCCCTTGGCTAACACAGAAAGTGATCCCATCAGCATTTTAGAGATACTCAGCGCAATTGTCCAAGACCAGTCCGGCCACTTAAATGCTGCGGAAACACATACCCCCCACAAGAGCATCAGAATGACTGAGGGACTGATGGCAGCATTCCGGAGGAAGAATTCAGCAGAACACAGCGACCCTCGTTTATGGCTCAGCAGTGACACGGAGAGCAGAGTCAAATTCTCGGGCGACAATATCTCCGAGGATCCAGCACAGCTGCAGCACAGTAACGCAGTCGCGGTAGCATGTCAGCGGTTCGACAGCATTAGTTGCTTCATTAAATACAGTATATCGCGGATGTCCGAAAAATAGTGAAGCTCCCTCGACACTGTCACTTCACACACTCCCACGGGGTCAGACACAGAGTGCAGCTCCTTCAGCACCGTCCCATCGCAATCCATGAGAAATTATGAAACACATATTACAGACCAGCTTGACGCTGTCATTAGAAAGTCGAAATGTTTATTACATTGTTTATGAATAGGACATCGCTGGAATGAATTGATGTTCTGGTGCCCAATGTGCAATGTACAACAGAAACGCGAAACATAAGAGTGCAGAGATACACGGTGAAGGGAGCAATTTAGAGTTGCTGAGAGAAATATATTCACATAAATGTCGCTGGAACATGAAATGCGCTGCCTCTGCGAGGTTTGCTCCTATCAAATTATGAATTTATTCACGTCCTTGTAAAATTAATTAATTTCAATATTTTATTTAATTTCATTCAACATTTAAGAAGTTGCGTTTTCAAGCCATAGAAAGTTACAGATCAGGCGCTGCTTAATTGACTCTGTCTGGATGTACAACAAATAGCGTGCAGTATTAAGTCGGGCCGAACTGTCTGTTTACCAAATTACTCGATTATACAGGATGTACTGCTCCACTCAAACGTCATCATTCGTAAGGGCACTGTCCATTGCACAATTTTAACGTCATCAACTGCAGAAGACTCCTGATCTAAAAATAGAGCAGGGAGTACAGAATCTATTTTAATTTTTTACTAGGTTTACTTGATTTACTTCATTTGAGGAACAGCTGGAAATAATGAGAAAAAATATACGCCAGCTCACACTGAATCAGAGATTCGCAGGTACTGGACAGAGGCGACACACTTAATGCTCGAGCAGAGACTGACAAATACAAAATGAAACCCACACTCTCAGACTAACAGAGACTGACAGATACAGAATGAAACCCACACTGTCACACTTTAGCAGTGACTGACATGTACAGAATGAATTCACTGAACCAGAGAGTGACACCGACAGAACCCCACACTCTCAGTCCATACAAGGGGCTGATATCTACAATATGAACCGTGCACTCTGACGTTGCACCGAAGACCGATGTGTACAGAATTACCCACCCCTCTTCACACTCTACCCGCGACATTTTCATTCATGTTGCAGCTGTTGCATTCTTTCTGCAACACAGCCATGCAACCCTTTCAATGTATTTTCTGTTTTTTTTTCAAATCCCTGAATCTATTTGCAATCTCAACCGTAAAATATCTTGTTTATTTCCATCAGTGACATTCTCTGTAATGCCATCAGAGAGGAAAGTATGAACAGGGACATCGGCAAATCGTTTAATACACGAATTGGCGAGAGATATGAGCGTGTGTGTGTGTGTGTGTGTGTGTGTGTGTGTGTGTGTGTGTGTGTGTGTGTGAGAGAGAGAGAGAGAGAGAGATGGATGAATTGAGTGTGTGAGTGTGAGAGGGTGTGCGTGTGCTAGCGCAAAATGGAGAAAATATATGTGTGTGTGTGTGTGTGGTGGAAATGGTTTCTAATTTGAATTGATTTAATGTGTAACCTGGTTTGGCTGTCCAGCGGCTATTTACACCAGGGCACTGCGGAGCTAATGCCAAGTCCACCGGTGTTTTATGTTAAAGCAGGAGATGAAGACATCTTTTTATGGAGTTGAACTCACAAATGATAAAAAAAATATCATGCCGGTATTAACACCAGAGACAATCGTGTACTTGGTTGTGCTCGTTACACACAGAAGAGTAAATGACAGCCTTATCAGCCCAATATATTCCTACAGAGAATTGAACACTACAGTATTTCAGCATGTAACCGTTCCTCAAGTGGATTCAATAGCGGCTGTCTGGGTTACCGTACCGTTTTAAAATCCACGGCTGGAATCGGAAATTTTATTCATATGATTTAAAAGATATATACAATGCATTGCTACACACAAACACTCATTTAGTCACACATACAAGCATACGTATACATACACACATACACACATATAAAGACAGACAGACACACAGGCACACACACACACACACACACACACACACACACACATAAACACGCTCACACATAGATTTTCCGATAGTATAGATGTGGATAAGATTGCTTAAGAGCTGAAGGAAAATGAGGACAGCTCTGGACTTCAAGGTGTAGAAAATAAATATTTTACAGGGGAGACTAATCAAAATTAAATAAACATCGATTTTGTCCAGGGCTGATGGGGAACTGGACAGAGCGTCCGTGAACACAGCAGGTACGATTTCTATCCGGTGTCACATACGGGGATCGGGTGGGGTGTGTTGGTTCCCTGAGCTGTGACGCCAGCTTTTCAGCAATTCACCAGCAGCCCATTGTTGCCATTACTCCAAATGTGAAACTTAAGCTTGCCTTATAATCCTGCACCCAAAGACTCAGTGCAGCACAGAAAATAAGTTGTCACTTTTTCTATGAAACATAGATGGCGCGACACAGACGTCTGAATCTATCAGAAGAAAATTGTAATTCATGTGATATTATAGACGGGAGTGACATCCCTCGAATAAACTCATACCCTGGGGTACATTTAGAAACGGATAACAGAATCGGCAGACGTAAGAGTGCAGAGATACAAGGTGAAGGGAGCAATTTAGAAATTTTTGGGGATATGTATGCATATAAATGATACTGGAACGTGAACATGCTGCCGCTGTGTGTTTTATTTCTACAATGTTATGAATGTACTTACGCACTTAGTTATTTAAATTATAATTTTCAATTTTCAGAGACTGACAGATACAGAATGAAACCCACACTCTCACACTGTAGCACAGACCGACAGATAGAGAATGAAACATTGGCAGTTGCAAGAAGGGCAAAAAGGCCTGTTTCTGTGCTATAATGTCCTATGGTTCAATGGTTCTAGACCAGTCATTGTTAAACTCTGAGAGTGTGAGATTCATTCTGTATCTGTCAGTCTCTGCTTCAGTGTGAGGGTGTGGAATTCATTCTGTATCTTTCGGTCTCTGCTTCAGTGTGAGAGTGTGCTTTTTATTCTGTATCTGTTGCTATTAAGTCTCTGTCTAATCAAATAATTGTAGATCCTATCCCTTAGTATTTTTTCCAATAATTTACCTACTACCGATGTCAAACATACCAGCCTATATCTTCCCGGCTTTCTTTTTGAGCCTTTTTTAAACAGCGGAACTAGATGAGCTATCCTCCAATCATCCGGCAACTGACACGTGGATATCGGCATTTTAAATATTTATGCGAGGGCCCCTGAAATTTCAAAACTCGTCTCCGTCAAGGTCCGAGGGAATACCTTGTCAGGTCCTGGGGATTTATCTACTCTGATTTGCCACAAGTCAGCAAGCACATCCTCCTCTTTAATCTGTATAAGTTCCATGACCTCCCTACTGGTTTGCATTGCTTCCATAGAATCCATAAAAGTTTCCTTAGTAAATACAGATGCAAAAAACCCACATAATATCTCTCCCATTTCTTTTGGTTCCGTACATAGCCGACCACTCTGATCTTCAAGAGGATTAATTTTCTCCCTGACTATTCTTTTGCTCTTAACATACCTGCAGAAGCTCTTAGGGTTATCCTTCAGCCTGACTGCCAAAGCAACCTCATGTCTTTTTTTTTGCCCTCCTGATTTCTTTCTTAAGTATTTCCGTACTCTCTTATACTCCTCAAGCATCTTGTTTCCTCCTTATCACCTATATATTTTATGCATCTCTCTCTCTTCTAATTCTTATCAGAGTTCCAATATCCCTCGAGAACCAAGGTTCCTTATTCTTATTCGTTTTGCCTTTAACCATAGAAACAATGGCCGCTAGGACGATGGTCGCTGTATATGGCGTTCTTCCTTTTCAACCTTGGCGCGCTACGTCCCGCGCCTGCGCAGTACAGCCTCTTTTTCCCGATCAGTTAAAGAAAAGGAAAACGACCTCCCTTCCGCGTTGCTTTCACTCCCAGACCCTTACTAAGATTGAAAAAGTACGATGTACAAAATGAAATGCACACCCTTAATCTGAACCAGAGAGTGAGATCATAAGAACCTCACCCCCATACTCAGACTGTACCAGGGACTGATATCTACGAAATGAACCCCACATTCCTACAGTGCACCGGAGACCGGTGGGTGCAGAATGAGCCACCCCTCGCACACTGTGCCCTCGACCAGCAGTTGGAGAATGAAGCACACGCTCTCATATTATCCGACTGAATGTCTCCCGATTGTCGATTGTCCCTCCTCTGCTGTCGCTCTCTCTCTCTCTCACTAATTCTGCATTTCATGTGAACTGAATATCAACGCTCTCTTCATTTTCAACTTGAAACGTATTGCATGATCCATCCTTTGCTATCCGGCGGATTCTGCTATTGCTCTCTGTTAACTCAATTTACTGTTTTTTGTGTCATTCTGCTACGAATATCTTTTGTATCGGCAACTTTGCACTGCGGCTGTTTCAATGACACTATTGTTTCTCCTCTCCCGTCATCATCGCGTTGACTCAACCGTTCAGTTCTTTGTTTAACGCGGTCGGAGTGGGACGGGAAAGCATGGACAGGATGATCGGCAGATAATTTAACACATACACTCGCGTTTATTTGCCTGCACCTGTGTGTTTGTGTGTGTGTGTGTGTGTGTGTGTGTGTGTGTGTGTGTGTGTGTGTGTGTGTGTGTGTGTGTGTGTGTGTGTGTGTTTAATGGTTTTTAACATGGTTTTATGTGATGATGAGGTCTTATTTGGCAGTCCTGCGTGCATTTCTGCAGGGCATTGCCTAAGTAATACAAAGGTCGCGGGCATTGTTATGTTAAACCATGAAATGAAATCGCAATGCAATCTGTACATGGCAGAAAATACTCTATTAAATCATGCCGCTATTTACACCAGACAAACGTGTTGATGGGTGTGCTCGTAAATCACAGGGCAGAGAATGGGAGTCTGATCAGCCCAATATATCGCTATAGCTAATTGAACGGCACAGTATTTCAGCATCGAACTGATCCCTAGGTGGATTAAACAGCGGACTTGTCGGCAGCACCGTTTTAAAACCCACAGCACGCATAGGAAATGTTATACATATATATTACGGATACGTACACTGTACGTACATAGATACACAAACACACAAACACATGCACGCATATACACACATCCACACACAGACAGACACATACACAAACCCACACACACACTCATCATACTCACTAACACAAACACATACAGTATATACCCGTACACAAGCACACACACACACTCATCACACTCACAAACACAAACATGCACACATACAGATATATACAAACCAACATTCCCACACATACTGTATATATGCACACTCACACACACAAACACGTAGAAACATACATACACAATCATGTCATCTACACGCACACTCTTACACATACAACCAGACAGACAGACATACATACAAATTTACACACACACACACACACACACACACACACACACACACACACACACACACACACACACACACACATACACACACACACGCACACAGATACTACAGATGTGGAGAAGATAATTTAAGATGTAGGATACCCTGGACAGATCTGAAGATGAAGGAATCGGAAATAAACATTATACCGGGAAGCTGAACAAAATGACTTAAACATCGATGCCGTCCAGGGCTGACAGAGAACTGCACAGCGTGTCTGTGTGCACAAAGGGTATGTTTTATATTTGGTGGCACGTAGTGGAGCGGGTTGGGATGCATTTGGTGCCTGTGCGGCCAAAGTGCAGCTGCTGAATTTTAAAAAAAGAATGACATTAACTGAAAGCTTGCAGGAGGAGACAGAGAGTATTCATATGTCCCCGGATGCAGAGCACACTGAGGGGAAACCGGATCTATTTGCAGATGAAACAGCAGGCGTGACAGCGAAAATTGCCGGAAATGCTGGACACATCGATTCCGGATTGCTTGTTGAAAGAGAGCCACAGAGTAAGTTTGAGGTTGGAAAACAGGAACAGTCGTGACCGCTGCCAATACAACTGTGGAACGGTGTGAATAGAGCCGCTCATTGCTCACTCACTGGTCTCATTGCCCGTTTCGGTCGCATTACACAGAGGGATCTGACTAAGGTAATACCAATGACATTGACGTGATCATGTTACATGCCCACAGCATTTGCACCTGAGACACTACCGGTGATGTAATTAATTTGTTCAGTAACAATGGGAGAGTTTGGGACCTTGTCACTGGAGATCGATCTCCTGTATAAATCAGAGCCTGTTGCAGTGCGTCAGTCCAGAGTGTCTTGCGAGCTGTGGAATTCAGAGCAAAAGCGTTCACTGTGTCACTCAAATGGGATATCCAGTAATCTGGCGGATAGAAGACATTTACTACCCGGTTATTTCAGCCGCTGGAATTCCCGGTAAGCCACTGACACACCAGCAAACGGCAGAAACTGAGAGTTAATTCTGATGTCCTGAAGCGATTCGCTCGGTAATTCTTTCCACAGCGGAAGGCGCTGATAATGTTAATCGCATTGCTTTCGTAGCGGGAGGCGTAGCGTATTGAAGCCTAGATGCTGCCTTTTCGCTGCCTCGATGTCATGAGGTAATTGTGAATTGAAATGTCTGTAAGGAGGAGACCGGGCTCTATTGCTTCTGAGGGAACCAGTTGTCTTTCTTTCTGTCCACAGGAATTGCATGACTGGGTGAGCAGAGGGAACTGCAGATGTGGATTTCATTTCATTCCTGTGCTGGTCAGAGCCAGTTATGCTGATAATGAATGTCCATCCCGTACTGCGGCCGAGGAAGTATTTAAGCAGCTGTCCTCTCGCCGGTTTGAGAATGCACCCAGAATTAAACCATTTACAAAACTCTTGGCAAATCTTGGCAACTCAGTTACGCGGAGAATGCACATTGTCAGTTGCTTCATATAAACTGGGTCCAGTATTCACCCTTCGAGGCAGAAACAAAAACACAAGACCTAATTTGATTCTATCACACTGCGGCTCTATTCCACTTACTAGTCAGGAATTTCTCTGTTCTCTTCCCTCTCTCTTTCAGTAAACCTAGTGGCGATTGTGATCCTTTCCCGAGGAAAGTGCGGTCTCTCCAAATGTGTCACTCGCTACCTGCTGGGAATGGCAGCGGCCGATCTCCTCGTCGTTGTCTCTGACCCTCTGCTGAAGTGGACGGTTTTGATATATTTTAGATTTTCTTTCCTCTATTGGACACCCGTTTGCAGGGGAGTTCGTTGCCTGCTTTTAGCCAGCACCGGGGTCTCTGTCTGGCTGACAGTCGCGTTCACCTGTGACAGATTTGTGGCCATTTGTTGTGAAACGCTGAAAACAAAATATTGCACCGAAAGAACAGCGGGTGTGGTTACCGGGGCAGTGAGTGTTCTGGGCTGTTTGGAATGTATCCCTTTTTACTTTACATTAGAGCCTTCGGAGATAATTAACGGAGTTTTCTATGGCTGTTTTACAAAAGAGAGTTTTTTTACGTCCCCCTCGTGGGCCGCATTTGAGACGATTCATCGCATTTTCATGCCGGGTCTCCCGTTTGTTCTGATTTTATTGTTCAATGCTCTGACAGTGAGACGGATCTTTTCCGCCAATAGAGTCCGGATGGGGCTCCGGGGCCGCAGCAACGGAAAGATTGACAAGGACCCGGAGATGGAGAACCGAAGGAAATCGGTCGTTTTACTCTTCAGCATAACCGGTAGTTTTATATTTCTGTGGGTGACACGACTGGTGTTCGATATCTATCGACGGATTGCAATCATCAATCGTTACACGGACGGGGATTCGATTTATATCGCAGAATCCACGGCGACGATGCTGCAGATCCTCAGTTCCTGCACCAACACATGTATTTACGCCGTGACTCAGAGCAAGTTCAGAGAGGAGCTGAAAAACGCGGTGAAATACCCGCTGAAACTGTTAAACACATTCGTTAAATCATAGAGCGACCAGCTTATTTCTGCAGTAGAATTAAGCCAAGGGCCATGTTTCCTCCATAAGCTATCCACTTGCCTATATATATTGCCGATATATATATATATATATATATATATATATATATATATATATATATATATTGTATACACGGCTGACAACCGAGCAATTGATATAGCGGTAATATATTTTCCTCGCTGTCTACCACGTACAGATAAAAGTTGTCCTTCCTCAGATTCCTCTCAATTCACCCAGACCTTGTACAACACTTGAACAACCACGGACGGTCCAGTAAGGTCCCGCCCGTTTTATTTTCATTCTCTCCATGAGATTTCATTCTTGGTTCTGGTGATGCTGGCAGCGTTTCACTCAGGGATTGTTCAGTCAGGATGGATCCGCTCCCTTTTCTCCACCATGTCCGCTGCTTGTTACTCTTCCTTTTAGTGCTCACTGTGTTTTACTCCCAAACACTCTCACGATGCCCTCGATTCCACCAGAACCTCCCGCTATTCTCTTCTCCTCCGCCAAACACCAGTTTAGATTGGTCAGTTTCACCGTAAGAGGAAATATTAGCGGATTGAAGCGTTCTGGGGTCATATGTGTGTTTTTTTTTTCAGCTCCGGCTCCGTCTCCAGAATGCTCCTTTTTTTGTCCGTGCGCATCTTTTCCCTCGATCGCATCTCAAGGTCCTGTGTTTCCTTACATCAAATTCTGTTCTCTGTCTCTCTCTCAATCTGCACGTCCAGTCCCGTTCTGACAGAAACCAGAAACCAGTCTCACTGCAGTACTTCGCAAAAAAAATATTTACACTGATAACAAAAAAGTAGGCAGAAACATAAAGAACTTCTGGAGCAACGGAAAAAAAAAATATCGGCCTTTTTTTACCCTCTCTCTCTCTCTCTCTCTCTCTCTCTCTCTCTCTCTCTCTCTCTCTCTCTCTCTCTCTCTCTCTCTCTCTCTCTCTCTCTCTCTCAATCTCTCTCTCTGTTTTTCTGTCTTTCTCTGAACCTTCTCTGAAACTAATTAAGCTCTCCGTAATCTTAAATCGATATAAAAAAAAACACTAGCAATCCGAATTAAAATCAGTACTTACTGGAAACACTCAGCTGATAAGGATGGTTTGGTTAAAATTTTAATTAATAATTGAGGCATCTGTGCTTACCATTCATCGCTGTATGTTACCGTATTCTCCTTAATAAAGTAAATACTTCGTGTCTGTATAATCATTGAACACTGTATCTTTTACATTGATTATCTGATGCGCCAAGCCACAAATAGAAATATCGCAGAATTACTTTCGGAGCTGTGGTACAGCTTTCTGACCGATCATTACTCTCTCTGTTGCAGTTCCAGTTCCGTCTCACTGATATCTGTCCAGCAACCGATCAGCGTTATGCAACACCGGTGATTATTCTGGACCGGGGTTTGAAGCATATAATCGGTAACACGACCTGTAGCGTTTCGACCGCAGAATAGATTTACGTCAGTTTTTAGTAACTCAATGTTTTGTCCTAAATAATATCTCCGATGATATGTAAGGATTATGCCCACCTTCGGCCACCCCGTGAACACAATAACAGTCTGAATCCCACGATACTTCATTCCAGTCTTGGCCACTTGCACACCCAATCAGATTGAGTGGCTTAATAACTACGCCATCACTGTCTGGCATGATTAAATGACAAACTATTGCATTCCGGAGATGTTAATGACCAGGGATTAACTTTGTTGTCTGAAAACAGCACATGTCCTTCTGTTGTTGACTGTTGTACTGTTGTTGGCGACATATCTTAGACAAACAGGCACGACTTTTACACCTGATTTTAAT
Source organism: Hypanus sabinus (assembly GCF_030144855.1). NCBI lineage: Eukaryota > Metazoa > Chordata > Chondrichthyes > Myliobatiformes > Dasyatidae > Hypanus > Hypanus sabinus. Next base: position 611,504 of record NW_026779051.1, on the reverse strand, counting down.
TATAATATTATACATTGGGTCGTCTGAGGCCCCCAGGCCGTTGTGATACATTGCCACTAGCAAACCCTTGCTGAACATTGACGAATAATTGGAAAGGATCTGGATAGTCAGATATGCCCAAAGCAGGGGAGGCTGACAAAGCGGTGTTGAGAGCATTAAAAGCTGTGTTCATTTCCTGAGTTCACTGTATTCCGGCGGACATGCTCGGTAATGAGGCTTGTCGAAGAGGAGCCTCCATCATTCGATATTCAGAAATCCAATGACTACAGTAATCGACCGTTCCAAAACGGGCAGCATTTCAGTTCGTGTGCGGGGAGGTGGCTCATTAATAAAAGCTGCAATTTGTTCTTTGGAAAGTGGTTCAGTGCCTTGAGAAACCATGTGTCCCAAATACTGCAGAGCGGAAAGACAAAGCTGATGTTTATTGATGTTTATTTTGTCCATTTTCAGCATGGTTTGTCCATAAAGCAACAAAGTCTTTTTTCACAATTATGTCGGCTGGGAGAGACAATAAGTAGATAATCGGCACTTTATAAAATTATACTTTACTCTGGCAACTGGACAGCGCTTAAATCCCGTATGACTGCTGCGGCATAAAACGAAGGTCTCTCAGTATACTCAAGATTCAACCTGGACCAAGTTCACTGTCTACCACTGTAAGCAAAAACGAACAAATACTGACTATTCTTATGAACTGGGATGGAGAAAAGGGCAGAACAGGGTCTATAAGAGAATAACATTCAGATGTGGCAGGAATACCGAGAGGTTAACGTCAGTATTGTCAAAGACGGGAGGAAGAGGTGCAAATATGTTGTGAATAGCCCTTAGCTCTTGTAAAAATCGTTACTCATTATCACGACCTGGTTTCAGAACTGGTAAAATAGGGGAATTACAGAATCTACAGGTTGGTAGCAGCACTTCCTGATCCAGAAGTTATTTTATGACAAGCTTGATGCCTTACACTGCATCCGGTAAAAACAATCTGTTGGCATATGGAGGGTAGAATAGCATCGGTCTTCGTCTGGTGGGGCCGAATGTACACGAACACGTGATTTTTGTGTACCGCCCACAAGGAAGAAGGTACCTGGGAAAGCAACTATATTACGATGTGATCAGGCAAAGCAGGGGAAGTAAACAAGTCAAACTTTGTTTTAACGATGACGAAGGAAGTATTGTACTCCATCGTTCGTCTCCGTTTTGTTGGGATCCCGCTCGACTAAGGTAAATTGTCAGAAACGTTAAAAATAAAGTTTAATTGGATTTTTTTAAATTTCAGAATGACGTGACGGAGAGTCCACATGTGTTGAACTCTGATGTTCGGGTATAATGCTTCTCGTTGAACCGACTAGCAGGGAATGTGTTAACCTTCAGCAGAACAATGGGATTTGTTCACAACGTCTACTTTCATGATTTGCTGTTCCTCGGTTTACACTTATTTCTGCCGCCGTGTTATTGTTCTGAGGAGTAGAACTGACAAGAACGATATTATTAAGTGCAAAACACAGAAATCCAGAATGTCAAAAATCTAAAGCAACATGCAGCCCTGCAAACTTTATATTCTGAAAATTCATCCACAGGGAGGGAGGTTGGATATCAAACAGAGGGAGTGTGATGGTGGCGAATAATGTTCGGAGGGAGGGAGGGAGACCGTGAATGCCGTTTGGACGGAGTGGGGTCAAGGGGAGAAGGCACCAAGACGGCACAGATTGGTTATTTCAGCAGAACTTTACAATGGTGGCACTGCAGTCCCAGAACGCTATTCGTGAGGAAAGCCCTCAAGCTCCACACGGTATATATTTCTGCATTTTGACAGAGACTTCCCTACAAGCCCTCATCCCTGACGTACCCGCCCCGACATTGTACTGTACCGCGACTCTCTCTGCCCAGCCCCGGTCTCTTTCTCTTCCCAATGTCTCTCCGTACAGCCCAGTTTCCCTCTCCACCATCCTGCTGCACAAAAAATGCACTGCCTCTCTTCACAGGCTTTCTTTCCCAGCTCCTCTCTCTCTGTCCGTCTCTATGCTGTTCCACTCTCTACACCTCCGAAATCTCTCTCATCACCCCGGCTTCTCTCTCCTCCCAAGCTCCCACTCGCCTGATCTTTTTTTCCCCATTGGTAGTTCGTATCGCACCGGCCTCTGTCCCGACTTTCTTCTCCACTCTCCTCTGCAGTCTTTCTCACCCAGATTCTGACTCTCCCTCGTCTTTCTTTCCCCAAATCTCCCTCTTTCCACACTCGTTTTCTACCCAGTCTCTCTCTCTCTCTCCCCCAACCTCAGTGCTCGACCAATCACTTACTCATTTCTTGCACTGTCCCTCGTCTCTCTCCCTCTCTCTCTCCCTCCCTCCCTCCCTCCCTCCCTCCCTCTCTGTCTCACCACCCCAATGTATCGCTGTATCGCTCCGTTTGGTGTCTCTGATGTACCCTCCCCCAATCTTCCTCTCGCCTTCATCTCCCTCTCAAGCTTTTCTTCGCTTCCCTTGGTCTTATTGCCTGTCTCGCTCCCTCAACAATCTCCCTTCCTGTATTTTTCTTCCATTGTCAGTCTCTTCCCATTTTCCCTAGCCCAGACTCTCTTTCCAGTACCTGCCTCTTACCTCAGTACTTGTTTCAGTCCTTGTCTCTCTCATACACCAGACTCTCTCACCCCCTCACTCCCTCTCTCCCTAGGCCCTTACTAACCCGACCTTCACCCTATTATCTCCCTCCTACACTCACTTTCTCCTACCCCTGTCAAACTCACGTTACCCAGTCTCTCTGACCGAATGTCTCTTCTCTCAGCCTTTCTCTTATCACTTACTGACAGCAGTCTCCCTCCTACACCCCTCGCCCTCAATTTTCTCAATCCACGCCCCAAGCCATAACCCCAGTCTCTATCCCCCTTTCACTGTTACCTCAGCCCGTCCCTAGCCCACCTCTCCACTATCACTTTCTCCCTCAGTCGAACGCTACTCCGTCCCTAGCTAACACATCTCTTAAACAACCGTCTTTTATTTGCTGAGGCATATTTTCACTTCCAGTGATAGAGATGAACGATGCATTTTCTTTCAAACGAACAAGAGATGCTTGTATTTCTACAAAAATGCGATTTGATATTTTCTTTTTAAAGTCTTGTGTTTGGTATTTTCATGTCACACTGCAATTAACTTTGTGGCAATAGTAATTCTCTGCCGAGGAAACTGCGGTCTTTCCAAAAGTGTTACGCGTTACCTGGTGGCGATGGCTGCGGCGGATCTACAGGTGGTGATTATTGAAGTCCTGTTCTACAAGATGGGTCCAGCACACGGACTTTACAGTGTCCAGGACGAGGCTCCGTTCTGCCTTGTCCACGACGTCCGGTGTAACGTGGCTGTTGACTGTTCCGTCTGGTTTACTGTCGCGTTTATAATCGATCACTTTGCGGCCATATGCATCTCTAAATTTAAAACAAAATTATGAATCCTCAAAAACTAGGGATTTTATGGATTGGCACAGTATCCATCAAATTGTGTGTAAAAATTCCCATTGTATTTTATTTATATAGAAAGAAAAAAGTTGATGGTAGCAGATAATTGGGTCAGTTTCGGAAGACTCGGACTTCCTTTCTCAGAATCGTTTGAAGTGTTTTATTGGGTGGATCGTCTGTTGAATCCGCTACTTCCTTTCTTCCTCATATTGACCCTCAATGCTTTGACCGTCAGACAGATACTGGCGGCGAGCAGAGTCCGCAGCGGACTCAATGGACTGAACATTTCGGGAAACATCGAGATCCGGAGATGGAGAGTCGGAGACAATCCATCATTCTGCTCTTCACCCTGTCGGCTTGTTTCCTTCTCTGTTGGGCGACATCCACTCTGGTCTTCATTCTCATGCGATGCCTCTACACAGACCTGGAAATGTCTATTCGGCTTTTCCAGGCACATTTTGCGGGTTCTGTGATTCAGAATTTTCGCAGCTACACAAATGCATTTATCTATGCAGTGACACAAACGATTAAAGTTTAAAGTTCTTCTGCTCTCTACCGCTACCTTCGTTTTGTTTTTTTTTAGAAGTCTGTACAGCTCCGATGAACGCGTCAAATAATGTTCCAAAATCAAGGTAATCTCACACCTGAACCACAACGATTGTAGTAAATTAAGCTGCCTGAAACTGTTGTTCTCAGTCATTACATCTGTTCCCAGCAGGACTGCATTGCCTTTCATTCAGCAAAAGATTCTCCTTTCCCGTTATTGATTACGGCGTTTGATTAATTCCCTCCCGTAGCAATGTAGTTTACCTTGCAGATTAAATCACCCGGGTATCCAATTGTGAAAGCACGTGTATCCATTCTCGAAGTACGTAATTCCTAAACTTTTGCGGTGTGCTGGTCGTGGCTGCCGAACCGGGCATTCAAATTCCATTCACTTTCTCCCTTGTACGGTGTTTTCCCTTAATTTAATGTTCGCATTTACGTGGCATAATTCTGCGAGGCTGTTGTATTTTTTCTGTCTGGCTGAAGCTCTCTAATTTCAGCACATCGAAGTCCACAGTATGAATGAGAAATAGTTCCGCTTCGGCACAACTTCGCTCTAATTTGACAACACATTGGGACACATTTCCTATCGGCCTGACAGTATTTCCATACAGTAAATATAGGTTGCCCTTGCTAGAGCAGGTTTGCAGCACTGGCCCTTAACAGTAATGATGTCGAACATGGGGAACGACAAGAAACACATTTAAAGACCTTACGTTTTGTTCCCGTACACTAATTCTGAAATGTATACATTCATATTGAGTTCGAACGAATACAATAGACAATAGACAAAAGGGGCAGGAGTAGGCCATTCGGCCCTTCCAGCCTGCACCGCTATTCACTGTGATCATGGCAGATCATACACAATTAATACCCCGTTCCTGCCCTCTCCCCATATCCCTTGATCCAGCTATCTATAAGAGCTCTATCTAACTCTCTCTTGAATGCATCCAGAGACTTGGCTTCCACTCCCTCTGCGGTGGAGCATTCCACATATCCACCACTCTCAGGGTGAAACTGTTTTACCGCATCTCAGATCTAAATGGCCTACCCCTTATTCTTAAACTGTGGCCTCTAGTTCTGGACTCACCCATCAGCGGGAACATGCCTCCTGCCTCCAGAGTGTCCAATCCCTTAATAATCTTATATGTCTCAATCAGATCCACTCTCATCCTTCTAAGTTCCAGTGTATAAAAGCCCAGTCGCTCCAATCTTTCAACATATGATAGTCCCGCCATTCCGGGAATTAACCTTGTGAACCTACGCTGCACTCCCTCAATAGCATGAATGTCCTTCCTCAAATTTGGAGACCAAACCTGCACACAATACTCTAGGTGGGGTCTCACCAGGGCCCTGTACAGCTGCAGAAGGACCTTTTTACGACTATACTCAATTCCTCTTGTTATAAAGGCCAGCATGCCATTAGCTTTCTTCACTGCCTGCTGTACCTGCATGTTTGCTTTCATTGACTGATGTACAAGAACACTTAGATCTCGTTGTACTTCCACTTTTCATAACTTTACTCCATTTAGAGAGTAATCTGCCTTCCTGCTTTTGCCACCAAAGTGAATAACCTCACGTTTATCCACATTAAACTCCGTCTGCCATACATTTGCCCACGGACCCTATCTGTCCAAGTCACCCTGCATTCTCATAACCTTTTCCTGACATTCCACACTGCCACCCAGCTTTGTGTGATCACAAATTTGCTAATATTACTTTTAATCGTTTCATCTAAATCATTAATGTGTATTGTAAACAGCGGTCCTAGCACTGAACCTTCCGATACCCCACTGGTCACAGCCTGGCATTCCGAAAGGGACCCTTTAATCGCTACTCTTTGTTTCCTGTCAGGCAGCCAATTTTCAATCCATGTCAATACTCTGCCCCCAATACCATGTGCCCTGATTTTGCTCACTAATCTCCTAAGTGGGACTTTATCAAAAGCTTTCTGGAAGTCCAGGTACACTACATTCACTGGCTCTCCCTTGTCCATTTTCATAGTTACATCCTCAAAAAACTCCAGAAGAGTAGTCAAGCATGATTTTCCCTTCATAAATCCATGCTGACTCGGACTGATGTTTCTACTGCTATCCAAATGTGTCGTCATTTTATCTTTGATAATTGACTCCAGCATCTTTCCCACCACTGACGTCAGGCTAACTGGTCTATAATTCCCTGTTTTCTTTCTTCCTCCTTTCTTGAAAAGTGGGACAACATTAGCCGCCCGCCAATCAGCAGGAACTGTTCCTTAATTTATAGAACATTGGAAAATGATTAACAATACGTCCACAATTTCTTGAGTCACCTCTTTAAGTACCCTGTGATGCATACCATCAGGTGCTGGGGAATTATCAGCATTCAGATTCAACAGTCTATCCAACACCGTTTCTTGCCTAATGTAGATTTCCTTCAGTTCATCCTTTACCCTAGTTCCTTTGGCCACTATTATATCTGGGAGATTCTTTGTGTCTTTCCTAGTGAAGACATATCCAAAGTACTTGTTCAACTCATCTGCCATTTCCTTGTTCCCCAGAATAAATTCACCCGTTTCTGGTGTCTTCAGTGCTCCAATTCTGGTCCTAACAAAGTTTTTCTTCTGTTCACATACCTAAAGAAGCTTTTACCATCCTTCTTTATATTTGCTAGTTTACCTTCGTACCTCATTTCTTCTTGGCGTATTGCCTTTTTTGTTAACTTCTGTTGCTCTTTAAGAGCTTCCCAGTCCTCTGGTTTCCCGCTCATCTTTGCTATGTTATACTTAATTTCCTTTATTTCTATACTGCCCTTTACTTCCCTGGTCAGCCACGGCCGCCCTTTACTCCCCTCAGGATCTTTCTTCTTCTTTGGAAAGAACCGATCCTGCACCTTCTGCATTATTCACAGAAATACAGGTCATTGTTGTTCCACTGTCTTCCCTGCTAGGGTATTTTTCCACTAAACTTTGGCCAGGTCCTCCCTCATAGGTCTATAGTTCCACTGGTTCAAATATAATACCGACACATCCAATTTTCCCTTCTCCTTCTCAAATTGTAGGTTAAAACATACCATATTATGGTCACTACCTCCTAATGGTTCCTTTACCTCCAGGTTCCTGATGAAATCCCGTTCATTGCACAGCACTGAATCTAGAATTGCTTTCTCCCTGGTAGGCTCGAGTACAAGTTGTTCTAAAAATCCATCTCGGAGGCACTCCAGAATCTCCCTTTCTTGGGATCCAGTGCCATTCTGATTCTCCCAGTCTACCTGCGTTGATATCCCTCATGAAAACTGTATCATGAGCTTTGCGACATGCCAATTTTAACTCTTCATTCAACTTACACCCTGCATCTAGACTGCTGTTTGGGGGCCTGTAGGTAATATATATTAGGGTCTTTCTACCCTTTGAATTTCTCAGTTCTATCCATACTGACTCTACATCTCCAGATTCTATGTCCCCCCTCGCAAGGGACCATATCATTCCTCACCGACAGAGCCCCTCTGCCAGTCAGTCTGTCCTTTCGATAAGATATATATCCTAGAAAATTCATTTCCCACGCCCTGTCCGCTTGAAGCCATGTCTCTGTTATTCCCACAATATCGTACATGCCAATTTCCAACTGAGCCTCAAGCTCATCTACTTTATTTCTTATCCTTCGTGCATTCATATATAATACGTTTAATTCGTTACTCCCCTCTCCTTTCATATCAAATCCTATTTCACTTGGCCATACTGTATGATCTCTTCTTGAGCTTTCTATTCCATTGATTCTGTTGTCCTTTTTAACTTTTCTTATTTTCACCTTCACTTTAACTCCATCCTTATATTTCCAGTTCATCCCCTCCCGCTCCCCCACTACTTAATTTAAAGACATCCGTGTTGCAGAGGCAAACTTGTCTGCCAGTATGCTGGTCCCCCGCCTATTAAGGTGCAACCCGTCCCTTTTGTAAAATTCATCCCTACCCCAAAACAGATCCCAGTGGTCCAATCCTTTCTTGTTGCACCAGTTCCTCAGCCACACATTCAAATCCATTATATCTCTGTTCCTGTCCTCTCCAGCACGAGGAACTGGAAGCAAACCGATAACCACCCTGGAAGTCCTGCTTTTCAGCTTTCTTCCCAGTTCTCTGAAGTCCCGCTGCAGAATGTCCTTCCCGATGTCATTTGTGCCGACATGCTCTACCACTTCCGGCTGTTCACCTTCACCCTTGGGGATTCCCTGCAATCGATCCGTGATGTCCTGGATCTTAGCACCAGGGAGGCAAAACACCATCCTTAAATCTCGCCTGTTGCCGCAGAAACCCCTTTCCGTACCTCTCACTATGGAGTCCCGTACTACCACGGCTCTTCCTGATGTCTGTCTCCTCGGTTCTGCTTCTGCAACAATTTTCGGCTCGGAGACCTGTCCGCCTCTCAGACTGCTGTATCTTCTGTCCTGACAGCTTCCAAGAGGGTGAACCTGATTACGAGAGGTACATGCCTGGTGTCTCCTGTATTTCAAGCATTTTTTCCGTCCTCATCGTCGCCCCCTTTCTCTCTTCTGGTATCCTCGGTGTGACAACCTCACTGTAGGTCCTGTCCAGAAAACTCTTATGTTCGCGGATAAAACTGTGGTCATCCAGTTCTTTCTTCAGTGCTGCAACATGCTCCTTCAGAATCTGAATCTGGACACACTTTCCACAGCTGTAGTAGCCGGGGGCACCAGCAGTGTCCCTGGCCTCCCACATCATGCACGTAGCACATTGAATCAGCTTATCGATCATGCCTTCACCCTCTCCAATTGTGCCTGGCGTAGTCTCCTCCCACAAGCCTCAAACCTCCTCGCCTGAGACTCTCGAGCCAAAGACTAGCACTTTTCACAACAGGCAATTCCCTCAACCAAGCCGCACTGCTAGAGGTTTCCCTCTTTTTATTTGCTTGAGCTTTGCGAGCTGCAAGGACACCTGACCTCGATTGCCCAATCAGCTGTTTTCTGCTGAGTCTGAGCTATTCAAATCTTAATTGCCAAACAACTGCTAATCAATTCTTGATCGCACTATCCAACTGCCAAAACTGCCAGAATCTCTCGAGCCAAGGACTAGCACTTCTCACCCCAGGCACTTCCCTAGAACAGGCCGCTTTCGGAAAAACCCGATCCGAACACTGTCCCGCTCATTCATGCTAATGTCCTGCTTTATATATTCCTGGATTCATTCTGTTTCCAGGGGTTTTGTATTGTGATGGTATTGAGCTGTGATCTCTTTGCAGTGACACATGTGGCAAGCTACTTGGTTGTAATCAATTACAGTGAATTGATTATACCGAGTCTGTATTCACGGGAGTTCAGAAGAATGAGGAGGGATCTGTTTGAAACCTTTCGAATGCTGCAATGCCTGGATAGAGTGGAGTTGGAGAGACATTTTCCGATAGTGGGAGAAATTAGGAGGGGATAGCACAGAATTGAGAGACATCGATGAGGCACATAGATGAGGAATTTTTCCTTTAGCCACGCACGGTAAATTTGTGAACCGATTGTCACAGTCGGCGGTGCAGGTCCAGTCACTGGATGGATTTAAGGCGGATTTTTATATCTTCTCAGTTAATCAGGGCATGAAGGTACAAAGTTAACAATAAATCAATCATAATGGAATGGCGGAGCGAAATGCAATTGCGGAATGGCCTAATTCTTTCCAAGGCTTTTATGGTCTCATTGCATTTATTCTGATTCAACGACACCATTTTCTCATGTTTTCAACGCCTGTTCTTAGATTTTAAAATGTAAATACAAAATCAGAATCAGCTGGAGACTTTCTATCTGGTTTTCATGCTGGACTAAATGTAGCCTTAATCATTCTCCAATTTCCAAAGAGCGCGATACGTCTGGAAATCCGGACGTCTGTCCCAGTCCCAGTAACACGTTGACAGCCGTTATACTAAAATCAGCATGAACAGTACAGGTTATCTAAAAAAGAGCATTCAATTACCTTTTTTGACTCTACCTACCCAGAATAAACTCAATATGGAGCTGAAGAGCTGACTGTGAACTCTGCCCGGTTTTCAGCATTCAAAACACTGAACGGAGAAACGTTCCAATCAGTGAAGCAACATCATATATCGGATTTTCGGAAATATATTGCGCAATCCAAGTTGGTGTATCACTTGACAAACGTTAAGTCATTAAGAATCAAACACGAGAAATCTGCAGATGCTGGAAATTTAAACAACAACACACAAAAAAATGATGGTAGAACACAGCAGGCTAGGCAGCATTTTGTATGTGAAGTCATTAAGAAGTTGTTTCTAATTACTGAAACATCAGAATTGTCTTGTAATTCCTGCACAAGCTGTGCCACTTTGTTTCCACGTACGTTTTCCGAGGATAAGCTGCTGAAAGAGCTGGTTTGCTATATGTTCAGTTTAGTGATCCCCATGAAAATGTTTTAAACTTGATATGGAGCAAAATCCTGAATTCACTTCGACTTGCATTTACCATCAGAGTCTGATGATGATTTAAAATTCAGACAGATTCATCTGCGTACTTTGTTCCTATCGTAAGTAATCTGTCTCTGATTGACTAAGTCGTGTCCCATATGTGTATCGGCTAGGAAAATAATTCTAAAATGCTGAAGCTCCTGAAAGATGTTGGGTCTCCCGCTGCGCCTTTTCTAATTCTACTTGCATTATCGGACGGTAAAAGGAGCCGGACACATTCGATTATGGTGCATTGTAATGGCCCAGTGGGGTTAAATGTCTTTTAGTGATGAAAGCGCGTTAAGTATTAAATACTTCGAGCAAAAGATCATTCAGTGGTGATGCATTCCTGCTCTCTGACTTTATCCGCAGGTGTAGCGTTTGAAATTAGGTAGTGTCAGAGCGACTCTGATAAATGTAATCACATTTCATTAGTCTTTTCCGAGATTGAGACTGCTGGAAGGTAAAATCTCAAGAATGTAAAAGAATAATTAATAGCAATGGAGATGAGACCACATAAGCGACATTGTGGACAAATGAAATGAGTTAAATCAAGATTTTCCGGAGTTGTTCGCTGTCCTGCAGTTCCGTTTCAAGTTCCTCGCTCTCCAGTCTTTGTTCAACCCCTTAAGACGTTTCTCCTATCACGTGGTGCAGGATCGCTGACACAGTCGGCAACAAACACAAATATCAATTGTAAATGAACTGAATCAGTTGCTTGCACATATCAGTCAGCAGTGAAAGTGGTCACGTTGTTGTTGGTCTGCAGCAGGCCGGACCGTAGTTTTACGAACGTGAACTTCCCGAGTGAACCGAATGTAATATACAACCTCATGTCGCTATAGGACTAATTTTCCAGATAAAGTGGGAGGAGGGATTATATTGAATTGATTTGTTCAATTGAATTCAAATTTGCAGTAAAGTTGTCAGGTTATGAAATCATTCCCAATGCTCAATGCTGACTGCACGACGGGAAAGCACTCCCACGATAATTCATGATTACCGCGGTCAATGGCGATTTATAGATGTTTATATTCCGCCGAGTTAAGGTTTTAGAAGGAAGTTCATGCAGCTGATTCACTTCTTGTACAATAACATGTTCCACACACAAAATACTGCAAGAGCTCAGCAGGCCGGGCAGCATCTATGAAAAGAGTACAGTTAACGCATCGAGTCGAACCTCTTGTCGGATTGCGGAGGAATAAGGCATTAACTGCATGAGATAAATCGTGCCCGTGACCTGTGATCACACTGGACAAACTGAGCATGCGTTGCACCAACTATTCCGGAAGGCGGCATTCTTGAGTAATTTATTCCTATGAAGCTGCCTGGTTTTCATCTTCGACATTATCTTCAGTAGGACTAACGTGCGCCCGGCAATTTTGCTTCAGAAAGGTCAATAACAGTATTAAATTTTATTATTTATGTTGTCTTCCTATCCTGAGAATCAAACGATAAGCTTGTAACATAAATGCTCAGAGTGTTTGCTGTCAGTTATATGGTTGATTTGGAAGAGGGGTTAGATTATCCCTGGAAGATGAGAGGCTGTGATGGAATCTGCCAGGATGATAAAAAAGCCTGAAGGACAGAGTCAAATGTTAATAACGTTGGTTTTCAGTTATATGGAAGATTTGGCAAGAGATAGCACTTACATTAAATTAGCCTTGGATGAGAGAAGATGTGGAGAATCTGCCAGGATGGCAAGAGCATTTGGAAGGTAGAGTCAAATTAGGTGTTAGGACTGTGGACAGTCAGTACCGGAAGAATACATTGAATGTGTCTCGTAGAATCTAACCGAGAATGAAAACACATTCTACACCGAGGATGGAAATGCAGGCAAGGGGCTCGATTGGCACTCACTTGGAAGTGGCGATATGTTAGAACGGGATTGTTAAATACAAATCGCTTCTTAATAATATTTCAATGAAACATAAGTTGCGTAACAAATGAAATGGGGCAGTTACTTACTTCCAAATGCTGCTAGATAATTGGGTTGTCATGAAGATTAGATATCGTGTAATAATAGGGACTGAGAATCTGCAGAAACAAGTCCTCATATGTTGCTGGTTCTCTGGACCGCTGATGGATTTACACTGGACTTCCTCAAATTACAGTAGCATTTGGCGGTGAATTCATCTACCCCTTGCAGGGTGTGCTCGCAGATGCTGCTGCTCGGGAGATCACTGACGTCCTGGCCCATGATCTTGCATTCTTCAGACTGATGGTGAGACCAAACTCTTGGCAAGCATGAGACAGGGATCTGACTAGCCTCTGGAGAGCAGACTGTGTGTGTGACGTCAGGGCGGCATCATCAGTGACGACTATCTCCCGGATCAGGACCTGACGCACTTTGGACTTCTCGCTGAGGCGTGAAAGGTTGAAGAGCTTGCCGTCGGCCCTCGTGTGTCGGTGCACTCCGTTATCAGATGTCCTGAAAGCGTACAGCAGTACGAGGCAGAAGAAGATCTCGAAGACCATTGCGACAAGGACACAACCATGCTTCACCCCTGCTCTGGATGGGGAAGGGCTCAGAGGATGATCCATCGAATTGTACTGTCCCCTGCATGCCGTCGTGGAAAGTCGCGATGAGATTCAGCAGCTTCGATGGGCAGCCGATCTTCGGCAGGAGTGTGAAGAAGCCCTTTCTGCTGACCAGCTCGGTAGCCATGGTAGATCGATAAAGGGAATGTACAAAGGCTGTCTCTGCTCCCGGCTCTTCTCCTGTCGCTGCCCAAGGGAGAAGATCTTGTCAATGTTGGATCTTTCTGCTTTGCAGCCACGCTGAGACTCAGGGCAGATGTGTTTTGCCAGAGTCTGCAGCCGCTTAAGAACTACTCGGGAAAATGTCCTCCGAATGGCGTTGAGCAGGAATATGCCTCCGTAATTATTACAGTCGTTGTGTTCTCCTTTATTCCCTAACAACGTGATGTGATGAAAAGAGAAATACCTACAGCACAACAGCAGAAGTACTGTCCAGGGAATTACACTAACATCAGACCTTCCAGTTTCCACAGAACCTTCCCTGTTGCAATGTTGGCTTCACCTGCTCTGTTTGCAGACGGTCCCGAACTTAAGGTGTACCCGTGGTGTCTTCCAGAGTGAAAACTAATGCAACGTACTTATTCAGTTCGTCCTCCATTTCCTTCTTCTCCCATCACTGCCCATCCAATAACATTTCTAGTCATTCACTGTCTACTGTCGCCTGAATTTTATATTTCATGTAGAATATCTGAATAAACTTTTAGTCTTGTATTATATAATTGGCTGGCTTAGCATTGGCCAGTTTTCTGGGTTGAATTCCCAATGGTTTGATCTCCACTGTGCATCACGTCAACGTATTTTGCTATCTATGGTAACAACAAAGTTCAAATTGCAAGGTACTTATCCTTTCTGTTTAAGAAAGTACATGCACATCTCTACATATTCAAGAGTTTCGTTTGCTTCCGGGCAGACTCAGTGTAACCGTGAAACCAAATAGAGTTAATGAAGTACCGCATCCAACAAAACAGACAAAATAACCAACAGACAAAAGATAACATACTGTACAGATGCAAACGAAGGAAAAAATATAAATAATGATAACAAAGATTAAGCTATTACTTTCTGGAGAATGAGATGATCATTGACAGTGAGTCCAGAGATTGTGGGACCATTTTTGCAATGGGTCGAGTCAAACTGACTGAAGTCATCCTCTGTGGTTCCTGATGCTGAGGGGTAATAACTTCCTCAAACTGATGAAGTCAGCTTGAAGGCTACTGTATCTTCTCTCTGGTGGCAGCAACGAGGCGAGATCATGGCCTGGGCATCCATGACGATCGATGCTGACTAACTGTGGCCGCAGTCGGTGTAGATGACAAGAATGCAGTCGCTGGGTTGGTGACGAGGGCATTACCCAAGATGGATTGGAGTCGATCTGATACTTTTTCCAGAATGTTCGTTCAGGACCATTGTTTTTCCGGTACCTCTCTTTTTGCATCCAGTCAACATATTTGCCACGGAACACCAAATAATGTTCGTAGAAGCTTTGGATGTCACGCCGAATTTTCACAATCATTTATCCCCCACACAACCAGCCTTCGTGTGATCTGCAAACGGTATAACCCACCATTCCACCTATAAGCCATTTATAAAGATTACAAAGTGCAGGGATCCATGAACAAATTCCTCCGGAACACCACTAGTCACTGAACCCCAGGTACAATACACTCCATCGCTAACACCCACAGCCTTCCGTGGACATTCCAGTTCTGAATACAAGCAGTCCACAGACTTTCTGAATAAGTCTGCCATGGCGATCCAATAAATTGCCAACCCCTTGGGAAACTCTATGTCATCTTACCAGCAGCATGGTGGGAGAACTGGGTTATATCCTGGCGTCCTTTACCTCCCTACCCGGTTAAACAGTAGTGTCACATTTGAGAATTTCAAAATTTCCCGAAGTAAGTAATTTTTGTAAGACCACGACAAAACCCAGCACAATGTCCTCAGGTTTCTCATTCAGAAGCCTGGATGCGGTCCATGTGGCCCATGTGATTTAGTCATCTCCAGGCAATTCAGCCTGCCCAACCGTGTCTCTTCAGCAATGACTTTGGCACTCACCTCTATCGCTGAATCTCGTCAATTTCAGGCATATTGCTGGTGTCTTCCAGCGGAAAGGCAGCTGCAAAAACATATTCCGCTCCTCGCATTTTCCCTATTTCAATCACTTCAATTTTCAATTTCAATTAGTCCAATATTCCACCTGGCCTCTTGTTTGTTCTTCCTTTACCTAAAACCCTGATCTTCTTGGTTCCTTTGTAGTCCCCCTGGTCCGCACAATGTGCAGAGCTGAGATCTCACCTGCTCATTGCAGCCACCTCTTCAAATCCCGGTCGGTATAACACGGGAAATATCCACACACTTTTGCCCTGTTTAATATGACCCGGGAGACCCCGTCCTCTCTGTACAGTGCTTGACCCCTACCTGTCCTAGTGTCGTTATGTGCTGTAACTCTATAAATTAATCGGAAGGGGAACACAGTTGTCCGAGATGATTTATCAACTTAGCTTTCTGTTAGTGAAGAAATCACATATGATGTGATGTCGCAATGATCTATACCATTCAGGTACTTTCTACACATATCTTTAATTCAGTCCCCTGACGATTGAGACCAACACTTCTCACACCTTCTTGACAGCCCTATGAACTTGCGTGGCCACTTTGCTGGATCGATGGATGTGGACTCTGAGATGCTCCTAGTCCTGCGCGCAGTATTTAGGCAGTAATTATCCCTTCTAAATGAGGCCACACCTTTCCACATTGAACATAATTTGCCAATTCTCAGACCAGCTCCGCACTTATCAGTACCCTTTGGTAACCAACAAGAACCGACCACTCCATCCACAACAATACCAACATTAACGTGTTCTGCAATGGTACCAGCGCAAGGATCCACTTCCTCACCAAATTAGTTGGTAAAATTCAAAAGAGTTGGAGTCGTAGATCAGAACTCTGCGGAACCCCACTCGTCACCGATCTCCAGGTAGAGACTCTCCATCTAATATTGCAGACAACCTTCAATGGGCAGACAAAACCAGCTGTGAATCACCACAGCCATTTTTTTCTATCACGTAACTTATTATTTTCCGAATGAGCCTACAATTGGGAATCTTATCAAGCGTTTTACTAAAATTCCTGTACACAGCATCCACTGTTGTATCTTCTTCGGTGTGCTTAATAATTAAATCACATTCGTGAATCATGACCGACCCTTTATAACTATCGCATATCAGTCCCTCCTCCACATAGTCAGAAATACCCTCCAAGAACATTTTCCAACACTGAGCCCACACTGACGTAAGACTGACTGGTCTGTAATTATCTGCGATGTTGTTATGACTTCTCTTACCACCTCCGCTGCACCCATTTGCAGAAGGATATGATCAAGCTTGGGAGAACGCAGTGAAGAATCATGGTTCAGAAGGAAGACAGGTGCTGATGCCTGGGATTCTGTGCTCGATAACACTAGGAGCAAGTTACCCGGCGCATCTGTGCCGCCACATTTCCACAGTCTCTTTGCCATTCCCAGCCGGTTCCGTGGAGCCGGTTCACTGCTGATCAAAACTATCTCTTCAGTGTTAGTCCACTCTCAGAGACATTTCACTCAAGTTTCTCTCTTACCATTTCAATCTGGAGCTCCTGTTTATGGCCACGAGGGTATTCAACTGCCCGGTCCAGTGAGAATGAAGAACATGGTTTGGACCCGTCGCCTTGCTTCATGTTACACACCGCTCCCAACATCGACTCTCAGTATCAAAGCACTGGCCATTTCTCCC
The DNA here is from genome assembly GCF_030144855.1 of Hypanus sabinus. Classification (NCBI taxonomy): domain Eukaryota; kingdom Metazoa; phylum Chordata; class Chondrichthyes; order Myliobatiformes; family Dasyatidae; genus Hypanus; species Hypanus sabinus. The sequence goes on along the minus strand of NW_026779051.1, from coordinate 594,768 downwards.
AGCCTGGCATCGGCACCCAATTACCGACAAGTGTGGGATCATCACCCACTCTCACAATGAGATCCATGCGGTTATATTAGTATCCCAGTTCTGGGGACATCCGGCCACCATGGTCCTCCACCGACCCAGGAATATCGGACCACGGTGATAGTGCCCTGAGAAGACCGTACTCCTCTTGGCCTGGGGATCCGCGCCACGGTGAACAGACAGAGCTGTCCTGCCACCAAGTCTTTTTTCATTCCTGATGCACGAGTGAGATCAGGAACACATCGAAAACCCCGGGCAACGCAAATTGATGGTTGGAGTTCGAGGGGATGTCTGTGTTTCCTCGGGGGACACACTGGGGAAGATGAAGGCCACAGGCCACTTCTGTCTGACCGCCTGGGTTGTCGGCGCCGCAGCGGTGCAGACTCTGGGCAGAACGGGCACCGGATGTTTCATATGTTGCACCTCCTGTGTCGATGTAACTGCAATAATTCCGTTCTTCTCTGATTATGGGAAAGGGTTAACGTATTCCTGTGTTCACATTAGTCTAACAGGTTAGATAGCGTGGGATCGAGAAAGACTGAGCGGATTGGGTTCACAATGACATCAGTGGGAGGAAGCAGAGGATGATAGTTGAAAGACTGAGCGGACTGGATTCACAATTACCTCAGTGGGAGGAAGCAGAGGATGATAGTTGAAAGTCTGTGCGGATTGGGTTTACAATTACCTCAGTGGGAGGAAGCAGAGGATGATAGTTGAAAGACTGAGCGGATTGGGTTCACAATTACCTCCGTGGGAGGAAGCAGAGGATGATAGTTGAAAGTCTGAGCGGATTGGGTTTACAATTACCTCAGTGGGAGGAAGCAGAGGATGATAGTTGAAAGATTGAGCAGATTGGGTTCACAATTACCTCACTGGGAAGAAGCAGAGGATGATAGTTGAAAGACTGATCGGACTGGATTCACAATTATCTCAGTGGGAGGAAGCAGAGGATGATAGTTGAAAGATTGAGCGGATTGGGTTCACAATTACCTCCGTGGGAGGAAGCAGAGGATGATAGTTGAAAGACTGAGCCGATTGGGTTCACAATTACCTCAGCGGGAGGAAGCAGAGGATGATAATTGAAGTTTGTTTCTCAGAAATGAGACTTGTCTGTAATGTTGTATCACAGGGGCTAGTTCCAGGACATCTGTGCTTTAAACATTATATTAATTATTTGAGTGTGGATATGTGAGGCATGCTTAGTTTTCAAATGATACTAAAGTTGCTGTTGTTATACTAGTTTAGCTGACAATGAAAAAAAAACATAAGGGGATTATTTAGCAACGTGGGCTGTGGATTGGCAAATAGAGTTCAGACAACTACATGTGAAGCATTGCATCGTGGAACTTAAAACCAGTGTAGGATGTACACAGTGAAGAATGGAATCCAGGGAAAGGGAGGGGCCGAGGATGCAAAAGCATCGTTTACTGAAAACAATGGCACAGCTAGTTAGAGTGATGAAATACTTTTTTTCATTCAGAGGACTAATAAATATAGGATTCGAGACATACACACAAAATGCTGAGGGATCTCAGCAGTCCAGGGAACATCTATCTAAAAGGTTACAGTCGATGTTTCAGATCGAGACCCTTCATTAGGACAGGAAGGAAAAAAAAAACTGAGGTGTTTGTATTCCTGATGAACGACCTCGGCTACGAAAAATGGACTCTACATTTTCCATCGCTGCTGCCTGGCCTGCTGAGTTCCTCCAGCAGTTTGTGGTGTTGTTAGGATTTGCAGCATTTGCAGATTGTCTGTTGGTAGGAATTAGGAAGTTTTGTTGCTTTTATGCAATACGTGGATGTGGCGCACTTTGACTTTTCGGTACAGAGTTGATCATTGTGCTGAAGTTAAGATTTCATTAAAACATAAAGGGTTTACCAGGATATTCCTTACTTTCGGGTCTGAAATACAAGAACTTTGCAAATTCCATGGACCGTAGAAGTTTGAAGGGTGAGCTGATGCAGGTTTAACAGCTCATGACTGACATAGATAAGATGAAAGCATAGTTGCTTCCCTCGGAAAGAGGTGATTAAAAACAAAACGGCTTTCACATTTTTGCGTATTGCATACAGAGAGTTTGATCAATTGAACTGAGAGTCTTTATTTGTGAATTTTCTGTTTTTCTTTTCCACAGAATCACCTAAAAGCGGAGATTATTGTAAATGTAAAAGACATAAAAAAAAACCTCAACAACTGAAGTGTTAGCAGATAGAAAGTATTCATAGCACCTTTCTCAGTACCTAGTTCAATCATTTTAATGATATTACAGCCAGTATATTGCTTGGGATAATTCTCTATGAACTTTACACAGCAGAATGAAGGAAGATATGCCCCATTACACCTCGCAAAATTGTTCAAGCTATGCCAGGTTGGTTGTGGAGCGCCAGTGTTTAACACTCCTATGGACTTCCCAGGTCTGTTCGACTGGGTTAAGGTCAGGACTCTGACTGGGTCATTGAAGAACAGGATAACTCACCTATAGTCTCCTATTTACTGCCTCGAGCACATTCTTATAGCGGACGGACATTTGACATTTCCCATTCCGCTGGAACAATTCCCGAATTTAGTGATTCTTGAATGGTCATTACGAATAGCTTCAGCATCTCCTTAGAAATCCCTTTTCGAACCCTGGTGTTTCCTCGATCTTGTCCAGGTGACCTATATACTGTCAAACCTTTCAGCATCCCAAGTACCTACTCGTTACCAAGTGCAATTGCACCCTCTCCTGCGCTCTGACATTCGCGACTTTTAAGTATATTGCTGGTGTGTTTAACAGTGAAGGCTGAGGCATAATAGTTATTTTCATCCGACATTTCTTTGAACTGCATTACACACTCAGCACTGTCATTCCCATTCTCATTGTCATTCTCTCAGCACTGCCAATATCCATTCTTGCCTCTCTCATACTGAATACTTGACAAAGACTTTTGGTTTATTCCTTAATGTAACTGACTGGATTACCCTGATATATCATCTTTTATATCTGTACCTCGTTTTTTTTTTTGTTGCATTCCGGGTTAACTTTGTAGACAAAATGTGCAAGTGGCAGGGCCCTGGGCTGTAAGCGAAGAACGATCGGCAATTTGAACAATTTAACTGCCGTGTCAGATTGAACCCGTCGTGGTGTCGGGGCTGGGAGCAAGGGAAGGGCTGGTTCAACTCACCGCTCGATCAGGTTTACTGATATCGGCGCTGGCCTGCATCTAATGGACTCCTGAATCGGCTGCGGTGATGAGTGGCTTCGTGGTTGTGGAATCACTTTCAGGAGCTTCACTTATGAATGATATTTGCTTACTTTTGTTGTCTGCACCTTGGATATGTTTTTCTACACATCAGGTGTTTGACGGTATTCTTTATTCGGATATTCTCTGTCCTGCGGCGGATCCGTGTTGGCAGCGCCGTGTTGATACTGAACAGGATATGAATACATTAGTTTCTATCCCTCCTTCGTTCTGTAGTTCACAACAGTACTCTCTCTCTCTCTCTCTCTCTCTCTCTCTCTCTCTCTCTCTCTCTCTCTCTCTCTCTCTCTCTCTCTCTCTCTCCAACGATTACAATACAACAACCATAACTACATCAGTACTCATGAACTGAACTGAACTTCATACTTTTCTATGACAATACATTTGCCCCTAGACATCAATAGAGTTTGTTTATTATTGCTTATTATTATTCCTACACTTTGAGGCTTATTACTGCTAACTTGTTTTATATGTATCTTTGCATTATTGTTATGGTTTTGCTTATTTTTATAAATAAACATCTTTAGTTTGGTACCACCAGGCTCCAACGAATTCTTCTTCCTCTGCTGTTTAAACACCCAGTTACGGGGTACGTAACAAATCTTCTATCCCATAGAGTGGTGACTAGTTGCAACCTGTCATCTCAGGGAGGGTGAGAGGGGAACGGCAGGGGTAGATTTTCATATACTGATATGGAACAGAAACATGAGCAGGAGCAAGATGGGCCAAGAGGCCTCTCCAGTGAGACATGGAATTTGATACAAGTGATTTATCTTTCACAGATTCAGAATATTAAACACCAGTCTAGTTTAAGTCTAACATCAGCAGAACGGACCCCTGCAATGCTCAATGACCAGGGTTCAGTCCTGGGGGCGATGAGCAGTCGCAAGAACTGCAGAATTTGACAGTAACAGTCCCTTATGAACCTGCAGCTGCCTTTAGTCACCGTGATGGTTAAACGTTTAACACACAGATGATTTGAACTTCCTCCCTGACGTGCAGTTGCTGGTGTTGCAGCAGCTGGGATGATTGAGTAAATCTCTTTGCTCACTCCGGACAGAAATGTGGCTTCTATTTATTGCGAACTCACCGGAGCATGACAAGGTGGGTTAACTGAATGAGTCTCTTCACACACACGGAGCAGTTGAACGGCCGCTTCCCAGGGCGAAGTTGTTGGTGTATCTGCGATGAATGACGTCAAACGGCTATCAACGTCATGGCAATGGATCAAGTCAGATCACGGACATGGACACGTGGTCGTTCCCTCCTTGTTGCGGAGGAAAAAGACTTCATCCTCTAACTGGCCACAGTTCCGGCATCAGGCACAATATCAAACTCTCTGCTTCTCTCTCTGTATCAAAATGAATCATTCCTCCCCTTCATTAGTCTGTGACTTGGCTGTTTGTCTGTCTCCTTCGCATTCTGAGCATGCGCCACACACCCACTGAGATCACATTTTATATACACGGCTGTGACTGGAGACTTTCTGATTATTATGTCCCTCCCGGCATTTGACAGTAGTAAACTCAGAGACAGCAATGGTATTGAACATCGGGAGTAGGTGATTAGGCTTTTTCGTTGGAGATCGATAAACTGCCGGTAGTGTGTGTCTGGATGAGTGGGTCGTTTTCAGACTGGAAGGAGGTAGCGTTTGGAGTTCCCCAGAGTTCAGTGCACTGTGGGACTGCAGTGGCGGGTTCCAATCTGCTAATTACATTTGCTGGCTGCACTACATTGAATCCAAATAACGAGGCAGCGTATAGAGAAGAAGACATCACCCCGACACAGTGGTGTCAAGAAAACAACCTCTCCCTCATTGTGACAAAAACAAAGGAGCTGGCTGTGGATTACAGGGGGAATGGAGACAGGGACCAAATTCAACATTTCCAAGTCTGTTATTGACACAAATGCACATTTTAATATTGATCATGACACAATGTATTTTTATATTGTTAATGACATATTGCATATTTATAGAGTTTTACTGACAGAGAATCGTATATTTCTGTTCCGTGTGTTATCCGAATGTACTTGCCTGTGATGCTGCCACAAGTCAGTATTTCTCTGTCCCTGTACCTTCCCGTACTTGTGCACTTGGCAATAAATTCAAGAGGACCTGAGAAATCTCAGTGAGATTTGATTAGTGATGATCATCTCGGCAGCTCGGTAGGTCGAATGTATGAGACAGTACACTGTTAAATGCAAAATCCAGAAGTGTTGATGATCAGAGGGATTTCAGACTCCAAGTTCATCGCTCCCTGAGAGAGACTGCACAGATTGATCGGGTGGTTATGAAGGCAAATGGCGTGGTTGTCTTTATTAGTTGAAGCATTGAGTTCAAAAGTCGGGAAGTTGTGTTGCAGCCGTTCCGAGCCTGCGGTCGTACTGTGACTGTTTCTTTAAGAGCGCCGGCGTGAGGAGGCGGGACTATGACGTCAGTCACAGGCTGACAGCGCTGACTGTGGATTAACCATGAGAGAGAGAGCGATCTGCAGACAGGCAGTCAGTCAGACTTAGAGAGAGAGAGAGACCGGAAAAGCTGATCGCTTCAGTTAGTCGCAGCTGAGGCTTGGAACTCTGCTATGCCCGCAAGAGAGCGTTGATCATCGGTACACGGAACCACAACGAATGTGTGTGGCTGTCACTTCGTATAATCCATAACAGTGGATTTGGGAATATCTTGTATTAACCCTCGCCTGGGTATGTTGTGTGGTAACCCCGGGAAGACGGTATTCCTGTGACAGGTCACTTTCGCTGATAACTCGTATCTGGACGGATTCAGCGGATAAGAACTTCGTCGACGGTTATGTCGAAGTAACGGCCTTTTCTCTACGTTTCACCCTGGATTACAAATATCTCTGTCCCATCATTTATTCCGTGGATTACTGAACTTTCCTACTTTACCATCTCAAGACTCTAAGCTTTGTTCCCTCACGCTCGATAGTCTGTGAGATACATTTACACGTATCTACACATAACACTGTTAACTTTCATTTATTTCATTAAGTTACAATATTATAAGTAGATACTAATAAAGAGAGTGATTTTAACATCAAAACCAGACTCCGGTGCGAACTCTATTGCTGCTGGTTCGTTTCTAAAACGTTACAGTTCGTGACACGGTTTCATAAAACTAGTTAGACCACATCTGGAGTGTTTCATACAGTTCTTGTTGCCCCCATTTTCGGAATGATATCGGGGCTTTGGACAGGGCGCAGAAGAGGCTTACCAGGATACTGCCTGGATTAGAGGGCATGAACTATAACGAGAGGCTGGACAAACTTGTGTTGTTTTCTCCAGAGCGGCGCAGGCTGGTGTGAGCTTTGTGTCATCCACAAACATGGAGATGCTGCATTTAATTCCCTCGTCTAAATCATTAATGTATATTGCAAACAACTGGGGTCCCCGCACTGAGCCTTGCGGTACCCCACTAGTCACTGCTTGACATTCTGAAAGGGTTCCGTTTATTCCCACGCTTTGCTTCCTGTCTGCCAACCAATTCTCTATCCATATGAATACCATACACCCAATACGGTGTGCTTTAAGCTTGCACACTAATCTCCTGTGTGGGACCTTGTCAAAAGCCTTTTGAAAATACAAATATACAGCATCCACTGGCTCTCCCCTATCCACTCTACTAGTTACATCCTCAAAAAATTCTATAGATTCGTCAGACATGATTTTCCTTTCACAAATCCATGCTGACTTTGCCCGATGATTTCACCGCTTTCCAAATGTGCTGTTATCACATCTTTGATAACTGACTCTAGCATTTTCCCCACCACCGAAGTCAGACTAACCGGTCTATAATTCCCCGGTTTCTCTCTCCTTCCTTCCTTAAAAAGTGGGGTTACGTTTGCCCTCCAATTCTCAGAAACTAATATAGAATCTAAAGTTTTGAAAAATTATCACTAATACATCCACTATTTGTTCGGCTACTTTGTAAGTCATCGATTGGCAATGATGCCCATTGTCAATCAGCCCATCGATTCTTCCATGACCAACATTTTCAATTAGCCCAGCACCCTCTCCCTGGCAGCCTTCTTCAGACAGTTTTTTCACTCCCTCCCAGGTGAACGTTTTATATCCTTGCTTTGTTTTCTCCCTAGAGACCATTTTCAATCGGGGGTCTCTGAAATGAAAGACTCTCTTGACCACCCTCCACTGGAATTCAAGGACTGTTTATCAGAAATAATAAATATACTTCATATAAATATAAATCACCTCCAGATTCTGTGAGTTATTACTCCAAGCGTTGTGGAGGGAGAATCCAGAGGCTGGGAAACATGCTCAGTAAAACTCCAGGTGAGTAGACAGATGAGGAACCACCCCGGTAAATTTCACTGTTTGCCATATGAAGACCAGGAACCACGTGTGGTAAAACTTCCAGTGAGAGGGGTACAGAAACTAAAAACCGCTTACACTCATCCTTCCTCTTCAGAAAGGAGTTTCTGAGACGGGGAGAGGGACGCGATACTGTGAGACTGACCTCCCTCAGCCTGGAGGTGAGACTGTGCTGTGCCACTGTGAGGAGCTCAGGACAACTGTTGCAGTGAATGTGGTTCATGGGTCAGCAGTAACCTCAGGTCACTATGCATCAAATACAACTCAGGTCAGACATCAAGACAGGAAGATTAATTTATTTTATCATGTCAAATATGTATTAAACAACATGTGTCCTACCGGTTTGGGGGAATAAATAAGCTGCTGCCGATTTACTGAGAGTCACTCACAATAAACTGAACAGTGACAACGAGTGACAGGTTGAATAATCACTCCCGTTTCTCACCGTCATTCTGCATCGGGGAACTGATGATTATAAAATCACACATCAGGGCAGCGTCTGAGATTGCTGCAGATCCAGGGTCACTGTCGAGGTATTATATCGGCCAGACTCCCAACCCTCGTGGTGTAATTCCCAAGGGTCCCCCTGGCGAAACCTGCACCCGGACATCTAGCGAAAGCTGTGCCGCCGCAGGGAATGTGGGACTACGTGTCTGCAGATCACTTCAGTCATCGCCGAGGTCTTGTCTGGAGACAGGGTCCATTACAACCATTGGGAGTTAAATCTACAGGGCTGCCATTAAAAGGGAGGGTAAAATCTTCCCATCCCACAAGCAGATGTTCACAGGATCACGTCCAGTCCAGGTCTGCGTTCCTGCAGAGACCTCAGTTCCTCCTTTCCATTCCAACTGAACTGATTGTACCGCAGCCTGAAACAGATGGAACAATCAGCGAAATAAACAGCTTATAAAACAGTATCAGTAACAGGGACTGGGGTTAATCTACTGTGGGTATACCCGCACCATAGGGACCGCAGTGCTTCAAGAAGTCCTCACCACCTTCTCAAAGGCAACTGCGGGTGAGCAATAAATCCTGGCTCAGCTGGTGACGCCCACATTCCACATCCCGTAAATGTATCAATTTTTAAAAAGTTTTTCAACAACACTCATAGACAAGTATCGGCAGATATCTCGCGGATCTGCAGATATTTTACCACACTGAATATTAACACAAACACTCACTCGATCCGCTCCAGATTCGGGAGGGTCTCTATGAGGCGGCAGAGAGCGGGAGCAGATCGGTCTTTGAGTGAGTTCCATCCGAGGTTTAGCCCTGTCAGTGACCGGTTCATACTGAGAGTGGAGACGAGATCTTCAGCACCGGAATCTGTGAGACCAACACCCCACAGCCTGGATGTGAGAGAGTGAGAGTGAAGGACACAGCGACAAGAGACGATATCAGTAACACTATTACTGATCACATTAATGTTCAGTGTCAAACACCCGGAGAATGTAAGCACAATCTCCCACAGTTTGGTACTTACTGCAGTTTCTGTATTTTACATTCCGGGTTCCTCAGAGCTGCAGACACCAGTTTCACTCCTGAATCTCCCAGTTTATTTCCATTCAGGTTCAGCTGCGTCAGTGACCTGTTTGTATTGAGAGCGGAGGCGAGATATTCCGCACCAGCGTCTCCGAGACCAACATCGTCCAGGCTGGAGATGAGAGTGAGTGAGGGTGAAGGATGTAGAGAGATAGTGGACGGTACAGATCCCTAGTGTTTATGAGCAACACAATCACTGATCACATTAATATTCAGTGTCAGGCAACCAGTGACTATGAATGAATGAATGATCTTTATTGTCATTATACATAGATACAATGAATCTCTGTTTGGCTTCCTCTCAGGCAATTAAGTAAAGCGGTAGATAAAAACAAGACAGTAATAGAAAAATAGTATTAACTACATAAGTAGCAGTAAATAAGTTGCTGCAGCACCGGAATATCACAATAATGCCCAAAGTGCCTCTATTGCAAGTATTTGAGTCCTTGTGTGTGCATGTGCGTGCTCACAGTTTCAGTCATTGTTCTGTGGGAGTGGTGTGATGGTGGCCACTGCTCCGGGGTAGAAGCTGTTCCTCAGTCTATTTATTCTGGCTTTTAGTGTTCTGGACCTTTTTCTGGAAGGCAGCTGGTCAAACAGGGAGGGGCCGGGAAGTGTGGTATCTCTGGTGTCACTACCTCCCAGTCTGATACTTACTCCAGTTTCTGTATCTTACACTCTGCATTTCCCAGAGCCGCAGACACCAGTTTCACTCCAGAATCTCCCAGTTCATTCCGACTCAGGTCCAGTTCCGTCAGTGATCGGTTAGTACTGAGGGAAGAGGAGAGATCCTCGGCACCAGAATCTGTGAGACTGACCTCCCTTAGCCTTCAGATGAGAGAGAGTGAGAGTGACAGACACAGAGAGAAAGGAGACGGTACAAATCCCCAGTGTTTATCAAAACACATTTACTGAGCACATTCATGGTCAGTGTCAGACACCCTGTGACTATAACCACAATCTCCCACGGTCTGGTACTTACCCCAGTTTCTGTGTTTTACACTCTGGGTTCCTCAGAGCCGCAGACACCAGTTCCACTCCTGAATCTCCCAGGTCATTACCACTCAGGTTCAGAACTGTCAGTGACCGGTTTGTACTGAGTGCGGAGATGAGATCCTCAGCACCCAGCATCCTCGGTGATACCCACGTGGTTTAGCCTGGAGATGAGAGAGAGTGAGGGGCAGGACACAGAGAGACAGGAGATGGTACTGACAACTGATCATATTAATGTTCAGTATTAGACACCCAGTGACGGTAAACACAATCTCCCACAGTCTGGTACTTACCACAGTTTCTGTATTTTACACTCCGGGTTCATCAGAGCCGCAGACACCAGTTCCACTCCTGAATCTCCCAGTTCATTCCACCCAAGTCTAAACTCAAACAGACAATTTGATGAATCAAGTGATTCCAACGGTGGGTCTGAGGGATTTTCATCACTTGGAGATATGAGGAAACATTAAAACCTCTGATAATCACTGATCGGAATTGCTCAGCTCCAGGTTAGTCACCGAATGTTAGTAATTTAGTCTGTCGTTCTGTCCCTGTAAACTTACCACATTTTGTTTCCCACAACAAGGAGTTGTGGGTGGGAAAATGTCCAGAGGTGATGGTGTAAGTGACTCCACCAGAGTAAAAGCACTGGAACAGATAGATAACAAAGGAAACGGGATGATCGAGGAAGAGATTCAACAGGAGTGAAAGGGTATGGGGAAAGTGAGATCCCCATGGGAGAAAAGGGGTTGGGGGGCGTGAGATCCCTCAGGAGGAAGGGGGATTGGGACAGAGATCACTCAGGATGAAGGGGGATTGGGAAGAATCCTCTAGCAGAAGGGGTGAGGGAGAGAGATCCCAGAGGTGGAAGGGAATGGGGAAAGAAATCCCTCAGCAGGAAGGAGGATCGGGAGGGAGATCCCAGAGGAGAAAGGGGTATTTGGAGGGAGATCCCTCAGGAGGAAAAGGGGATGGGGAGAGATATCTCTCAGGAGGAAGTGGGATGGGGAGGGAGATCTCTTAAAAGGAATGGGGGATGAGGCTGAGAGATCCCAACAGGAAGAAGAGGTAGAGAAATAGATCACACAGAAGTAAGGCGGATGGGGAAGAGAGATCCTAACAGGAAGAACGTGACGAGGGAAGTGATATCCCACAGGAGGATGGGAGATGGGGTACGGAGATCCCTTAGGAGGATAGTAATCAGAAAAGATGATCTGCAGTTCAACTCAGTAAGACAAAGGAGATGTTGACATACCATAGGAAGACCAGACCTTCACGGCTCCCTGTTACTACTGATGGTGAGAACGTGGATGTGGTGAGGACAAGAGCCTGGATGACAGACTAGAGTGGAGAGCCAACACATGGCTGGGTACAAGAAAAGAAAGAGTTGCCTCTACTTCCTGAGGAGATAGCGTTCATTTTTCGCATGCAGGCCTCTCCTTCACATGTTCTACCAGTCTGGTGTCACTAGTATAATCTCTTATATATGGTGTTCTGGAGAATGGGATCACCACGGGTGATGCCAACAGGATCAATAAACTGAACAGAAATGCTGACAGTGTTATAGGAGTCACACTAGACACATGGAGGCTGTGGTAGAACAAAGGACCCTTCGGAAAATCCTGGCAGTTCTGGGCAATGTTTCTCCATCTCTGCATGTCACCTTGGCTGAATATAGGGGTACTCTGAGTACTAGACTAAGACAACTATGCTGTTCCAAAAAGCGCTATATGAGGTCATCTTTACCCTCGGTCATTAGACTCTATAATAAGTCAATCTGTAGCCGGGGATGTGATTACTCTCTCCTGTTAGACTGTTTCAGTTGCTTAATTTTTATTCTTTACAGCTTCTCTTCTCATATTTGTATACTTACATGTTTGTGCACTTCTAATGCCAGTGTAACACTGTAATTCCCTTTTAGATCAATGAAGTATCTGTCCCACTAGGGAGGTGATCTGGACATATATTGCGCGGGAAAGGTTGTCCTGAACTGAGGCCCACAATCGGAGAGGAGATGGCCACGTGAAGTCTGGGTATATGGTGGTAAAGAGCAAAATGACGCAGGTGGAGTTATGGTGACAGGCACACATGGGAAGGGGGAGACAATAGCTTTCACTGGGTCAGCACACTGACCTTCAGGGGAAGTGGGTGTAAATCTCCAAACCACCTGCTGCAATCAGTGTTGGCCTGGGTGTCAGAAACAGTGACATGGGCATTGTCAATGGACGTGTCACAGGCAGCAAAAACACTGCCATCCCTGTCATTTACGACCATTAAACTCATGGCCATTGTTCACTGATCTGATGAAGTCTAACATCCCCTCACAAAGAAACCACAGAACCTTCCTGACTGGGGAATTACTGACAGATCCCCTGCTCATTTGACAGAGTTCTTTACTATCTGATTCACTACAGTTTCATCCAAATTCCTTAACATTGAAATAACCTTGAATTGGAACAGTATCACAGTACAGAGTGAGAGACAAATGAAGTTACCTCAACTCCTGGCACTTGTGCAGCCCGGGCCCCAGCCGCTGGATTCCTTCACACTGAATGTGGCAGTCCAAAAGGTCGAGATGTTTTATTGTATCACAGATTCCGATGGCATGAGACAGGACCGCGCAGTCAATCGGGGTCAGTAGCATTCGACTGAATGAAAGTGTTTCCACAGATCCCATTGTGGCCTGAGCCAGCCCACAATTTTGAGACTCAAACAGGTAGTGTAATGTGTTCAGGAGGCTCCTTTTACCAGCTTCGCTCCTCGTGTTACCACTCTGGCGTTTAACCTCCTCCCTCACCCAGTCAATCACCCGGCAGGTTGTTTGATGAGGAAATGGACCCAGAAGCTCCTCCAGGCCCCGAGCTGTCAGTGGGGAGGAGAGACCAGCAATAAAACGGAGAAATACCTCAAATCGCCCATCTGTCGTCTTGTGGGCTTCAGTGAGAAATTTCAGGATATCCCCGGGATGTATAGTCAGGAATTGTGCAACTGCAGCTATAAACTCTTGGATGGTGAGGTGTGGGAATGTGTACACCACGCACCGGCCAGAATCATCCCTCTCCAAAAGCTCCATCAAGAACCCGGACAGGAACTGGGAAGGCTGCAGATTGTACTTGATCAAATCTCCATCCGTAAACACAATCTTCTTCTCGGACACTCCTCTGAAGGCCATCTGACCAACCCTGAGTAACACTTCACGGGGGTTCTCGATCTCTCGGCCGTGGTTTTTCAGGATGTTGTAAATATAGTAGGAGTACAGTTGGGTGATGGTCTTGGGTACTTTCTGCGGGTCCCTGACATTTTGTGTGAAGAAGGGGCTCAATGCCAGAGCGAGGATCCAGCAGTAGGAGGGGTTGTAGCTCATGGTGTACAGGATCTCGTTCTCCTGCATGTATTTGAAAACAGCTGCAGCCACCGTCTGATCTTCAAAATGCCTGATGAAATATTGCTTCCGTTCCTCACCAACAAATCCCAGGATTTCAGCCCAGACACTGATCTCAGCCTTTTCCAATAAATGTAACGCAGTGGGGCGGGTGGTCACCAGCACTGAACACCCTGGGAGCAGCTTGCCCTGGATTAAACTGTACACAATGTCAGACACTTCACACCAGCACTCGGGATCTGGGCACTGGTGCTTGCGTTCTGTGTCTCTCTGACTGTCAGCAAAATCGATTCTGTGCTTGAATTCATCCAAACCATCAAATATAAACAGCAATCTCTTTGGGTTCTTCCAGACCTCTCTCAGGATATTCCCAAAGTAAGGATACTGATCCAGAATCAGTTCCATCAGGCTTGTTTGACGGTTAATGGAGTTTAAATCCCGGAATTTGAAACTGAACACAAACTGGAATTGTTGGTATATTTTCCCTGTGGCCCAGTCGTAAACAATCTTTTGTACCATCGTTGTTTTCCCGATCCCCGGGGCTCCAGCCACTGCTGCCGAGCTCCCAGATTTGGAGTTACTGCTCTGGAACAATGTTTCAGTCCCGAATTTTTCCAGCTCTCCACGGAGATATTTCTCTCTCCACTCCTCGTGGTCTCTGCCTCTTGCCAGCAGCTCATGTTCCACCAGTGTCCGATCTCGAACAGTAGAAATGACCGTGAGCTCAGCCTATCGATCAACCAGTTGGAAAACCTTCACCTTCTCCCTCATCAGGATTGTGTTCACTCTCAGTGTTTCAGTTTTTGCCCGCAGAGTCTCCTTGTGTTTCTGTTGAACATCTTCAATGGGAACAGACAGTGGACAAACTTTTAGATGCCTCAATTCAGAACTCAGTATTTAAGTACTCAAGAATTAGTTCAAAGCTATTTCATTAATTGGATTCATCAATGGAGGCTCGTACAGTAAATTCTATTAACAGACTCCTGACTGGATAGAGAGGCCTGGTCCAGATAAACACCAGATCATCACATTTCCAGATTAATTGTGGTGTGAAGATGCGTATTGCCCTGGTAGTTTACTGACCACCGACTGTCCTGTACTGGAAAACAACGATTACCCAGAGCTATCTTCGTTCCTGTAGAGGAACTTTGAAAGCCCGATGTTTGATATGGAGATGGAGAAAAGGGTTGTGGGCATTCCGTCAAAGGAACAGGACTGGTAACCACAGCTCCCCCTCATACCGTCACTGATTCAAAGCACAAAGTATATTTGTTGATTAGCTCCTGCACTGTGGGTGGGAGTTGTTGGGGGAGAAAATGTCACTGTCTTGCTCAGGGGATTGAGATAGTCAGCATCTTGACAGAGAATGCAGACAATCCCCCCCCCACCCCCTATCATCACAGATGCTGCTCAGCTTACTGAGTTCCTCCAGAAAATGGTTCGAGACGCAGATCTGCAGTCTGGTGTCTCCGAAAGTGTCCATGTTGCAAATACTCAAAAGATTCAAGATTGAAGATACACAAGTGAAAAGGGGAAGGAAATAATTGTTATTCTGGATCTGATGTAGCACAGGAAACTCAGATAAAGAACACAATGGAAAACACAATAAATATAAATATATACGGTACAGGAGTCACTCTGAACTCAGGTGGTGGTGGTGGAGTGGGGGTTGTCAGTTATGGAGGGGAGGCTTAGTCTGTGTGATGAAGGGAAAGGTAAACTTAGGTAGAAGGATAGGTAGATGGGGGAATGGATTAAGGGGTATGATTAGCTTATGAACAATAGTCTTATAGGTACCTTATGTTACTGATCAGTCAGAAAGGAACTCCACCCAGCAACAGGTGACGCACAAGGCATGTTCGGTCAAAGTGCTTAGCATAACTAAATATGGGTATGGTATGATTGAATGGACATCTTAAGGCATAACTAAATATGGGACATCATGTTCGAGAGCAGGGGGAAATGTCAGGGGGAGGTACCAATATGAGCAAGTTTGGCTGCATCCAGGCTGGCCTTGGCAGGAATAATTATAACTAACCAATAATGATTTTACATCTAATTGTATCTTAGCATGTGATTGAAATTATTCTAAAACTGTATTAACTCACGTAATTATAATATTTCCTGTAATGATTGCTGTTATAAATTGTGTGGAATTGTGTTCGGGGGAGGGCACTGTCTCTTTGGGAGAACATCTGTAACTCCCCCCATATTATGGTTTTATTGAATTCATGGTACCTTGCGTTATTGCATCGGGTCGATCCGCCTTTGACAGTTGGAGGTGTTGATCAGTCTTACTGCTTGGGAAAAGTTACTGAATTTGAGTCTGGTTGCCCTTCTGTGCATGCTATGTAGTCTGCCCCCTCACCGGAGAGGGGCAAACAGCCAATACCAGGATAGGTGGTAACCCTCCTGATGCTGCTGGCCCTTTTCCGGAGCCTTTCTGTATGTACGTCCCTGATAGAAGGTAGGCTGGGGGTGCCGGTGATGCACTGGGCAGTTTTGACAACCCGTTGTAGGGCCTTTCAGTCCGCCACAGATATGCAGCATGTTGGCCTGTCCTCTGCAGCACAGCTGTAGAAGGACGGGAGTGTAGATGTGAGTACAGATCAGACAACGTCTGTGGAAAGGGGAGAAAGGGGAGATGCTACCGGTCTGTGACTTGAAATACAAGTTTGAAAACCATGCCGATTACAGGTCGGGTGGTGTAGAAGAGAGCAGAGACAGAGGAACTTCGGTAGCAGGTGGTTCAGGATTTCAACTGTCACAGTTCCTGCGTAGAACATAGAACAGCACAGGAATAGGCCCTTCGGCCCACAACATTGATGCCAGCATAATGCCACATTAAACTCGGAAGTTTAAACATTCAACCCATTTAGATTACAGTCTGTAGTATCGTTCCTTTTACCAAAATGCATTATCATATGTTTTCCAACAATGTAGTCCATCTGCCAGGTTTTGTCCATTCTTCTAATTTGTCTAAGTCTTGCTGCAATCGCATTGCTCCCTCAGAACTACCGATCCCTCCACCTATCTTCATATGATCTGTAACCTTTGCCACAAAACCATCAATTCCATGATCTAAATCATTAACAAACCATCTGAAAAGTAGCGGACCCAATACTAACCCCTGAGGAAAGCCGGCAGCCAACCAGAAAAGATTCCTTTTACTCCCACTTGCTGCCCCCTGCCTGTCGGCCATTCCGCTGTCCATGCCAGTATCTTTCCTGTAACGCCGTTGGAGTTTATCTTGTTAAGCAGCCTCATGTATGGCAACATATCAAACGCCTTCTGAAATCCAAGTAAATGACATCCTCTGTCTCTCCTTTGTACACTCTGCTTCGTATTTATTCAATGAACTCTAGCAAATTCGTAAAGCAAGATTTGCCTTCATATAAATTATCTTGATTTTGACTTATTTTATCATTAGGCTCTAAATACCTTGAAACCTGAACATTAATAATTGAATTGAATTGACTTTATTTCTTACATCCTTCACATACATGAGGAGTAAAAATCGTTACGTTACGTCTCCATCTAAATTTGCAATCAGAGTAAACATAGCAATCCGTATGTGCAATCCCAGAAATTTAAAATAATTTATAGTCTCCAACAGTTTCCCAATCACTTCGGTTAGGCTAACTGGCCTATAGTTTCACAAACAAGAGAAAATCTGCAGATGCTGGAAATCCAAGCAACACACACAAACTGTTGGAGGAACTCAGCAGGCCAGGCAGCATCTATGGGACAGTTGACGTTTTGGGCCGAGATCCGTCGGCGGGACTGGAGGTAAAAGGCTGAGGAGAAGATTTGAAAGCTGGGGTGGGGGGAGGAGAGAAATGTCAGGCAATAGGTGAAACTTGGATGGGAAGGGATGAAGCAAAGCGCTAGGAAGTTGATTCTTGATAGAGACTGAAGGCCCTGGAAGAAAGATAATGGGTGCACCAGAGGAAGGTGGCAAGGAGATAACACGAGAGAAGTACGAGGGCATGGGGAACGGTGAAGGGGGAGCGGAAGCTTCACTGGAAGATTGAGAAATCGATATTCATGCCATCAGGTTGGAGGCTACACAAACGGAACATAAGGTGTTGTTCCTCCAACCTGAGTGTGACCTTATCCCGAGATTAGAAGAGGCCATTGATTGACATATTGGAATGGGAATGGGAAGTGGAAATAAAATGGGTGGCCTCTAGAGATCCCGCTTGTTCTGGCGGACACAGCGTAGATGCTCGGTCTCCCAGTCTACGTCGTGTCTCACCGATGTACAAGAGGCCACACCGAGATCATCTACCCCTCCCTCTGGTGTTCTCCCCACACCCTTTTTTTCCTTTTCTCCATGGCCTTCTGTCTCTTTCATTAAACAACTTCCCAGCTCTTCGCTCATCCCTCCCCTTCAAAGTTTCACCTACCACCTGGCGTTTCTCTCTCCCCTCCCACCCCCGACCTCCACCTTTCAAACCGACTCCTCAGCGTTTTATCTCCAGTCCCACCGGATTTTCTCAGGCCGAAACGTTGACTGTATTTTCTCCATAGATGCTGTCTGGTCTGTTGAGTTTCTCCAGCATTTTCTGTGTGTTTGCTGATAATTTCAATTCTTTCGCTTTCTTCATATTTTTTGTTGCCTTTTGTTAGATTTTAAAAGTTTCCCAATCAACTAACTTCCCACTCACTTTCGCTACATTATATTGCATTTCCTTTTCATTTATGCAGTCCCTAGATTCCTCCTAGGGGTTCATTTACATTCATCTCCCTAATAAATCTGATCTCACAGTCTGTCAGGACCATAACAGAGGTGTGTGGGATCTCACAGTGTGTCAGGACCCTGTGTGGGCTCCTGACCCTGTGTATGTGTGGGGTCTCCATTCAATGTATTCGGCTGTGATGGGGAGCGTAGGAAAACAGTGATTGTGGACATACTTACTTTAGAGAATGTGACAGTGGCAGAAATTATGTTCTTCAATAATCAGTAGATCCTCTGTCTGGCTGAAGCTGAGGTGAGGACGACCCTGGCCAGAGTCAACCCATCCAGATCTGCAGGGCCCGATAATATACCAGGTGGGGTTCTGAAAGACTGGGCAGCCCAGCTAACTGAGTTGCTAACAGATATATTCAACATCTCTCTGGAACAGTCCATATTTCACAGTTGAGTCTGCTCTCTCGGCAAACAACATAAGGAAAAGTGAAGAACAGGCTTGCAGCAATTTACCAAATCCATGGTGCAGGGAAACTGAGGGGTTTCATTGACCGGAACTGAACTGGAACAACATTAACAGTGGTGACAGGGACTTGAGTAGTTTGTAAGCTTCTATCAATGGACCCATATTTAAATTATCGTCTTTGCGATTTGTTTGTGTAAATGAGAGAGACTGAACCAGGGTTCTGACCAGGATTCCTTATATTTCTATTAAAAGTTTCTAATAATCAGATAAAACATGAGCTGATGCAATATTAATATGTTTTGTGATATTTGTCTTTCCTACGCTCTTTCCTCTGTTAAATGTGCAGTTGGGTGATCTAACTCAGTCTGCAGTGATGAAGCCTCACAATCTCTGAGCCCATGCACTGCCCCGGGCTCCGTTTTCACAGACAAGACGGGCTTATGGATGTAGTGAAGTTTCCAATCCAGATGGTCACAATATAACTAATTGCAATACTATTTATAGATATTTTCAGTCCTTTGCAATTTTCTTGCCGCAATCCCACACCCCTGGGTTTCCCTGTCCTAATTCCCATCTCTCACCCTCCCACAGTGTCCATCACACAACACAGGCAGACAGGAATTTCAGCTTCTGTGGACTGAGCTGAGGAATATGTCCCCCAGTCTCACCCTCTGTAATACTGTAGCAGTGATTGTACTAGGGAGTGTATATGTGAACACAGTGTGTTCATATGCTACTCTGTGGTTGAACAGACCAGTTGGGATGTTACCCGGTTTTCTAATTAAAGTGATGCTATTATTACTATTCTGTGACTGGAACTTCAGTGACGCCCAACTCTAAGAAACGATAATCTGCAGGAACCGGGGGATTTTAGAAACTGGTTAAGGGTGAGGCTGTTCAGGAGGGGGCACTGGCTGACAAGGGAAGGTTTTGACTTTTTGGTGTGAGGAAATATAAGTTGTTTTTGTTTTTTTCCTTTCTCCAGATCATCCCCTTCTCCACTCAGACTCCGGTGGAGAGATCTGTATTTGCAGGCCCCAGAGCGGTCTGACCACTTTCCTCAAACTCGGCAGATCTCTGTCCCTTTGCTCAAATGTCCTTTAAAAACTCTCCCTATACCAAACACGTTTCCCTGTGTCTCCCTGTGCTCCCTGTCACAGTGCCAACATTTACATGGTCAGATCCGCATGGCGGAACAACTTAGAGGCCCTGCCCAAATTACAACCGCTGGTGGAAACAGAGGTCAAGTTTCAACTTGATGAACTCTGCTTCGGCCTTGTCTGGACCAGTGCGTAACGCTCTGATCACCCCACTACCGGAGGGATTGTGAGGCTTTAGAGAGGGAGCAGAAGTGGTTTACCAGGATACTGCCTGGTTCAGAGGGCATGTGCTATCATGAGAGGCAGGATAAAATTAGTTTGTTTTCCCTGGATCATCAGAGGCTGAGGGAAGCTCAGACACAGGTTGACAACATAATGGGAGGCATAGATAGAGTAGACAGAGAGAATTGGTTTGTCGCGGTTGAAATGTCTAATACCAGAGGGAATACTTTGAAGTTGAGAGTGTGCAGAATGAATGGGGATGTCAGGGATAATCAGAGAGTCGTGGTTGCCTGGAACACATTGCCCTGTAAGATGATAGAGGCAAATTATTAAAAGCTTTTAAGAGACGTTTGGACTGGCACATGGATGTAAGAAGGATGGAGGCATAGGGACATGGTGTAGGAGGGATAGGTTAGTGATTGATATGTTTGATTTACATCTTAGCTCTTTCGGCACAATATTATTTGCCTTATGGCTTATTCCAGTGTTATAATCTTCAATGTTCAAAGCACATTCACTTACCTTTCAGCTCACTGAGAACCTCTTGTAAAAGTTGACCGGGATTTGGTCGATGGGAGGGATCACAACCTGATTGAATTTAAACAAATTGAGGAAATCATTTTTGTAAAATTGTAAAGTGAGCTGTGTTGCGATCCAAATTTAAATTAATGTCTGATATTATCTCACCATATATCTGTATTTCCTTCAGTATTTTGTCCAAATTTGGGACACCAATCCGCATTTTCACAAAGGTTTCCCACATCACCCTCTGGGCACGGGAGCCTTTCTCCATCACCAGGCTCAGGAGGAGTTTAGAACTGTCCGCCCGCTCTCCCTTATCAGCGAGATCAGAGATTTTCTGTGAAGAGTAACGGTGAACATATTGGGGACTGACAGATTCACACAGAGAATGAGAAGTAAATGATGTGCTGTGTAACGGGATCACACTGAGCAGTCACCCGGACGGGTGCTGAACCTGTCTGGACATGGACTGTACCTTCTCTGAGTACAGAGCACAGGGATGGACATTCACCGTGAACCTGGTCCACCAGTCAATGAGATCCTGGCTGGTCTGTGACCGCTTCATTGACGTGGCTCCAAATCCATAAATAATTCCTCACTGGATTTGACGGTGTAAAACAGAAATCATAAAATAACGATCACAGATGAAGAAATAAAAACAGGAGGGTTTTTACAACGGAGTGGAAGTTGCACAAAAGGTGATATGATTCATCTCCTCAATCTGCCAGTGATAGCGGATTACTGGCTGACACTTGACACCCTTCCTTTGCCTTTTCCGGTGGAGGTTTATTCTTTGATTACACACTACAACATGGCAGTATTCCCCGATCCACACAGTTTGGAGTTGCAGATCGTAACACAATCATCTCCACCCAGAACAGGGCACACTCGAGCTCCTCTGGCACCCACAGGTGATGCCCTGGTTCTCACTGACATCCTGCCGCCATGCTGCATGTTATTCCCAAACCGAAACCTCCCGTCATACTTCCATTTCATACTGTAAGCACACACAACTGTTACTTGCTCAACTCACTCTGAACACTGAGCAGCTACCCAGCAGTCCACGCGGTCTTTTCACCCCTTTCTATCACTGGTTCAGATTCACATGTGTGCGATTGTATGTACAGTATTTGTTTCCCAGTTGTTCTTTTGTCTAATTTAATATCCGATGAGTCAGAGCTCCAACACCCATCAGTCCTGTGATGTGTGAAAATTCAAACCCATTCCCCCTTCCACTCACCCGATGTTCCTCTCCACTGAACTGATTCTCGGCCGTTAACGCCAGGCTCACTCCGTGCACCCCTCCTTCCATCGCCTGCTCCAGCCCGTCCCGGTAGAAGTCCGTCAACTGCAGCAGCTGGAAATCGTCCCAGCTTGCCAGGAGCTCGGTGATCACTGAGCACGGGACTGTGAAGCACAATGGGGAAATTAAATAAATTACTGACGCCATATTGGGCAGTAACTAAAGATCACCAAACTCAGTCCAAAATATGCATATGCAGGTGGGGAGGTGGTAGGAGGAATGGGCTTGTGGTGGTGCCAGGGGCATAGGAGAGGGTATAGTTCCATGTGTTGAAGCTGCTCTTTCATGTCCCCGGGAATATACCGCTCTGTTTGGAAAGTAATCTGCTTATTCCTGAGAATATAGTAAACCATCACCATCACTCTCCTGGTCCTGCCCATCACCACCGCTTTGCTCTGGTTTGCTGTCTGCCTGCCTGGTCAAGCCCTTCCTTGGAAAATCTCTGGAGAAACTCACAAAATGCTGGAGGTACTCAGCATGGCATGCAGCATCTATGGTGGAGAATAAACGGTCAAAATTGCAGGACAAGGCCCTTCATCGGACTGGAAATAAGGGGACAGAAATTCTAGGTATTGCCACATTACTTTCTATTCCTTGCGGTCCTAATCCAAAACTTCAAATGTTTATTTTTCTCCACGGATGCTGCCTGACCTGCTGAGTTTTGCAAATATATTATGCGTCTTCTCATTGCCCAAATCTTTCAGCATCTGGAGAATGTCTTGTCTTCTGGAGTAACCCGCTATTTTAATGGGCATCACAATCTGCTAGAGGAGCAGGAGCAGACGGTAACTGTACTCCTTCCACATGTGTCTGTGATTCCCCCCGGAGATGTTAACTTCTCTCCCATCTCTCTGCTCAGTTTTGTGAATTGCCGCTATGAATTAAACCCAGACGCAGACTCAACAGAGTATTTATAAATTAAAATATTTCGACAACATGCCCGTGTCCTTTCCCGATGGTGACGTCACTGGATCGCCTCCACTGCTCGGAGCTTGACTCATTTTGAGGACAGGTGTGATCAGTTTCTGATGCTCTGTAACAAACAAAAAGTGGGTCAGATATTAATTGGGATTGCAAGGAGTACCCTGTTTTGTTTTTAAACAGAGTCAAACACCTCCAAACATCTTGGGCCTGTCCACTGAAGCCTTGACATGGCTTGGTCCACCTGCGCCCATCCACCCACAGTCTCACAAGTCCATTTCCACTCCCTCCATGGACTGTACACTGGGCCAGGTTTCTCCAGGGTATCTTCTCGCTATATTGCAGGCAATTCGCTTTTAGGAACCAGTCTTGTATCCTGGACTGGCAGTGATGTGTCAATGGAATGACAAGACAGATTGAGCAGAGAGCGCCCACTGCTTTGGTCCTCCTACCACTGGTGGCGCTATGGAGAGTAATGGACAGCTGTTACAGCAGTGTGGGGTGAATCATTTCTGCTGACCAAAGGGACATCTACTCCTCTCGTCACTGAATTATACAGATTTCTCAGTCATACCTGATTCTCACCCTTACAGTTTAACATCCCCTGGCATTGACACCTATGGCAATACACGGGTTGAGTCTATACAGAGACACTCTGACATCCCAAACAATGTAATGCCACATATACCATTACAACATCTTGTCCTGAACCACCACATTTTCTCTGGCAGGACTTTAAGACCATTATTATCACCTAAACTCGGTCACGATTTCTTTGACCATATCACCTATTATCAGACAATTACATGGCACCTTGTTAAGCACAATGTAGACCCACAATATATCCGAAACAGCAAGTTTGGAAAAGAATATTTGACATATATAAAACAAAATGCTGGAATTATTCAACAAGACATACAGTATGTGAATATTTCAGGTGGAAGCCCCTGTATCAGAAACGCAAAGGGAATCAGTTATACATTTGTTCTTTATTCTGTGCGGTACACTGCTGGGGACTGACGGAAGTCATCTCTGTTGTTATTATTATCTCAAACACGCTGGACTTATACTTGGGTATACTTCAGTTTCATCGCTTCAAGTTTGTATGTTTGCTGATTGCTAAGAAAGGATTGAGTACATATCACCGACATTTGCAACAATCATCACTGGAGCTGAGAGGACGCCATAACAAATCCGTGGCGTACCAGGCAACGCACATTAGTTTGGTTAGAATTCACTGCCGCATCCTCAACAGATGTTTCTCAATCAGCCGATCATTTAAAATATTCTGATGTAATTAATGAATACTTTGCTTCATTATTCACAGGTGAAAAGGACCTTGGACGTTGTGGGGATGACTTACAGTGGACTGAAACACTTGAGTACATAGACTTTAAGAAAGAGGATGTGCTGGGGCTCTTGAAATTCATCAGGTTTGATAAGTTGCCGGGACTGGATGAGATATACGCCAGGCTACTATGGGAACCAAGGGAGGAGATTACTGAGCCTCTGGTGATGATCTTTTCATCATCAATAGGGATGGGAGAATTACCAGAGGATTGAAGGTTACAAATCTTGTCCCCTTGTTCAAGACGTGGAATAGAGATAACCCAGGAAATTATAGACCAGTGAGTCTTACTTCAGTTGTGGACAAGTTTTGGAGAAGATCCTGAGACTCAGGGTTTATGAACATTTGGACAGGCATAATCTGATTAGGGATAGTCAGCATAGCTTTGCCGAGGGCAGGTCATGCTTTATGAACCTGATTGAGTTCTTTGAGGATGTAAAAAACACATTGATGAAGGTAGAGCAGTGAAAGTACTGTATATGGCTTTCATTAAGAGGTTAGCTGAGGTTTCCCATTGAAAGCTCATTCAGAAAATAATGAGTATGTAATCCAAGGAGACATTGCTTTGTGAATCCAGAACAGGCATGCACACAGAAGGCAAAGGACGATTGTAGATGGTTTGTATTCTGCATGAATGATGGTGACAAATAGTGTTCACCCATTCTCTTTGTGATTTTTACAAATGACTTGGATGAGAAAGTTGAAGGATGGGTTAGTAAGTTTGCTGATGACACAAAAGTTGGGAGTGTTGTGGATCGTCTGCAGGGTTGTCAGATATTACAGTGCAATATCGATAGGATGCAGAACTGGGCAGAGAAGTGGCAGATGGAGTTCAATACTGAGAAGCGTGAAGTGGGTCAGTTCGGTAGTTAAAATTTGAAGACAGTAAATATTAATGGTAAGACGCTTGGCAAAGTGAAGGATCAGTAAGATCTTGGGTTCTGTGTCGATAGAACACCTAAAGCTGCTGCCCACGGTGACAGTGTTGTTAAGAAATCATATGGTGTGTTGACATTCATCAGCCATGGGATTGAGTTCAAGAGCGTGAGGTAATGTTACAGCTATATATGACCTTGATTACACTCCTTTTGGGAGGTACTGTGTTCACTTCTGGTCACCTCTCTACAGGAAACAATATGGATGCTATAGTGAGCGTATAGAGGATATTTACAAGGATGTTGACTGGATCGGGGAGCATGTCTGATAAGAATAGTTTGAGTGAACTTCGCCTTTTCTCCTTGAAGCAACGCAGGATGAGATGTGGCCTGACAGAGATGCATAAGATGAGGGATTTGTTGCATCGATAGCCAGAGGCTTTTTCCCAGTGTTGAAATGGATAAAAAGAGGGAGCATAGTATTAATGTGCTTGGAGGTAAGTGCAAGGAAGATGTCACGGGTAAGTTTTTTTTAACATTGAGTGGTGGGTGTGTGGGAAGCACTGGCAGTGACGATTGGAGAGGCGGATACAATAGGGTCTTTTAAGAGACTCTTAGACAGGTACATAGCACGTATCAAAATAAAGGGCATGGTCCGGATCCGTTCCCCTTTAAATTTAGTTTGGTTGCATTATAATCCGGACCATTGACTCCTCATTCGCTTCTAATCCCGTTTCACGTGTCCCTTGAGCTTGGCCATTAGGGTAATTTACATTTGACCCAAACCGGCAGCTTATAAGCCCCTCGTTTTAGCTGTTCGGGGCGAGAGCGTTATGAAGCATTAGCAAGTCACCGTCGCCGCCACAGGTCAGGGTTATCCACCCCCACATTGCACTGCCGGAAATTCGCCTTCCTTCGCCAGGGTGGGTCCGGGCAAGCTCAACTGCCAGGGGTGAGTTTGAAGGTGGGAGTCCTGGCTCGATGTTCCGTGTCCAGCCCTCGAAGAAGAGTCCCGGCTCGATACCTGACCTGAAAGCGGAGTCCTGGCTCGGTGTGTCAGGTCCAAGTTTCCACGTCTCTGGCTGGGGCGATTCAAGGCCCTAGTTTCCAGGCCCAAGGTCCGCGGCGATCCAAGTTCCCTGTCTCCAAGCCCAGGGTCCCAGTCATGGCCGCGACGATCCACGTCCCCAGTTTCCAGGTCCGCGGTCCCTAGCTTCCTAGCCCAAAGTTCGTGTACCCCTTGACCTACTCGATTTCCCGTTTCTCTGTGTAGCGAGCAATAAACGCTATTTTATTGAACCAAAAAAGACGTGTTTGTGTCCAGCTTGTGGGTCCTCTCCCAGCACCCTTGCCCTCACCTTGTAAAAAAACCTGGGGGGAAGGTGGAAAACCAATCCTGATCGAAAAGTGCTTTTACAACAGATTTGAAACTTTCCACTGCCTCCACTGACAAATTATTTTTTCGTATAAAGGGTAGAATAGCATTGGTCTTCTTCTGGTGGGGTGGAACGTACAAGTCCTGCATTTTTTATATCACCCACAAGACAGAAACAGTAGTACGTTTCAACAGATGCTGTTCGACCTGCTGAGTTCCTGTAGCTTGTTTGTACGTGTTGATTTGACCACAGCATCTGCAGTATACTTTGTGTTACATGGTCAGCACAACAATGTGGGCTGAAGGGCTTGTTATGTGCTGAAGATTTCTATTCCTATGTTCTTTACATTTGACCTACCGAGGTGCCAAAGATGGCCATCACTAATCTAATCTCACCGAGTTATCTCAGGTCCTGTTGAATTTATTGCCAAGTGAGCAAGTACAGTAAGTACAGGTACAGAGAAACGCTGGTGTGTAGCAGGATTGCAAGCAAGTACATTCAGATAACACACAGAACAGCAACTATACAATTCTGTGTCACTAACAATATGAAAATACAGTCTGCCAGAGTTTGCCCCCAAAGTGGTGAATATCTTTGCTCATCACCACCCTGGGCTCAGACGAGCCCCTCATGTCCCTTCCCCATTGACAATGGGCTCCTTCCCCCATCCTACTCCTTGATCACCTCTCAGACTCCATCCTAACCAACCTCTCACACCACATTTATTCCCTTTGCCTCCTCCTGCTGGGATCACTCCCTCCCCGGGGGAACCATCATCAACCGATGGGCTGAGCAATTCTCAGTGATACATCAGACACTGGCCACAGGAGATACTTCAGAATCACCCCCAACTTCCCTTGGAGGAAAATGGATATAATTCAAAATGCTGGACATCGGATTTGTTCCGCTTTGACGGTGAGTACCACCCGGGAGCGGGAGTCGATATCAGCGGGGGTAATGCCCTCTCGGCTGGTCTGCCTCTACTATCGGGTGTAACTAGTGATTGACATCTCTTCGCACTAATGGGAAGAATGCAATTCCTCTGTTGACTATGGAGTGGGATGAGTTGGTCAGGTAATTGTTAGCTTAGCGGGTAAAGTTCAACTGTCTCAGCGCCAGTGTGAATGAAGGAACTGAAGACGGGACGTCAGGCATGTGGGGGCGCAGACGGGCGTCAGATCCAGTTGTGGGGAACCCATACGTGACATTAGGCATATGAGGCTGCAAACTGTTGCCAGATCCCAGTGTGGTGTCGCAGAGAGACGTCTCGCGTGAGTGAGAGCTTGTTTTCAAAAGCTGTTCAATGAACTTTTTTTTTTAAAGATTTCAGGGGAAAAAAGAAGGAAAATTAACAGTATTCATCACTGAAGCCAGTGTTGTGTTAGGGAAAGTCCCTGCTATGTGCCCGGCTTCACCATGTTGTTGATGGAGTGGGCAGTGTGGCCTCTTTTTTGAGTTGGGTCACCAAACCTCAGATGTTTCTGGTGAGGACTTACCAGTGTGATCTGATCTGAGGTGGTTCAGTCAGTGCTGTATCAACCCTTTTGACAGAGTCCACAACAGAGGTATAATCAGCAAACATATATAGTAGTTGAGCTGGGCACAGTCACAGGTGTAAAGCGAGTAGAGCATTCCTGTAGTACTCTGGTACTGATGGAGTTTGTGTTGGAGATGTTTTTGCGGATCTGAACTGAGTGGGTTCTACAAGTGAGGAAATCCAGGATCCAGCTGCACAAGGAGGTGTTGCGGTCAGATCTTGGAGTTTACTGATTAGTTTTGAGGGGATGATCATTTTAAAGGTACTCCGATAATTTTTACTTTGAACTTCCTCAGCATCCCTTATGAGATAAATGACATCGAGCTGCAGCTCCAGTTTCTTAACGCATTCTCTGAGGAGTTGCAGCTTGGTGCACCTGGTGCAGACGTGGTTATCTAGGAGGTTGGAGGTCCGCCACAATCTTCAACAATTTCTCTTTTTTATTTTAATTAATGCACAAACACTGACTGATTTCAAGATGTTTGTGACGTCCTGAACAGATTTTGCAATGCCCATGTTCATTAGTCTTTTCTTCATTCCATACAGTCAGAGTTCACCACATACTCCCCCCTCCCCACCTCACTGCCAATCTGTTTCATCTGCTCCTGAGCTCACTTATCTCTTCACAGAGGGGCAGTGATCAGAGAGCAAAAAAAATCATGCAACTGTCCTTCGTCGGCTGTCAATGAACACGTGGCTCACCAAAAACAAAAAAAGGCAGATAACAAAGCTCTTCATTGTAAACTGTGAGTTTAATCATTACCAAGAGTAATGCGGCTGAATTCATAACAATGAAAATAAAGTTGTAATGGCTCCTGTTACCCTGCTTCGTGCTGCATTTAATTCACCCTGTGCTGGTAATGCTTCTCCCGGCTCACTGCCCCCGGGGCCGAGGGTCCTCTCCCAATCCCGACTTCACAGACAATCCCAACGCAGAATGGAAAGGAAGCTGCAGCCCAACGAGGAACAGTGAGCATGCGGATATTGGCTGTTATATCATCAGTGCCGGGGTGGGGGTGCGGTGAGCAGGAGTGAAATCAAACCCACTGTGGGACACAGGATCCTGGGACTGCCCAGCATCGGACCTCCTCACTCGGGACTGGTCTCAATACTCAGATGTGTACACCTTTCTGAGAAGCTCAGAAAAATAGAAAAGGCTAAATTCTCACATAAATGGGTAATACACCCAGAAACATTGGCTGCATTTCGGCAGGCCATAAGAGTGGAATGGAGTCAAGAAAAGCATATACCCCACCCACAACGAAAGGACGTGACGGATGTAGATCTCACTGCCTTGTCCAAACGGGCGAGAGAAGGGTGTGCTTCCAGCATCAACGCCTCATCTCCACCCCTACCGAATAGCAGAACAAAAGGGGCTGAACGGCAGCTCATCCCAGGTGTTTCGGTGTGAAGGTCCCGGGACCCCGGCAGGTTCCGTCCAGGAAGCGGGGCGAAGGCCTCCAGTTCGAGAGTGTTAACGGGACTCCCTGCCCAGCATCAGACCTCCTCACTCGGGACTGGTCTCAATACTCAACGATGTGAACTTTATGCCTTTGCCATGCAGTCAGTGATCCAACCCCCGGCTCCTTCACCCAGGAGCGAGGGGCTTGTCGCGATCCCGAAACTGCAGATCATCGGCCGCCGAGCCGCTTCAACAATGAATGCAATAGAAACCACCGTCCATCTGGGAATATGAGCATGGCAATGTGATCAATGCGTCATCAGAGTGGTCTAGGGACTGTCCAGGGTAGTCTGCTTTTGGATGGACTGGCTGCAGTGTCTCATTGTTCAGGATTTTCATAAACGACAGTTTTATTGATGTAAACTGGAATTGCCAGCAGGGAAATCACAGATTGCATCAGGTAACAGAACACCTCTCGTCCTTGGTCTTTGTCTCCTGAGAAGCTGAACACTTTGACAATGTCGACTGTAGGTAGCCCTTACTCTAAAAGTGAGTGAATCATCCAGAACGCTGATCACTGAGAGGAATTATGTTTGTTGGCCATTAAAGTTTGCCCAGGGTGGTATGGATGGAGTTGATGTGGAGTTCGGGTGCCACAGTGAAGGAACCGGACAGCCGAACGTTCTGGCCACGGATGATGCCGCGGCGAACCTCCTGCAAAATCCATGCGCGGTGTCACCGGCGGTACAGTACTCTTGTTCGGGTGCCGGTGAGGAAGGGGCTTATCTTGAGTTTGTGTAAATCGAGGGCCGTCTGCAAAGAGAAATGATCCGGATCGAGCTCTGCTGGACAGCTAGAAGTTTCGGGCTCTCCAGTCTTGTAGCCCCGATTTTAGTTTTGCGCCTGAGCCGGGATTGTGGGATCAGTTAATTCTGTGTCCCCTCGCTGGGAAGGTGGATGTGGGTGAAGGGCATAAGTCTACGTGTATTGGTCTGGGCTGAATGGTGGGGCGATTGGCATCGTAGAGGGAGGGTGGGATACTGGGCGTATCAGATGCTGCGTGACTCGGGCAGGATGGGCACTTGGCCAATTAAGTTGTGAACAAGGGAGGATTTGGTCAGTTGGATCAGACAGCTCAGCTCGTGTGTCCTTTCAGGAAGCAACACTACTTTCTTCATATTAGTTACTGTCTAATCTAGTTGTTAATTTTGTGTTTGTTACTGAGCCCCAGAGTCTGGGACATCTGTCACCGTCATTGTCAGCGAGTGCAGATTGGGAAGGGCTAGTAGGTGTCAGGACACGGAGAATTACAGCCTCGTGTGAGATATAAATGTCCTCACAGTGGGTTCAGATCTGGCGGCATATCTGGAGTTGAAGAAAATGGGATCTTGTCCTACGCAACGATCACATTTCCTGCAGGCTAACAGGAATAAAATGGTTTTAACACAAAATTGAATGCAAACTGCTGGAAACACGGTACATCAGATTGGATGTGTGGAAAAAGAAACTGTAGAAGACCCTGTGTTAGAACTGGAACTGTCCAAGATGTTGCCCGATCTGCTGAACGTTTCCAGCATTTTCTCTTTTTACTTTAAATGATGCACTATTGACTGAGTACACGATGTTTGTGATGAACAAAGTCGCACGAATGTAAGTCCCACATTCATTAGTTTTCCCTTCAGTCCAATACAGGGTTAATACAGTCCTCCCTACATACTCCCCAACTCACTATCAATCTGTTGCTTCTACTCCCGAGGCCACTAACTCCCCCTGAGGGGAATTGAACACAGAGAGGAAAATGCGCACCACTCCCTACAGATCCTGTGGTTGTTCCTGGCCACGGAGAACGTGACTCTCCAAACATGACCAAAACAGAAAATAACAGACTCAACTTTAAACGCTGAGAGTCTCCGTCTGAGAAAGATTAACACAGCGGTCATTTGTTAACATTGAAACTAAAATTGTAATGGCTGTCTTTACCCTACCTCGTGCTGTATTGAATAAATCATCTGGTAATTTCAGGTAACAAACACCGATTTCAGAAATAACTCAGAGAGACAAAATACTTCACAATGAAGACAACGGTAGAAGAGAGACTGTTGATATTTATCATTGTGGTGACGGGATACGGGCTGGACTGAGGTTGAACAAGATGACTGCTGAATACTGAGGTGGTGAGATACAGGTTGGACAGAGATTGAACAAGATGATTGCTGTATACCACTGAGGTGGTGAGATACAGGCTGGACAGAGATTGAACAAGATGATTGCTGTATACCACAGAGGTGGTGAGATACAGGCTGGACAGAGATTGAACAAGATGGGAAGGGGATAAGCAGATGGAAGCAGATGGGAAAGCAATCAAGGATGCTCACTGATGCTCCCCCAGCAATACACAGAGACTACATTAATAGTAGGTACTTGGTCATTCTAAAATGACCAAGATAGAACAACAGGGGATTTGGCAAATACCCTTCTCCCTCAACCAAATGTTATTAACGCAACATGGAAAGTATCCCGTCCAAATACCTGACACCTCCGTCTGGCTACTGCTCTGCCCATGACTGCAAGGAACAGTGGAGAGCTGTGGACACAGCTGAGTATATCATAGAAACCAACTTCCCCTCCACGGCCTCTGGCTACACTTCCCACCGCCTCAGTAAAACAGGCCTTGTACTCAAAAATCACCACAACCTGGGACATTCTCACCTCACACATTAAACCCTTAAAGCATGTACCACCAGGCTCAAGGACGGTTTCCATTCTGCTGTTATAAGCAAACTGAATGCCCCCAGTGTGATAAGATGGAAAGCTCACCACACTGTGTTACTTGAAGTAACCTGACACTTTCTGCACTGCTCCAGAGAAAACAACACAAGTTTGTCCAACCTCTCAATATAGCTCATGCCCTCTAATCCAGGCAATATCCTGGTAATCCTCTTCTCACCCTCTCCAAACCCCAGACTCGGGCGATCAGAACAGTATGAAATGCTCCAGGTGTAGTCTAACAGACTGGAAATGTTCAATTTCCTTCTCAGCCAAATTGTTGACACAGTTGACTGGATCCGAACTGTCCCTACAACACACATTTTTTTGACATCCTGAAGGCCAACAAAGGTCTGGTTATTCCTTCTCTTTAAACACACAGACAACAGGAACAGGAGCAGGCCACTCGGCCCTTCTAGCTTGCCCTGTCATTCAATAAGACGCTAGTCCAGTCCACCCTTGCCCCCCCTCCAACACCACTCCAATCCCCACTTTTCCTGGACCATTGGCCCCGCTTGCAGGGCAACAGTCTGCCGGTTTTTGTCCCCAATGAGGCGAATCCCTCTGCTCGCCACCACCATGGGCTCAGACATTTCCACAGATGAGTCCCATCTGCCCCCACCGGGACAAACATCCTGTCCGCCCCCTCTCACACCATCTTTATTCTTTCAATAAGATCCCCCCTGTCTCCCTCCTTGTTCTTCCGGGATACCTCCCTCCCCGTGGAGCCAAAATCAGGCTGATGGGCCGAATGGTCTCCTCCTACCTCTCAGTGATACATCAAACTTCGGCCACAGGAGACGCTTCACAAACTCCCCCACTTCCCTCGGAGGGAAATGAAAATAAGTCAAAAATCGGGACATTCACTATGAGGTTTGTTCCGCTTTGACGGGGAGTTGGTGGGGGGAGGAGATATTGATCAGCAGAGATAACGCCCTCTTGGCTACTCCGCCTCCGCTTGGGTGTAACCAGTAATGACCTCTCTTCGCATCAAGGTGAATTACACGGCTTGTGAATACTCTGTGAGAGCGCTTTTGGAGGAGAAGTTACTGATTAGTACTTCAGCCATTAACTCGTCTCTGCGCGAGCTGGGTAGCGAGTGTATGATACCGCACATTTGACGACAGATCTCGGTGTGGGGAGAGGGGCACTTGTGCTTTAAAATACCTGAATGGATGTTTAATTTGATTTCCAAAGGAAAACAAAATCAATCATGGGAATCGCCCGGCTGAACTATCTTACTTGTTGAGTGGGCAGTGTGCTGTTTGTCTCGAGTTGGGTCACAAAATCCCAGTTTTTTGGGGGAGGATCTTCCAGGCTGATGCTGTTTCTTATCGTTTTAACTGGTGCAGTATCTTGTTGTTCAGTATTTTGAAAAACAACTGCTTACCAATGCAAACCAGAAACGCCAGCCAGGTCTGCACATCGTGTATTAGACAACAGAAGATTCTCAGTCCTGCAGCGTTTAAGTCCTAAAATCCATTCAGTCAGCTGATCGCTGAGAGGAATTACGCTTCTTGATTGTTAAAGTTTTCCCAAAGTCGGATGGATGGAGTTGATGTAGAAGCCGGGAGTGTCGCAGAGAAAGGGCCGGACAGCCGAGCCCACATCTTGTCTCTCCGGCTTTCGACCAATGTGGGGACGTCCGGCCACTGGGGGCTCCGCGGAGATCTCTTCTTAATTTCCCAGGAATATTCTGACAGTGTGGGTATGATTTCAATATCCATCGTTCCTTTCTCCTAATTTCATCTTTTTCTGCACTCTGCCCCACACGCGGTACCTCCCTGTTCTTTCGTAACCATGGCAATGCGAGAATTGCGAGAAGAACTCAGCAGTCCTGGTAGCATCCGTGGATAGAAACAGTCGACGTACCGGGTCGGAAACTTAATCACGAAAGGAAGGGGGAAGGGCCAGTTGATTGATTGATTAGGGAGGCGTCGGTCGTGGTTCTGATGGACTCGGGGCTGTGTTTCTGCAGCTGCCTGTCCGCGCTCATTCCTCACAAAAGAGTGGTCTTTCTACTGAAATTAAATCCACTTTATCCACCGACTAACTCTCATTCGGGAATGGGCAAATTCGCTTTGACCCTTTCTCTTGCAAGGAAAACGATAAAGCCTATAACCTGATATAGGATGCTGTAACCGGATGGCGTTCAGTGCGGTTCCGGGTAACCACAGTCTGACTTCCCGGGTGAGCGACAATGGATCTGACCCGGTGTGCTTAACCTGCACGGACAGTTCAGACTGAGATAAGGCAAGAATTGACATTTTCCGGCACCAATGGGAACCAAATAACTCGCACATCACCTGATGACAGATGTCTGGCAGATGACGGGTGCGCAAGATTTCCCAAATCGTCTCAGTGTGAGCCTGGGAGCGCGAGCGTTACGAGCTCTGCGAGAGAGCGCGTGTCGGGCAGTGGGGGGGGGTGGGGGGCGGGGCGGTGAGCCGGAGCCACGACAGCCCCAGGGAGCTTGCAATGGGGTTAACAGGGAACTCTCTCGGTCCGATACCGTGCTGTCCAGCACTCCAAGTTAGTCAACAGTTCGACCCCTTAACGCAGCTGGGGCACATAAATAACGCACAAAGCTGGACGTAAATAATTAATGTTTGATTTCAGTTCAAATACATAAATAAAATAGTACCTCCCTTCGCATACAGTCATTACAACGGCTAACATTAAATAAATCCTCAGACCTTCTCTAGTCAAGATATCCATACGCTTAATGGACCACACGAACCCTCAAGATTGCTAAAGATCATTGAATCATGGGTGATCAAATCTAAAGTGTCATTACTTATTCCCTCATATCCATCCCTGTAACACATCAAACCCACTGTTTATCAAGAATCCCGGGCTGAAACAGAATTACAGTTTTTTTCTTCCACTGGCCATTCAGAAGAAGAGTTCAAATTGAACACAATCAACACAGGAACAATAGATGTATTTGTCTGAAATCAGAAACTATGGAAAGGGGACAGGCGTTTGCTGTACAGAGCTTGCACCCTTGCTTTGAAACAGGTGGCCGTTGTTCTAGAGCTGATCATGATTTTTACCTAACCTGTGGAAAACGTAAATCATGCCAGCAGGAAACAGTTGGAACGCAAAAGGCACCACAGCCAGTGGCTTAAAAAGAAACAAATATCTCCTTGAATGCTGATCCAATGCACAGACAACTGGTTGACTGAAAATAAAGTTCTGCAATAAATATCAGAAGCGGAATTATTCTCACATTAATTCCCCAAGAATACTGTGTGTCGTTTCTTACAAATAGCCCCGCCCACCTCCCCGTACGGATCTCTCGTAACCATGTCAACACATGGGGTGCCGGGGGAATTCAGCAGGTCAGGCAGCATCTATGGATGGGTATAAACAATCGACGTCACGGACCGAGTCCCTTCGTCAGGACTAGAATGGAAAGGGGAAGAGGGCAGAGCATCGACTGATTTGGAAAGAGCGGCTTGTTGTTCTGTGAGACTCGGTGCTCAGGGTCTGCGAGCAAGCAGCAGCCTGTCCACGCACATTCTTCAGAACAGGGAGCGGCCGTTCTGCTCAAATCAAATCCAAACCGGTGCAGCAAAACACTGTCATTAAAATGTGAAGAAAGTTTAAGCCTTTCTGCTACAGGTAAAAGCGATAGAACCAATGACGCGATGTGAAGTACATTAGCTGGGGTCTCGAAGGTCGACGCTACTTGCTTCTATTGATGCTGCCTGGCCTGTAGAGTTCCTCCAGCATTTTGTGTGTGTTGCTGGGATTTCCAGCATCTGCTGATTTTCTCTTGTTTGAGAGAGATCGGTGACGAGTCACTGACCCGTGGCATATTTCTGTGTGCAAGCTGCTGCCTGTCCACAGGGCGGATCCTCTGCTGAAACTAAACAGAACAGTTCGACACTCCCCTTAAACTGCACCAAGTTGGCTTGATATTGTACTAAATTACTTCTGTTACAGAAAATAAAGCAATAAATACCCGATGGTAGGGAAAAGAAAGTTCCACAGTGTCTGCAATCTGAATGACTACTTGTTACAATTGCTAATAGACTTTGTGAGATTCTAGCATTTAATTTTACCTCAAACACCTATCATGTGTAGCTTTAATATCATAATTAGCAATTTAATTAAATAAGTTGCTCTGTGGCATTCTCCACTGCGACGTCCCAAACAGTAAAATCTCACAGTCGCTCTGTTATTCTGAGTAGTTAGTTTGTGTGTTTGTGTGTGTGTGTGTGTGTGTGTGTGTGTGAGAGAGAGAGAGAAAAATCGGAGAGAGGACCCAGCCTTGTCGCAGGGAATATTTTGGATATCACTAACCGTGCGCAAGGTTGATCTGCACTGACTCAGTGGAAACCGCCCTAGAAAATGTGTATGATTGAAGGTAACAAGGTCGCTTCCTTTAATGCATTTGGTCAATAATTAGTTCATTGATCTTGCCAGAACTCCTCCCAGTCCCAACAAATGCCGAGCCCCGCTGTAAAAGCTCACTGATTTGCAGAATCGGAGACAGAATTTACCTCTGATGTTGAAACCGGTCGGAGTTTAGTTCTGTGTGGATTTCCAGTCCCGACAAAAGCCGAGCCCCGCTGTAAACTCTCAGTGAGTTGCAGAATCGGAGACAGAATTTACCTCTGATGTTGAAACCAGTCGGAGTTCAGTGCTGTCTGGATGACAAATGTGCCGACCATGCACCGAGAATTCAGCCGGTGCTGCTGCTCCCAGGACTATTCGGTTATGGAGAGTCAGTCGCTGATTACAGATAGACAGGTCCGGATGATCCGGGGTTAATGAGGCAGTCCGCAGTTCTGGTTGCACAGCTCCTCACCGGTCTGGTACAAGTCGGTCAGCGGGAGGAGATGGGACTAGGACAAATGCAGCAAACACAGACAGAATTACAGAGAATGTGTGAACCTTCCCTCGCCGTCGCAAGTAGTTTCTGTCTGGACTTTCCATACAGATCTTACTTTTCCTCCTTATTCTCCTGTCGCAACCAGCTTCTCTGTTTAATTCAGCCTGTCCCAGCTGTGAATTTGATCCAGCCAGGTTCGGGCTCCACCCCCTTTATCAACGGGGATATCCGCTGCAGGGCGAGGTTCAACTCAAACACCCCACACCCGTCACAGCTATTTCGAGGGCAATTATTTAAGACATGACGAAGCAGGATTAATGAAGGAGAAGTGGCGTTACCAGGCAGTGCTCTGTCAAAACAGACGGTAGAACTCAGCTAGCGAAGCAATATGTGTGAAACTGAGAAATAAGAAAGGTATGGCCACATTAAAGCGGCTATATAAAAGACAGTCCAGCAGCCCTAGCGATTTCGAGGAACAAATTTGTAAGATCGCAGATTGTTGTAAGAAACTTAAGGTTGTTAACACTTGGTGATTTTAACTTTCCACATAATGACTTAGGAATCTCATACTGTAAATGGACCAGGTGGGATAGAGTTTGTCATATGTGTCGAAGAACTTCTCCTTCACCAGTACGCAGAAGTTCCAACAGTCAGCGTGCAATACTGACTCTTCCATTGAGGAATGGGGCAGGGCAGGGGGCAGAAGTTTGCGTATGGGAACACTTTGCATACAGTGAGCACGATGCCCGTAATGTCCACGTAAATGTACAGAAAGTTAGGCCTGACCCGTGGGTTGAGATTCTAAATTGAAGAAGGCGCAATTTTGTTGGTATCGGAATGGATCTGGCAAGTGTGGATTGAGACAGGCTGCTGCTTTGTGGCAAAAGTGTACTTGGAAGGTGTGAGGCCTTCAAAAACGAAATATGGAGACTGCAAGCTTGCAAGTGCCTGGCAGAATGAAAGGTCAGGATAACAAGTGTAGAAACCGTGATATGCAAGTGTTCCTGAAGTGCCGGTTAAAAGAAGAAAGGTGGTGCATGGCAGAGATTGGCAAGTTGGATAGAATGAGGCCTTTATGCAGTATAATACGTGCAGGAGAACACTGAAGAAAGAAATAAGGGAGGCTAGAAGGCATGAAGTTCCTCTAATAGACAAGGTGAAGGAGAATTATTGAGGATTCCACAAACATGATGAGAACAAAAGGATCGCAAGGGATACAACTGGAAGAGCGGAATGATAATCTGATGTAGCAGTATTTCAGTGGAATAAGGTATATTACCGTGTTATGAGAAAGGAGCTGGCCAAAGTAAATCGGAAGGAGCTGCTGACAGGGGTGTCAGCAGAATGGCAAAACGTGCGTTTCTGGAGAAAAGTGAGGAAGGCGCAGGACATGTGCATTCCAAAAATGAATAAATATTCAAATGGCAAACTAATACAGCCGTGGCTGCGAAGGGAAGTCAAAGCTATTACAAAATCAAGAGAAAGGGCTCACAACAAAGCAAAATATTGGGAGGTTTTTTAAAAACTTACAGAAAGCAACGAAAAAATCTTTAGAAGGGACAAAATACGAAAGCGAGCCAGCAAATAATATCAAAGTAGATAGTAAAAACTTTTTTTAAGTATGTTAAAAATAAAAGAGAAATGATAATGTAGTTGGTGACACAGTACACAATAATCCTGCCTGACGAACCTGTTGGAATTCTTTGAGAAGATAACAAGTAGGATGGATAAAGGGGATGCAGTGGATGTTGTATATTTGGACTTTCAGAAGAACTTTGACAAGGTGCCACACATGAGGCTGCTTACCCAGTTAAGAGCCCCTAGTATAACAGGAAAGGTACTAACACAGTTAGAGAATTGACTGATTGGTAGGAGGCAAGGAGTGGGAATAAAAGGGTCAGTTTCTGTTTGGCTGCCAGTGACCAGTGGTGTTCCGCAGGGCGTCGGTGTTGGGAGCTTTTCTTTTTCTGATGTACATTAACGATTTAGATGGTAGAATAGATGGTTTGTAGATGATACGAAGGTTGATGGAGCGGCAGGTAGAGTTCAGGAAACAGTTCTGATGCAGAAGGACTTAGAAATATTAGGAGAATGGGCAAGTAAGTGGGAAATGTTTGAAAATGCATGGTCGTGCAATTTAGTAGTAGAAATATATGTGCGTACTATATTTTTATAACGCCGAGTGGAGAAAATCCAGGAATCTGAAATGCAGCTGGACTTGTGCAGAACACCCAGAAGTTTATTTTGCATGTTCAGCCGGTATTGAAGAAGGTAAAATGTTAGCATTTATTTCAAAAGGTCTAGAATACAAGAACAAATATGTGATGCTGAGGCTTAACAAGGCCCGGGTGAGGCATCACCTTGAGTATTGTGAACAGTTTCTTGCCACAAGAAACACCTTTGGCTTTGGTTAACGAGCGGGTTGTTGATTTACACTGCGCCTGAAAGATTTGAGAAATTTATCTTTCTTAACAGACACCCATTCCAAATGGACAGAAAATGTGCAAATGTAAGGAGTGAGAGGTTGTTTGGAAATGGGCGCTATTGAGGGGGTGACGCACGACCTTGAGATGGGCGTCCTCACTGTTATTGGAATGGCCATCGGGGAGGGAGAGACAGGGAAACTGACAAACTTCACTGCAGTTAACCTGGCTGTCAGGGGGGAAAGATGGAGTGACTGAAAATTGGAACCAGTCAGGGAGTTATGTGGTAGGGAAAATGGGACCCAATTGGAATGATTTCCAATTTAAAAATATTTAAGGGAGTGCAGGCCAAAGCGCTGATGACATTCGCAAACTGACAATGACCTAAGGCAGAAAGAGTGAGTGGAGAAGACAGAGACTGTAGTGAATGGAGAGAGTGGGGGAGGCGAGAGAAATAGAGACAGAGAGGAGAGAGATTTGAAAAGGAAGAGAGAAAACAGAAATAAGTGGAGATTGGTGAGTAGAAGAGGGAGAGGGTGGAGGGAAGGAGGAGATAGACGGTGAGAGAGTGAAAGGGAACATGTTGAAGAGGGTGAGTGAAAGTGGGAGAGGGTGGTTACAGGTGGAGGCAGAGAGGAACAGAACGCTGGGGGAGAGGATGCAAGAGATTGCGAAACAGTTAGCTTCAAGGAAAGAGTTTGCAGCGTGGGCTACGGAGACCTGGACTGGGCGTAGGGAACAGTGCAGAGGTACATACAACTCTGTGGGGTGAAGGCAAGGTTAATGCAAGCAGGCTTTTTCCACTTAAGTTGGGTGTCATTGGACCTAGAGGTCATGGGTTAAGTGTGACATGCAAGCTGAAATAATTAAGGTGAATATAAGGGGAAACTCTTCGATCAGAGGGTGGTGAGAGTGGGAACTGATGGAAGTTGGATGTGGGTTTGATTTCCAATAACGAGATGCAAATTCACGGAGTCATAGAGACGTACAACACAGAAACAGACTTCGGCCCATCTATTCTGTGAAAAGGACTGCCTATTCGCATCGATCTGCCCCGGACCACAGCCGTCCATGCCCCTGCCATCCATGTGTCTATCCAACCTCCTCTGAAACGTTGAAAACGAGCTAATTTTCCTCTTCAGCTTTTCAACGTTCATCCGTCGCCCCTGAACACTACAACACAGTACAGGCCCTTCAGCCCTCCATGGTGTGCCGACCCATATAATCCTTAAACAAAACAGTAAACCCACACTACCCATAACCATTTTTCTTTTATCCATATGTCTGTCCAAGAGGCTCTTAAATACCCTTAATGTTTTAGCCTCCACCACCATCCCTGGTAATTCATTCCATGCACTCACAATCCTCTGAGGAAAGAAGCTTACCCCTGATGTCTCCCCTAAACTTCCCTCCCTTAAATTTTTTACATATGCCCTCTGGTGTTTGCTATTGGTGCCCTGGGAAACAGGTACTGACTATCCACCCTGTCTATGCCTCTCATAATCTTATAGACCTCTATCAAGTCCCCTCTCATCCTTCTACACTCCAAAGAGAAAAGTTCCAGCTCTGCTAACATTGCTTCATATTACTTGTTCTCCAATCCAGGCAACATCCTGGTAAATCTCCTCTGCACTCTCTCCATAGTTTCCACATACTTCCTATAATGAGGTGACCAGAATTGAACACAATAGTCTAAGTGCGGTCTCACCAGAGATTTGTAGAGTTTCAACATGACCACTCTACTCTTGAACTCAATCCCCCTGTTGATGAAGCCTAGCAACCCATAGGCCTTCTTAACCGCCCCTATCAACCTGTACAGCGACCTTGAGGGATATATGGATTTGAACCCCAAGGTCCCTTTGTTCATCCACACTCTTAAGTAACTGACCATTAATCCTGTACTCAGTCTTCTGGTTAGTCCTTCCAAAATGCATCACCTCACACTTGCCCGAATTGAACTCCAATCTGCCATTTTTTGCCCAACTCTGCAGCCTGTCTATATCCTCTTGTAACCTTCAATCACCTACAGCTCCATCCACAACTCCTCCAATCTTCGATTCAGCCGCAAACTTACTCATCCGTCCTTCCACCTCGACATCCAGGTTATTTATAAAAATCACAAATAGCATGGGTCCCAGGACATATCCCTGCGGCACTACACTAGTCATCGACCTCCAGGCAGAATACTTTCCTTCCACAACTACACTCTGCTTTCTTCCTTTAAGCCAGTTTTTTATCTAAGCAGCCAAGGTTCTACTTATCCCACGCCTCATGACTTTCTGGATGAGTCTCTCATCAGGGACCTTGTCAAATGCTTTGCTATAGTCCATGTAGACCACATACACTGTCCTACCCTCATCCATTTCTTTTGTTACCTCTTCAAAAAATTCAATCAGACTCGTGAGGCATGATCTTCCCTTCACAAAGCCATGTTGACTATCCATGAGTAGACTGTACTTCTCCAAATGCTCGTAGATCCTATCCTTAAGAATACTTTCCAGTAGTTTGCAAACCACCGACATAAGACTCACCAGTCTATAGTTCCCAGGTTTCTCCTTATAACCTTTTTAAACAAGACAACTACCTTTGCCATTTCCAATCTTCTGGCAATTCCCCTGCAGTCAAAGAGGATACAAAGATCATAGCTAATGCTCCTGCGATCTCTTCTCTTAATTCCCACAACAACCTGGGGTGTATCATATCCGGCCCTGGGGATTTATCAATCTTAATGTTTTTAAGAAGATCCAGCACTACTTCTTCCTTAATCTCCACATTGTCCAGCACACAGGCCTGCTCTACTTCGATCTCATCCAGATCAAGATCCTTTTCACGTGTGAATACTGAAGCAAAGTATTCACTTAGGACCTCTCCAACCTCGTCCGCCTCCAGGTGCATGATGTCCATGTTCCCACCTTCGTTCTCGTCATCCTCCTATTCTTCGCATACGCAGAGAACGCCTTGGGGTTCTACTTAATTCTACAAGCCAAGGCCTTCTCATGCCCCCTTCGAGCTCTCCTAAGTCCTTTCTTTGGCTCCTGCCTGGCTACCCTATATTTCTCATATGCTCCTCCTATTTCCTGTTTCTTATATCTAACATATGCTTTTGTTTTCCTCTTGACGATGCCTCACATGTTTCGTCAGCCACGGTTCCCTTTTCCTACCATTTTTCCTTGCCTCAGTAGGACAAATCTATCCTGAACCCAGCTCAAGTTGTCGCTAAACTTCTCCCACGTTACTTCTGTGCTTTCCCCTTTGAACATCTGTTTCCAATTTACTCTCGCTAGCTCCTGCCGCATCCCTTCAAATTTAGCCCTTCCCCAGTTAAGCACTTTACCATTTTGTCTGATTTTATCCCTTTCCACACCTATGCTGAAGCTAAGTGAGTTGTGGTCACTCTCTCCAAAATGCTCCCCCACCAAGAGGTCAAGTCAATATATTTCAAGACTACTCATTGTAGTCTCGCCCAACCTCGGTGGACAAATCAGCAGATGCTGGAAGTCAAACCAACAGGCACACAATGCAATTCCAATGTGAATTCCACACACTGGAACTCAACAGGCCAGGTCGCATTTATTGAAAAGATTGAACATTTCAGGCTCAGTCTTGATGAAGGATCTCGGCCCGAAACATCGACAGCTTACATTGTGCATAGATGCTGTCTGGCCTGAGGAGTTCCTCCAGAATTTGGTGTTGCTCAGTGAAAAAATCCTGCTTGCATTTGTCCTATACGTATGCCTCAGTATTTATTATACCTCTGTTAAATCTCCCTCTACTCTCCAAGAATTAAAATGCCAACCTATCCTTCTTTCCT
Source organism: Hypanus sabinus (assembly GCF_030144855.1). Classification (NCBI taxonomy): domain Eukaryota; kingdom Metazoa; phylum Chordata; class Chondrichthyes; order Myliobatiformes; family Dasyatidae; genus Hypanus; species Hypanus sabinus. The sequence continues at coordinate 551,627 of NW_026779051.1, read as the reverse complement.
TATAACTCAGGTCCTCCAGATCCGACAAGGTCTTTTGAAATTTCCTCTGGACTGCTTCAACCTGATTTATATCCTTCTTGTTAGCAGATGACCAAACCTGCGCACAGTACTCCCAGTCAGGCCTCAATGGCGTCTTATTCAACTTCAACATTACATCCTGTCTCCTGTAATCAGTACTTTGATTTATAAAAGCCAGTGCGCAAAAGGCTTTCATTTCAACCCCTATACCTCTGCCAACATTTAAATGAACTAAGGACCCGTATTGCCAGATCCGTTTGTTCCATCGCACACCCCAGCGTACTGTTCACTGTGTAAATCCTACCCTGGGGGGGTCCTACTGAAATGCAGCACCTCGCACTTGTCTGCATTAAAATCCATCCACCAGTTGTACAGCTGGTCCAAATCCCACTGGAATTTAATAGACTTCCTTGTTGTCCACTGGACCCCTAATATTGGAGTCATCCGCAAATGTGCGGATCCAGTTAGCCACATTATCATCCATATCAATGGTATAGATGTCAAGCAACAGCGGAACCGGCACGATCCCTTTGGCACTCCACTAGTCACAGGCCTCCAGTCAGAGAGGCAATTACTTCCTCGCTTCTCCCACAAAGCTAATACTTAATACAATTTACTACCTCTCATTGAATGCCAAGCCACTGAACTTTATTGACCAGCATCCCATGCGGGACCTTGTCAAATATCTTGATAAAATCCATGCACATAACGTCCACTTCTTTGCCTTCATCAACGTTCCTAGTAAATTGCCCTTAAAAAGCTATCATATTCATTCGACTTGACCTGCAGGACGCAAAACTGTTCTGACTATCCGTAATCAGCCCCTGTCCATGCAAATACTCACAAAGCTGATAGTTTAGAATACCGTCCACTATCTTTCCCAACACTGATGTCAAGCTCACATCAGCTTTCTTAAACAGCGGAACAACTTACACATTACTCATCGACACGATGGGGCAAGTGACCTAATTCTGATCAATTATAGTATGGTCGTGTTCTTGAGTCAGAGAGGGTAATTAAATCGGCCAGAATGAAATGGCAGTGCCGACTCCATGGGGCAAATTCCTCAAATCTGCCCTTATACCTTATCACCTTATTCGCTATTCTCCAGTTTCCCGTTTCCTCACCCGCCGCTAATGGTGATTGAAACATTTCTGCTGGAGCCCGAGCAGTTTCTGCATCTGCCTTTTCGGAGGGAGCATCTTGGCAGGACCTGGGAGTTTGTCAACTGAATTTGCCTCAAGGCAGGAACATGTCCGTCTCTGTGATAAGTATATGGTCAATGAGCTGCTTCGCCTCTTCAGATTCTGCCTCCGTCTCCCGAATTAAACTGGTAACTCCCACAGCTCCCGATAACAATTGGCTTCATGCACTGATGACCGTTCAGGATACAAATTTTGTCCCTTGCAATTATTTTGCTTTTTTCCTTTTCTGAAATCCCCTTCGGATTCTAGTCATATCGTCTCCTTGGGCAACCCCGTGTCTTCTTTAACCTTCCTGATCTTTTCTTTAGTGTTCTCTTGCATCTCCCATACCCCAGAAGTACCTCATTTGTCCCTACCTGCCAATACCTGTAAGCTACTTCATGTATTTCTTCAATGTCTGCCTCAATATCTCTGAAAAACAAAGTTCTCTAAATCTGTTACCTTTACCTTTTTTTCTGACAGGCACATACAAGCCCGCTACTCTCAAAATGTCACTTTTGAAGGCCTCCCTTTCGCCAAGTACACCACTGCCTGATAACAGCGTGTTCCAAAGCACAGTTCTCAAAGCCTTCTTAGACCCCACAAGCCAGACTGTTCCTTATCTATATTTACTTTTAAAATAACGGCATTGTGATCGCTAGGTGTTAAGATTTCGCCTACGCAATCTTCTGTCACCAGCCGTGTCTCAGTATCTAATCGGGAATCAAATCTCGCGCACTCTCTCGATGGGACTTCCACGTACTGATGAAGGAAACTTTTCTGAACATATTTAACAAACACTATCCAACCTAGGAATTTTGAGCATGGGAGGCCCAGTGAATGTGTGGAAACTTAAAATCAGCTACTTTCACAAAGTTATGTTTCCTTATACAATCTGGGATCTCGCTACAAGTACGTTCCTCGAAATGCCTCGGACTGCTGGGTAGTCCGTAATGTAGCCCCAGTAACGTGGTCCGACCTTTTCACCCTTAACGCCTCACTGGAGGAATTCTCCAGTCTGTTCTGATGGAGCACTGCCACGGTATTTTCCCGTGCCGGTAACGCGACCACTTCTCCTTTAAACCCCACCCGCCCGCTCTGTGGCGTCTAAAACAACGGAACCCCGGAATATACAGTCTCCCTCACCACTCCCTCTTCTCAGTCCCTCTTCATCTTCCGGCCCTCTACTCCAGACTTCCCTTCTTGCTCACTGTCTCCCTGAACGTCTCGCCTCTCCCTCACCCCTTCCTTATCATCGCCTCTCTCAATCATCCTTGCTTCCTCACCGCCTCTCTCTCCCTCCCCTTCCCTATCCCTCTCAGTTACACCCCTACTCAACCAGTCTCCCACTCTCTTCCACCCCTGTTCTCGCTCTTTCCTTCTCTTTCACCCCCCTCTCTACTACTCGATCATCAACAGGTCAACAGAGGACGCCATCTCCACGGCACTTCACTCTGCCCTGACCCACCTGGAAAACCCCAACCCTCACGTCAAAATGCTGTTCATTGACTTTAGTTCAGCTTTCAATACTGTGGTTGCCTTTAACCTGATCGCCAAACTTTGCCAGCTTGGTATCAGCTCATCCGTCTGCAGATGGACCTTGGACTTACTGACTAACAGACCCCAATCCGTTAAGTTAGACAACCTCTACCTCTCCACTCTCACCATGAATACAGGTGTGCCTCAAGGCTGTGTGCTGAGCGCTCTTCTGTACTCCCTGTTCACCTATGACTGTGTTCCTCTACATGGTTCTTACTCCATAATCAAGTTCGCAGACGACACCACAGTGATTAACCTGAGCAAAGGGGATGACAAGACGGCCTAGAGGGACGAGGCCCAGCACTTGGCCGCGTGGTGTGCCGACAACAATCCGGCCCTTAATACCCAGAACACCACGGAGCCCATTGTGGACTTCAAGCATGCTAGGAGCTACACTTACATCCCCAGCTACATCAACTGAGCAGGAGTGGAGCGTGTATCAAACTTCAGATTCATTGGTGCCCACATATCCGAGTATCTCACCTCGTCCCTGAACTCGTCCACCATGATTCAAAAGGCGCAAGAGAGCCTTTATATCCAGCGGAGAATCAAGAAAACTCACCTCTGTCCCAGGAAACTGACGGACTTTCCCCGCTGTACCATTGAGAACATACTCACCAACTTCATCTCAGTGTGGTATGGTAATTGACCCGTTTCGGACTGCAAAGCACTGCGTGTGGTGAGAACTGCCCAGCAGATTATCGGCACCCAATTGCCCACCATTGAAAAGTCTACCATAAACGCTGCCTGGGCAGGTCGAAAACCATTATCAGGGATGTATCTCACCTTAACCATGGACTTTTGCCTCTCCTCCCATCCGGTAGGTGCTACAGGAGCCTCCGCTCCCGCACCAGCAGGCACAAGAAAAGCTTCTTCCCTGAGGCTGTGACCCTGCTGAACCTCACATCACAGCGCTAAGCAATATTGCACCCATATTGTCCTGTCTCAGTAACTTTATATTTGTGTGCCGTAGCACTTAAGCACTTACTTTCTATTCGCAGTTATTTTGTAAATAACACTATTCTTTGCATTTCTGGTTAGATGTTAACTGCATTTCATTGGCCTTGTATCTGTACGCGGCACAGTGACAATAAAGTTGCATCTAATCTAATGGAACCTAAAACAAATCGTACTCTTCTCTCCTGTCTCTCTTCATCACCTCACTCCCCCATGCCTCTCTTCATTTCTCTCATACTCTCTCCCATTCTGTTTCTCTTTCTCTTCTATTCTCTATCCCATCTCACAATCCTTGTTCCTACCCCTGTCACCTGCCATCTCACTGTCAATCTCAATCAAATTTTGTTTTCTCCTCTCCATCACCCCTCTCCTCCCTCTTACTCTTCTCCCTCATTCCATCCCCCCGCCTCTCTGTAACCACCTGCATCTCCAGCTCTCTCCCTCTCTTTCTCTCTCCATATGTCCCACCCTCTCCTCCTCGCTCTCCCAAACACTCTCCCTGCTGACTCCCATATCCCACTTTCCCCTCTCTCTCGCCCGCTAAATGCACTGCTCACATCACGCGTTCTCCCTCTTTGTGCGCTCTCTCTCCGTCTCTCTCTTGCTCCCTCTCGTCACACCCCATGCTCTTCACCTCATCCCAACATACATCAACAATATGTAAATGGCAAGTGGCATTTGTAACTGGGATCTGTGTAGGTGACAGATCCTCGGTAATGCTCTTTATATATGAGGATCAGAGGGATCCTGGGGTCCGAGTCCATAGGATACTCAAAGCTGCTACGCAGGTTGACTCGGTGGTTAAGAAGGCATACGGTGCATTGGTCGTAATCAATCATTATATTGATTAAGGTACCGAGAGGTAATGTTGCAGCTATACAGGACCCTAGTCAGACACCACTTGGAGTCTGTGCTCAGTTCTGGTCGCCTCACTACAGGAAGGACTACAGAACCTTTTCTCCTTGAGCGAATGAGGTTGACAGGTGACCTGATAGACGTGTATAAGATAATGAGAGGCATTATGAGAGGCAGAAGAAAGGAAACTATAGGCCACTTAGACTGACAGTGGTTTGAAAGATGTTGGAGTCGATTGTTAAGGATCTGAGTTTGGGGTACTTGGAGGCACAAGATAAAATAGGACGGAGTCAGCATTGTTTCCTCAAGGGAAAATCTTGCTGGATGAATTTGTTGGAATGCTTTGAGAAATAATAACCAGGGTAGACAAAGAAGAATTGGTTGATGTTGTGTACTTGGATTTTCAGACCTTTGATAAGGTACCAAAAATGAGGCTTCTTAACGAGCTCTGAGACTGGTTGGGTGGTGATGAGGAAGGAGCTGATCTCGGGTTTACGTAAATCGACGGTAGGTTGTAGTGGGAAAGGGCCGGGACCGAGCCAGACAGCTGCAGTTTGGGCCGGGGAATGTAGGATCAGTTACTTCTGGTTCCCCAAGCTCTGAGAGTGGATGTTGGTGATGTGGATCTGTTTGCGTGTACGGGTGTGGGGTAAATGGTGGGAAAATTGTGGGGTTACTGGCGGGGTGGAGGGAGGTTAAGGATGTGGGTTATCGGACACAGTGTGACCTGGGAGGATGGATCCTAGGGCAGAATCAGTTGTAAGCAAGGGAGGATCTGGTCCATTGCATCAGACAGCTTTCAAGAAGCAACAAATCTCTCTTTATATTGATCACTGTCTAATCTCGTTGCTAACACTGTGTTTGTCACAGAGCCCAGCGTCTGGGAACAGCTCGATGGTAGGAAGCAGATGGTGATGAATGGAGGCTGTTTATTGGAGTCAAGGCCCGTGCCTCCTGGAGCTCCCCAGGGTGACACCCATTGCTGCTTGTCATCTATGTCAATAATCCGGTGGAGAATGTACAGGATATGGGGAGTGAGTTTGCAGCAAGTAATTACAAACAATTACTTCTTTTTGCAGGATAGTAAATATAAACACCCCTCTTTCCCTCTCTACACTCAGAACTGACCAAAAGCTACTTCAGAAGATGCAAGATCTTCAAATGAACAAACACTGAGTGAATGTGAGTGACTTTAAAGAGCAGGTATACTGACAGTACATTACCAGACCTGGAGAGATTGCAACTGGGTCAGACAGACTTAACTGATACATTCATTCTCACCTCAACTATTCCCTACTTTATTTTGTACAGATACCGTAAATTCCAATGTTTGGGGTCGGCTTATACAGAGGGTGCCAAATTTGGAAAATCAAATACAGGGAAGACAGGTCGGATTTCTTGGTTGCTTTTGAGTCAAATTCGTTCCAATCTCAACGCATGAATCCTTTGGTTTGTTTAAACTCACATCTAGTGGCTGGAGCACGGAGATCAAACCACCGGGGATGACTGCAATGTCTCTATTTTCAGCTTTCGATGCTGCTTTTGTCTCACCTGACAAGTAGCAACTTTTCCCTCCCAAAATCTTCGGGACGTTGACGCCACACCTCTTTAACCCACGTCAAGCAACCGGCTTCGTCTATCCAGCAGCGCTCTTGAACATAAACACCACCCCGAGGGAATTTTCTGAGCAATCTGTGTTTTTTGTCTCAACCCAAGATCACATCTATTCATAAATCGGGTGCACCAACTTCGCGTAGCTTTGAAATTTTCGCTGCCCTCACGGTGGCTTTCGGTCGATTTCAACACTTGAACTCGAATCATTTCTCCGGTAACAATGTAACCGGACTATCGCTGGTGATTCACCCACTCTAAAACGTTTTCTTCCAGTTCTGGACACTGGCATGTTTTCCTGCGGTTTGCACATTTCGACTTTGGCATTTCCCTCAGCGTGTCCTCTGCCTTTCTCCACTCTCTCACTTGTTTCTCGTTTATACTAAACTTCTCAGCAGCTGCAGAGTTATTCGTTCCTTTCGCAAAATCAACAACCTTCAGCTTGAAGCCAGCACCATATCGCACTCGTTTTAATCTTTTGTACATGGTGGTCGCAAACTCAAAACTGAATACATGTATTGATCACGCCACCCCGTGTTATGTTTTAACGATATTACGATGGGTGCCAAATGGTTTCGCGGGGGCGCTTTTCAGAGGCTTCTTTACCCTTGGAGACATAATCCAAAATTTCCCTCCCTGGTTTATTTATTAAGAATTTGCTTATAACGCTCTTCAATGTGTAAGCCTGTTTTCTTAGCAGGTCCCGGTTCACAAAATTTCCAGGTTCCGGATCCTGCAAAGCTGAGTACCGGCATGTGAGATCGTGTGATTGTTTCTGGTTAAATCAAAAACATCTACAAAAGGGGTCGGCTTACACTCCGGAATATACGGCTTGTAATGTCTAAAGAACCAGTGTTTGAGTAAATGAAACTCACCAGACTTGCTCCTGACTGAATCAATGGAAACCCTGAGTCAGAAGGGTTTCTCTCCAGTCAGTGCTCTCAGTCCTCGGGCTGGTTCACTTGGTGCTGTTCCCTCATCTTCAGTCGCGGGTTGCTTCCAGTTTTGGGTTTTTCTTCTCTCACCGCAGGTCTAACATTAACATTAAAGATAATGAAGCATATTAACAATACAAAGGAGAACAAAATATTTCTGCTCACTGAAATCTAAACATTGAAGACAAATATAACGATCTCAGTGAACAAATCTGTCCCTGACACGTCACAAAACCTGATATGGGATAGGAAGGAGTCATCGTTCATTCATGGTAAGACATAAGATGTAGGGACAGAATTAGGTGATTCGATCCATCGAGTCTGCTCCAATCCAATGTCCTCAACCATTCACTGTGGCAAAAATTGCCACAGATCACACGTCTTTTGGCTGAGGATTTTTTTCTCATCTCAGTTTTAAAGGGAAGCATCTTTATTCTGAGACTGTGCTGTCAGATCACAGACTCTCCGTCTGAAGGAAACATCCTTTCCATGTCCCCTGTATACAGTCTTTCCAGCATTCGGTAGCTTTACTTAACCATACATCCCTCCACAACTCCCACAACTCTCAGGAAATTTAAACCATTCCAGAGTGAATGTAATAAAAATAAACCGGAATCATCAGAATCGCTCAAAAGTTAAGGAACTGCTGTGGGGAGAGCAACAAATTTAACGATTCAGGTTCGCAATCTTTTTTCAGAATGGATTCAGAATTTTTCATTTTTAGTGCAGATTTCCAGCAACTTGAGTTTCTGTTTGATTTTCACTGTCTGACAGACAGCTGACAGTGAGAAGGAATTTCCAAACACAGTTCAAACACTGAACCCCCCCCCCCAGGTCTATTTCTACCAGTTCCAACACAGAACAGCCCATTTACTCGCAGCCTCTCTGTGATGGAATACAAACTCATTCTCTCCTCAGATCCCCGGGTCCATGTTACTTGGATCTAATCAGGGGTGCAGAGCTGCCGGAGCTCGCCGGAGCTCACCGGAGCACCACTTCAGCATCTCTGTAAAAAAAAAGTCAAAATAAACAAGCGGGAAATTACATTTGAATAGGATATTTGATAATTTTTGGTGAAATCCTGGAGGTGTAACTGTGGGGGTCCATGGATTACTCGCTAATACAAAACTTAATTTTTCTCACTAACAACCCTATGGCTTCTAAGCAAACATTGCTTCACTTGCTTGATAATTATATTTTATGATAATTATTGAATGCAACCATGCAATACTTTATCATCTTATTAAATTATTATATGTTTTTTGCACCAGTTATAAGCTGAAATGTAGTGATAGGCTATAATTTTCTTAATGTCTGTACTATCACTATATTTTTGTGGAGCTCTGGAATTCATGTATTTCCTTCATCTTGTTTTAGTGCTTAACATTATAAGAAGCTCTATTTATATATAAATATGTTATAGGTGAGGAAGTTGCCCAGTACATGAAATGAGCAGGTACACAATTCGGAGTGACACAGGAGGAGCGATTGATAAGTTCGTGGCCTAAGGTGGAAGGAGTCAATTTTACAAAACATAGCAATTTTCAATTATCTGAAACAGAAATACCGGAACAGTTATTAACTTCAAAATTTCTGCATGATCCCTCAAAGAGTTGAACTGGACGTACATGTACCGAGAGATGTATAATTTTAGGCCTTCTAACTTAGGTACGTACTTATCAATCACCGCTCGTACACTCGCAAGTAAAAATGTTTGCACTGCACCCCTGCTCCAGCCGTCTGGCAAAGCGCGGGTCTGGCCCTTTCCCAATGCAACCGGCCCCTGATTTACACAAACCTACCCCGGGATCAGCCCCCCACTCAACCCCACCCGAACACCAACAACAGATACACGCACACGGCACCGAGCATGCGCTTAGCAGAAGGTTTGCGGCAGCGCCACCCTCGGCCGAAGGTCTTTACATCGTTGCAGGTGGCTGGAGTTCCGTACAACGCTACCTGTGCCGGAGGTCCATAGAGCGCCACCTATGCCGGAGGTCCATACAGCGCCATCATGTAGTTGGGAGGCTACCAAGACGGATTATTATGAGCTGATCCTGAACCCCGAAGGTGGTCTCATCTTGACACAAGGAGGCACATCGGAACGGGAATGGGAATCGGAATGAAAATGTTTGGACACCAGCTGGGAGCGGACAGTTCAAAGGTCACTGTATTACCAAAGCAGGTATCCATAAACAACTCTTGCGTTTTATTATCTTCTCCAGAGAACCACAAAACAAAGAAACAGCATGAAAGACGTTCAGAGAGAAAACTCAAATTCCCTCCCCACCCCCCGCATCAAAAAGAAAGGCATCCGGATCATCAACCCCCAAAACTCACCCCTCCCGCACAAAAGGGAACAATAACATCGATCCGCCCCCCCCCCCAAATAAAACAACCATACCCCGCACAACTGCGGAGGAGCTGGTGTAACCAGTGTAGAGGCGGCCGCATGGGGAGCAGCGGACACAACGGGCGACCCCGGAAGATTCACAGGTAAAGTGTCGCCTCACCTGGAAGGATGTTTGGACAACGGAGAGAGTTCGACCGTCCGGCCCTTTCACTGTGACACCCCGAACTCCTCATCAAATCTGTCCAAACGAAACTGGTGAACTTTAATGACCAATAAATTTAATTTCTCTCAGCGATCAGTTGTCTGAATGAATAACTGACTTTAAAGAGGAAGGGGTATCTATGTTCCACAGTGTCAGGATGTTGAGTTTACCAGGAGACAAAGACTGCAGGGACGAGAGATTTTCTGTTGACTAATACACTGTGAGTGGACCCCGCTGGCAATTCTGGTGTGTGACCCGAATCGAGACAAACACCACGCTGCCCACTCCACCAGCAACACCGCACAGCCTGACACGTAACAGGGGACTTTACGTCTCACAACTCTGGATTCAGTGGTGAAACCCGTGATTAATGTTTTTGTCCCACTGAAATCATAAGAAACGTCCAGTTATGTGTTTTCTCTGTGTTACTAAGCTTTATTTTATCCCATTTGATGTCAGATATAAACTGACTGGATAAACTGACTACAGTCCACTGTCGTGTCTTAAGTGTACACTAAAATACGTAATAATTCTCTTTGTAGTCTCAATACTGCTCCATACAAAATGTAATGTTAATTTACCATGGTGTAAAAATAGATCATGGCTACAGGAAAGAATGCCTCAATAATATTCTTACTTAAACCAATGACAGCTTCCACAGTAACTAGTGACAATTACACAAAGTAAACTCCAGGGCTGCTGCTATTTCGTGAAATATATTCACAATTAGTAAAAGTGAAGGCAGCGTCTTTATCAGCACAACGGAGACTGATACAGGAAACGGCACTGTGATGATCTTTGCAGAGTGGAGCACATTGAACTTCCAGGTGACACAGGAGAAATCAACTTCGCTGAAAAATGTGGTGACACCGTATAAGGTTACTCCTGATCTCCAACAGAGATAATTTCTTCTGTCACAAAAAATTCAGCAACCTCTTCCTCCCAATCATCAACTTTACTGCCCAGCTTGTCGGTGTCAGCACCTCCACGGAGCTCTGAGCGTTGGAGGAGTTGGAGGAACCAGACGAAGGTTTCGTGGATGATCTCCCCGACGAGGAATTGCTGGGTGCTATTTTAAACGATCAACCTCGAAAAGCTGATGGAATAGATTCTGTTATTGTTGTGGATAATGTACCACAAGTTGGACCAGATCGGCTAGAGAAACTTCGAAATGTTATCCAGAAGATATTTTCCAAGTTTGGGGAAATTACAAATGAATTTTACCCAGAAACAGATGGGAAGACTAAAAGGCACATTTTCTTGGAATGCAGTTCAGCAGGTTTTGGTGTGGATGCTGTAAAAATGCAGATTGATATAAATTAGACAAACAGCACACATTTGGTGCTAATCGGTTCACAGACTTTGATAAGTACATGGATATTAGAGATGATTGGGAAATTCCAGAGAAACAACTTTTCCAAGATTTTCGGAATCTTCGATACTGGATAGAGGATCTAGACTGCAGAGACCAATGCAGTATTACCTATAAGTCCGGAGACAGAACACAGTCTATCTTATGGAATGATATAAAAGTTGAAGAGCGTGCGCGCTGGGCAGAAACATGTTCGTTGATCTCCCAAGGCACATACATAGCAATAGTCCATTTATGCGTTTTTAAATACGAGCACTCCCCCACAGGTGACGTCACACAGGCGCACTCACGCGGCTGACATCACACACGGGTGCGCGGTGTCTTACGTCATCCACGCACTGGTGAGCTCGAGCTTTATCGGTTTAACGGCTGAGCAACTAATAATGTGACCAGCCCTCCCCCCCCCCCCCACCGCTGACAGCCGACGCAGCAGGAGCTGCGCTATTGCCATTGGTGCGCAGAAATGTCAATCACTGATTACATCCAATAGATGAGGCGGACCAGCGGAGAGGGCGTTATCCCCGCTGAGTTCGTCTCCCGCTCCGGCCGAACTTCCCTCAGAGCGGAACGAATCTCAAAGTAAACTTGCCCTCCGAGGGAAGCTGAAACGTTTGTGAAGCGTCTCTTGTGTCCGGAGTCTGACGTATCGCTGAGAGGTAGGAGCAGACCGTTCGGCCCGTCGGTTTGATGCCGGTTCCCCGGGGGGCGTATTTTATTGAAAGCATGATGATGGTGTGAAGTGGGCGGAAAGGATGTTTGTCCCCGTGGGGACAGGAGGGGCTCATCTATGGTAATGTCTCAGCCCACGGTGGTACGAGCAGAGGGATTCACCATATTGGGGGAAATACCGACAGACTGTTGCCCTGCAAGCGGGGCCAGTGATCCGGGCAAAGTGACAATTATTTGGCTTTATTGAGATTGTACCTGGAATATGGTGTAAAATCCCGCTCCCCATACTAACACGGGTTATACAGACCAAACAGTGGATCGGGCAGCATCTGTGGAGGGAAATGGACCGTCAACATTTCGGGCTGAGACCCTCCCTCTGGACTGAGTCAACGGGAAATAGTCAGAGAAAACAGGTGAGGGGGGGAAATGGGGCAAGAGCTGGAGAGTGAGAGGTGATCCAGCTGAGGGGGGAGGTGGGAAGTTGGAAATAGTGACGGGGTGGGAGGTGAGTGGTTGGGGCAACACGGGGCTGCAGAAGACGGAAATTAAATCCACGATCGAGGAAATGAGGATCGGACAGAAACATGTGTCTGAGATGGGAGGGTTGTGAAATAATGTGGAAAATGGTTTGGGCAGAGTGTGAGGGGCGAGGAGCAAACACCGTGTCACGTGGGCGACCCTCACCGTCACGTGATTCTCTTTTACCGCAGATCGGCAACATCTGCGGGTTTGTCTCCGTGGCCCCGCCCCGGTCTAATGACGCAATACGAAAACTGCGCATGCTCACAGCCGGGGATGGGCTGCGACTTGTTTCCCCCCGTCTTTGTTGAAGCAGGTCCGGAGCGGTGGTTCGTCTGCGGAATCCAGATCGGGAGGGTGTCCTCGCCCCCTCGGGCGGGGAGCCGGGGGTTCGGATCATTCTCTCCGGAGCGAGGTCGACAAGATCCATGTGTGAGTACTCTATCCCGAGCGATGTTGTACAGTGAGTCCCGTTAACTTTCCCGAACTGGCGGTCTCACCCCGTTTCCTGGACAGAACCTGCCGGGGTCGGTCCGGGCTCTGAGACTTTCACACCCAACCTGGGGATACTTTCCATGGTGTTTGATAAAATATATTTCGGAGAGAAGGGTTAATGCCAAAGTTCCTGTTGTTTTATCTTTGTGATATTAGTACATAGTATGTACTGTTAATTCAGTATCTGTGTATTGCTGGAGGACCATCAATGATCGTCCTTGATCCCTTCTCCCACCTGCTTACACAAGTTTCTATTTGCACATCTCCTGCAATCTCTGTTCAATGTCTGTCCAGTCTCCTAACCCCACGACCTCGATGATATATATCAACAATACCTCTTCTACCGTTGTCTTTTGCCTCACTGAATAATTTCTGAAATCAGTATTTGTTACCTGAACTACCAGAGGATTTATTTAATGCAGAATGAGGAAGGATAAAGACAGTCACTACAATTTTAGTTTCAATGTTACCAAATGGCCGTTGTGTTAATCTTAATCAGACGATTAAAGTTGAGTCTGTTATTTCCTGTTTTGATCATTCTTGGAGAGGAAAAGCCCACAGGATCTGCAGGGAGTGGTGCATATTTTTATCGCGCTCTGGTCACTTCCCCTCATTGAGAGTTAGTGGCCTAGGGAGCAGATTGAACAGACTGATAGGTGGGTGGGGAGGATGTTGTGAGCATTGACTGTACCGACTGTATTAACCCTGTGTTGGAATGAAGAGAATGTGGGACTTACATTTGTGCAACTTTGTTCAGGCTTTCACAAACATCTTGTAATCAGTCAGTAGTTGTGCATCATTTAAAGTAAAAAGAGAAAATGTTGGAAACGTTCAGCAGATCGGGCAGCATCAGTTCTGATACTGAGTCTTCCACAGTTTCTCTTTCCACACATCCAATCTGATGTACCGAGTTTCCAGCATTTAATTTCAATTTGAAATGAAAAGCCTGTTATTCCTGTTAGCCTACAGGAAATGCTACGGCCAATTGTGCTGGACAAGATCCCATGTTACGATATAATGATAAAATGTGTTCAGTTTAGCTGCTGGAGACCATGTGAAACGAATCCATGCCTGCTGCTGGCCCATGCCCAGGTTTCCAGCTCAATATCTGGCACAGTCATTTCCCATTCTACCATAGGTTAATGTTAGAGTGTTAGTTTTTGAACTCTGAATGGCCGACACACTGCAGCGTGTTACTGGCAGCAAATTAGTGCTTGGACTGCAATCCTGAGATGCCGCCTCCGGGAATATGGAACTGTCAGTATTTGGGATTTGCCCAGGTCAGCTCTTCTGTCGGTGGGGCTGAATGTTCCTCCTTCCACAGTGAATCAGGTCCGGGGCTGCTGGACATTGGTTGTTGGGAAATCCCTGATGTGGGGACGATGTGCGAGGTTTCTGGGGTCGGTAAGTGGCACATTCAGCTGCGTGACCTTGGTGAAATGCAGATTTTGACTCTGGTGAAATGGATCATGGATCTCGGGCTCATGAGGTGTTGATCAAGTGTTTCCGGTCTGGTCTCAGTTGTTTGTTTCTGGAGTTCCTTTGGAGGCAGTGAGTGCTAATCTGAGGAGAGAATGAGTTCCTATTCCATCCCTCTCATGGTCATTAAATGTTTGCAGCAATAGAATTGGACCCAGGGGTTCAGTGTTCAAACTGTGTTTGGAAATTTCCCCTCACTATCACATGTCTGTTAGTCAATGGTCCTGGACCTGTGCTCAATGGAGTTCAGAGGGACGGTGGGGGTGGAGGTGGTGCTTGTTTAAGGAAACCTACCGAATGCTGAAAAGCCTGGATACAGTGGACATGGAGAGGATATTTCCTCTATGTGGAGAGTCTGGGATCTGAGAGCACAGACTCAGAATAAAGAAGCTTCCCCTTAAAACTGAGATGAGATGAGGAGAATATCTTAAGTAAAGGGTGGCTGATCTGTGGAATTTGTTGCCACAGAGGGTGAATGAAGCTGCCATTAGGGTATATTTATGGCAGAGATTAAAAGATTTGTGATTGCTCCAAGTAGCTTCAGAGTTACAGGAGGAAGGCAGGAATATGGTGTTGGAATAAAAATCAGCCATGGATGAGTGGTGGAGCAGACCAGATGGATCGAATCCCCTAATTCTGTTCCTGTGTCTTATGTCTTACCATGACTGAATGATGGCTCCTTCTTATCCCATATTGTTTTGTGACGTGTGAGGGACAATTACAGATTAGTTCACTCAGAGCATTATATTTGTCTTAACGTTTAAATTTCAGTGGGTTTTATTTTTAGGAACATTGAACAGTAATGTTTTGTTCTCCTTTGCATTGTTAACATACTTCAATATCTTTCATATTAAAGTTAGACCTGCGGTGAGAGATTTATTTGAAGAAACATTTGTTTCCACAACTGGAAACAAACCACGACCGAAGCTGAGGGAAAAGCAGCAAGTGAACCAGCCCGAGGATTGAGAGCATCAACTGGAGAGAACCCACCTGACTCTGAGAATCCGGTGATTCAGTCAGGAGAAAGTTTGCTGAGTGTTTACTCAAACACTGGTCCTTTAGACATTACATACATGCACAAAGAAAGGTAGGAAATAGTTGGACTGATACTGAATGTGCCCAGAAGTACCAGTTATGCCTCTGTCAGACCGAGTTGTGATCACCAGGTCTGTTGATGCGCTCTGAGTATCACAGCTCTTTAAAGTCAATCACATTCCCTCAGAGTTTGCTAATTTCAAGGTCTTGCTTCTTCTGAAGTAGCTCTTTGTCACTTCTGAGTGTGGAGATTGAAACAAAGGGGAACGTTTATACTTAATATCTTTCAAAAATGTAATTCTTTGAACTTACTTGCTGCAAACTTACTTGACCTTTTCTCCTTGGAGTGACGGAGAAGTAGGGGTGAGCTGATAGAGGTGTACAAAATGATGAGAGGCATTGATCATGTGGATAACATGAGGCTTTTTCCCAGGGCTGAAATGAGTGACATGAGGGGGCATATTTTTAAGTTGCTTGGAAGTAGGCAGAGGAGGGATGTCAGGGGTTTTTCCACACAGAGTGGTGGGAGTGAAATGCATTGCTGGTGACGGTGCTGGCTGTGGACACAATAGGGTATTTTAAGAGACTCTTACATAGGTACATGGAGCTCAGAAAAATAATGTTATGCAGTTGGGTAGTTCTAGACAATGGTTGGCAGAATATTGTGAGCTGAAAAGCCTGTAATATGCTGTAGATTTCATGTTCCATGTTCTAACTTACAACCCTATATATTCCCAGCCAAATGATTGATACAGATGACAAGTAACAATAGGTGGAACATCTCTAGGCACTGGCCTTGAGGCCAAGAAACAGCCTCTCAGCATCACCCTCTGTTTCCCGCCATTCAGCTGTTCCAAGACACTGGGGCTCTGTCACAAACACAATGTTAACAGGAAGATTAGTCAGTAATTAACGTGAAAAGAGAATTGTTGCTTCCTGAAAGGTCACGTATCCTGGCTGATTCAATGGACCACCTCCTCCCTTGTTTACATCTTGATTTTCCTGGGACCTATCCTTCTCGATCACGCTGCGTCTGATAACCCAAAACCACAACCTCCCTCCACCCCACCACATAGACTGATCCACATCACCCACATCTTCCCTCCCAGCTTGGGGAATCACAACTAATGGAACCCACAATCTCGGATCGGGCACGAAACTAAACCCAGCGTTGCAAGACCAGACAGCCCGGACGCTCCAGCGGTCCGGCTCTGTCCCGGCTCACTTCCACTGCAACTAGCGCTCGATTTATGCAAACCCAGGATCAGCACCTTCCTCACCGCTGCCTGAACAGGAAAACTACTGATGTCAGCTGGAGTCACCACTCTGCTGCGATTTGCAGGAGCTCCCCGTGGCATCCCGGAGTGCTGGTGGACAACACAGAGGGTTTGGCTGAGCCATCCTTTCAAGGTGGCATCCCTGAAATCCCCATCAACTCCATCCACCTATGTCTGGACGAACTTCAGTGACCAACAAATATAGTTCTTCTCAGTGATCAGCTGTTTGAATGATACACTGACATAGACGAAGGGGTATCTGTGGTCCACATTGTCAGAGTGTTTAGTTTACCAGTAGACAAAGACTTCAGGGCCGAGAGGTTTTCTCTTAACTGATACAAATCTGTGTTCACACTGCAGCCAAATCCGGTTCACATCAGTAAAGCCATTGTTTATGAAATTAGTAAACAACAGGATACTGCACTGACTGACACACCCCAATCCAGATCACATGGTAAAGTCCTCCCCAGAAGCATTAGGGGTTTTGTGACCCAGCTCGAACAAAGGGCCAGGACGCCCATTCCATCAACAACATGGCAAATCTGGTCACACAGCAGGGGACTCTACTGATTCAGCGAAGAAACCTGTTAAGTTTCCTTCTTTGTTCCTCTGAAATCATTAAAACAGTCCTTTGAACAGCTTTTGAAAGCAAGCTCTCGCCCACACGTGACGTAACTCTGCGCCCCCACATGCCTGATGTCACGAGTGCGCTCCCCACACCAGGATCTGATGTCACGTGTGCAGTTCCTTACATCACACGGGCGCTGAGATGGTTGAATTTTACCGACTGACGTAACAATTACCTGACCCACCCACCCCACCCTATTGTCAATAGAGGAGTGATGTCGATCACTGCTTACACCCAATAGCGGAGATGGGCCAGCCAAGAGGGCGTTACCCCCGCATGAATCCGACTCCCACTCCCATCCCCAAACTCCCTGTCAAAGCAGAACAAACCTCAAAGTAAATGTCCCTCCTTTTTATTTATTTATATTTCCCTCCATGGGAAGTTGGGTGCATTTGTGAAGTGACTTCTACGGCCAGATTATAATCTATTTCTGACAAGTAGGACGAGACTACATGGCCCATTGGCTTGATGCAGGCTACTCACGGAGTGAGTGATCCAGCAGAAGGACGTGGTAAGGGATTTTACTGAGAGGATATATATGGTGTGTGAGTGGTGGACAGGGTGGAGTCTGAGAGGATGTTTGTCCCAGTGGGGAATCAAGGAACCGACTGGGTGAAGGAGCCCATTGACAGTGGGGAAGGGACATGAGCAGCTCATCTGTGGAAATGTCTGAGCCCATGGTGGTGACAAACAGAGATAACAGAGCAATTGGGGCCAATAGTCTGGGCGAAGTGGATTGGAGTGGTGTTGGGGGGGGGGTAGAGTGGACTGGTCTTGGGTCTTATTGAAGGACAGGATATTCCGGATGGGCTGAGTGGCCTGCTCCAGTTCTTGTTGTCTGTGTGTTTAAAGAAAAGGAATAACCTAACCCTTCTTCGGTCTGCAGGATTTCCCAGTGGGTGTTGTAGGGTCTGGCGCTTGGAGCCCAGTTGTTCCCAAACTCTGTCAACAGTTCGGCTGAGGGACTAAATTTGACATTTCCTAGTCAGCACTTGTAAAATAAATCGTATTTTTATACATTGTTAATGCACAAAATGTATATTTATGATTATTGACAACATATATACTTGTTTATTGTTAATGACATAAAACGTGTACTTCTATATTGATAATGACACAAAATTGTATAATTTGTTATCTGAATGTACTTGCCTGTGATGCTGAGTGTTTCTCTGGACCTGTACCCTCCCGTACTTGTGCACTAGACAATACATTCAATTTCTGTTTCTCCTACAGTAGTGGGTGATCTCACATTTCCGACTCTGGGCTCCAGCTGACCTGTTGCTCCCACTCACTCCTTTTGCTTCTGTCTCCTCGGAAACCCCTCGACAAAATACATAGAACATCAAACAGAACAGGCCCTTCAGCCCAAAATGTTTTCCTCAGCTGATTAAATTTGAAATCAAAAGGCCAACTAATTCCTTCTGCCGACACAAAGTCTGCATTTTCCTCACATTCATGAGGAATTTAGATGTCACTTAAATGTCACCACTGTGTCTGCCAGAACTATCACCCGGGGCAGGACATCCTAGCAACCCACCACTCTCTCTGTTAAAAACACTTCCCCCTCGCATCTCCTTTCAAACTACCCCCTCTCACTTCAAATACATGGCCTCTTGCATTAAACATTTCTAACCAGGATAAAAAATATTGTCTGCCTTCTCCATCTATGTCTCTCATAATCATATACACGTCTATCGTCTCACCCCAGCCTGTGCTGCCCCAGAAAAAGAACAACACAAGTTTGTCCAAACTCTTGTTATAGCTCATGCCCATGAATCCAGGCAATATCCTGGTAATCCACTCCTGCATCCTCTGTGTGTTTAAATGGCGAGGGACTGAGGTGCAGTGGGTCGGGAGGGAGGTAGAATGTACATTGTATTTATTGTAAGAGTTATTAGATATAAGAGTGAAAATGACTTTAACAATTATTTGGACTTTGTTGAGATGTACCTGGAATATGGTGTAAAATTCCGCTCCCCATAATAACACGGGTTATACAGACCAAAGAACAAACTGCCCGAGGAACTCAGTGGGTCGGGCAGCATCTGTGGAGGGAAATGGACTGTCAACTTTTCGGGCTGAGACCCTCCCTCCGGACTAAGAGTAGACTGGAAATAGTCAGAGAAAAGAGGTGAGGGGTGGGGTTGGGGAAAGAGGTGGATCCAGATGAGGGGGAAGGTGGGAAGGTGGAAATAGCGACGGGGTGGGAGTTGAGTGTTTGGGCCAACGTGGGGATTCCATAGAGGATTAACAAAGAGGTTAGAGAGTATTTGTTATAGAGAGTGCAATGAAGATTCACCAGACTGATCCCTGGAGTGGTGGGGTCATCATATGAAGAAAGATCAAATGTGATAATCCTTTCATTTAGAGAATCGGGGACTGAGAGGTGAACACATCGAAATGCACAACATCATTGCTGGTTGAACCAGGGATCCCAGTCTCTGAAAAAGGGGGTGGACTGTTCGGGACTGAGATGAGGGGAAATGTCTCCACTCCGAGGCTGAGAAATGTATGTAAATCCCCACCACAGAGGGCGGTGAAGACTCAGTGATCGTCCTCACCTAAAACAGAGGCCGGCAGGTATGTGGAGAACGAAGGGATCGAGGAAATACGGATTGGGAAGGAATATGTAATTAAGATGGGAGAGCAGCCGCCATCTTGTTAATCACTGGAGGTGCTGAATGTCCACCACCTGCTGTTTCCAAATTGATATTTCAGTGTTCCTGTCCAGTAAGGCTGGAGGATTGTGAATAGAAATTAGTGTTTATAAATATAGACTGATTTAAATGAATCCTCCACATTTCTGGTTTGGGTCTGGATTGTGTGCTGGACCGGGATGTGATTCGAACCCGTGGATGTGTGATCCAGTCGGGTGGAGTGATGGGGACGGGGAAATACAGAGGGAAAATTAAAAATGTAGCTCAGTGTAAATATGAAATCATGTAGAAAATGGGGCGATGGGTTGGGCAGCGTGTGAGGGGCGAGGAGCGGAGTAACGGGATCACATGGGAGACCCACCACACGTCATTTCATTTTGCCACAGAGCTCCAGCGTCTGCAGGTTTGTTTGCCCACCGCCCTGATGATGCAATTCACGACGCGCATGCTCAGTCCGGGATGGGTGATGAATTTTCTTTGTGGAAGCAGATCGGCGGTGGGATTCGGGAGGGTGACCTCGCCCCTGGGGCGGAGAGCCCGAGACGGAATATTCTCTGCGATGGGCAGCTGGGGGAAAATCAGATTCCCATCGTTGAGTATTGATGCCAGTTTCGAGTCAGCAGGTCTCAGTGAGTCCCGTTAACTTCCCCAAACTGTTGTCCTCACTGAGTTACTTCTGAGAAATAGAAATATCGGAGGATTTATTGACTACACCAGGAGGTACTGGAAAGACAGTAATTTGTCAGACGGAGACTCCCAGTATTTAAAGTTGAGTCTGTTGTTTCCTGTTCTGGTCATTTTTGGAGAGCTACTTTCTCTGTTGCAAGGAACAGCCCACAGGATCTGCAGGGAATGGTGTACGTTTTTCTTTCTCGGGTCACTTCCCCTCAGTTAGAGTTAGTGGCCTCTGGAGCAGATGGAACAGATTGATAGTGGGGTGGGGAGGATGTTGTGTGCATTAACTGCATTATCCCTGTACAGTGTTGGTTTGAAGAGAAAACTAATGAATGTGGGCATGACATGCGTGCAAGTTTGTTCAGGCCGTCACTAGGGATGTCCTTTGGCACCGAAGTTGCTCATACTGGCCATAGAACTCCTGGCTATGGCAATAAGAAAGCAGACAGTCCTGTCAGGCATCCAGCTAGGAGAGCAGGAACATAGAATATCCTTATATGCTGATGACATGATTCTCTTTTTTAACAAAATTATCGGTAGAATTCCAAACTTAATGCAATAGATTGAATTGTGACTTAAGATCAGACAATGTTAAATGTTTGTGGGTGGAGTTAAGAAACTGCAAGAGTTAAAAGAAAAGAAACATTATTAAAATCATATATACGCCTCCAAATAGCAGCCAACATGTGGGGTTGATATTGTTATGCGAGGTTCAAGAGGCATTTAATAAGGATAATGTCACAATTGTAATGGGGGACATCAAAATGCAAGGGGATTGGAAAAAATCAGGTTGGTGTTGGAACACAAAAGAGGGAATTTGTTGAATACCTTTGAGATTGTTTTTTTTTTAAGAAGATTGTTCTTGAGTCTACTCAGGGAAAGGCTTTCTTAGATTGGGCTTAAGATAGATATGTCCCACAAAATAAGTCCTCCTCAGATGGCAGGAGTAGGCAACTTTGTCTGACGTGAAGTTAAAGACTGCATAAAGGCAAAGGAAATGCCATATAAGTTAGCATAACTGAATGGGAAATGGGCTGATTAAAATCCAGCAAAAGGCAACTAAGAAAAGCTAGAAGAAGGGAAAAGATGAAATACAAGGTCAAACCAACCAATAATATAAAGCAGGATAATAAGCTTTTCTCCCCCCAGTTATATAAACAGTAAAAGGGAGGTGCGAGTTGATGATAGAACACTGTAAAATGCTGGTGGTAGAGACAGTAATGAGGGACAAAGGAATGTCAGAGGATGGGTAATTTGCATCAGTCCATTGTCGAAGACGGAAGCAGTGTGCGTGAGTTACAAAGGAAAAACGTGCTGAGTAAGCTCAAAGGTCTTAAGGTGGGTATATCACCTGGACCAGATCGACTACATCCCAAAGCCCTGAGAAAAATTGCTGTAGAAGTAACGGTCACGATCTTTCGAGACTCATTTGATTCTGGTCATGGTCCTGGAGAGCTGGAAGATTGTAAATGTTAGTCCACTCTTAAAGAATGGAGAAAAGGATATTATAGGTCAGTTAACTGGCACATGACCAAGTGGTTATGGCGTTGGTCTAGTGATCTGAAGATAGTTCGAGCCTCAGCTAAGACAGCATATTGAGTCCTTGAGCAAGGACCTTAACCACACATTGTTCTGCGACGACACCCGTGCCAAGCTGTATCGGGCATTGCCCTTCCCTTGGACAACATCAGTGGTATGGAGTTGGGAGACTTACAGCATGGGCAACTGCCGGTCTCCCATGCAACCCTACCCAGGCCTGCACCCTGGAAACTTTCCAAGGCGCAAATCCATTGTCTCTCACACTAACGGGTAACTAACTGGACTGCAGGGGATGGGAAGGTGTAGGAGGCTATCATTAAGAAAGATGTTTAGGGTTTCCTGGAGAATGATAGTAAAACAACTCAAAGTTAGCATGGTTCCTCTGAAGGGGAATCTTACTAGACAAACCTGTTAGAGTACTTTGAGGAAGTAACACGCAGGGTGCACAAAGGAGAAGTAGTGGATGACACGCTGATTTTCAGAAGGTATTTTTTTGAAATGTCACTTCTGAGGCTATTTAACAAGCTAATATACAATGACTTTACTGCTAAGGTACTAGCATTAATGTAGGAATGCTGAACAGGCAGGAAGCGGTGTGTGGGGAAAAAAAAGGGGGGACTTTTCTCTTGAAGAGTGGTGTTCCTCAGGGGCCGGTATTGCAACAGTTACTTTTCACATTGTGTATCGTTAATTTGTTAATGGAATTCATTGCTCGTGGCAAAGTTTATGCATGACACGAAGATAGGTGGAGGGACAGGTAGTGATGAGGAATTAATGAGTTTGGAGCAGGATTAGACAATATGGAATGAAATGTGAAAACATAGGCAGAAGTAATACAGGGCTGGGAAATGAATGATATCCCATTTTGCAGAAGGACAATAGTGTGGGCTATGTTCTAAATGAGAAGGTTCAAACATTCCAGGTGCAGAGAGTCATCATGCAAGACAACCAGAAAGTAACATTTACAGATCTGTTGTAAAGAAGGCAAATGCAAAGTTGACATTTATTTCAAGTGGAATAGAATAGAAAAGCAAAGAGAAAATACAGAGGCTTTGTAAGACAAGTCAGGCTGCTCTTTATTATCATCAGGCTCACAAATATGATTCTGGGAATAAAGGGGTCAACATATCAGGACCGTTTGGCAGGCTTGGGCCAGTACTCACTGGAATTTAGAAGATTGCAGAGGGAGACCATTGAAACATCTTGAATGTTGAAAAGACATATCCTGCGGATATGAAGAGGATGTTTCCTACGATGGGTATATCCAGAACAGGATGGCACAGCGTCAAAATTGAGGGGTGAACTTTTAGAACAGCGGTTAGGAGCATTTTCGTTCGCGCTAGAGTAGTAAATCTGTGGAATGCTCTGCCAGAGACTGGGGGAGGCCATGGGGAGATTTAAGGTGTAAGTGTATACTTTCCTGACCGGTCAGGTCATCAAATGATATGCCGAGAAGGTAGGTGTATGGGGTGGGGTGGAATCCGGTGTCAGCCATGATCGGATGGTGAAGCAAATGCTTTGACGTCCAGTTGGTGAGTCTGTGCTTGAAGAGCTAAGTGCAGATTTTGTTGGTCTCTTATACAAAAGTTGTGGTTAAATTGTAAAGTGTATAGAGAAAATTTATGAAGTTGGTACGCACGTGTTACAAGGAGAGGAAGGCCAGGCTGTGTCTATACTCCTTGGAACGTATAAGAATGAGCAGCGACTTTACAGAAATATTTAAAATTAAGAGAGTCAGAGATAGTGTCAGTGTTAACAGTCCTGTCCTGTGGTCAGGAGAGGACATAACTAGGGATGTAGATTTCGGATGTGAGGGAAAGTTTTAAAGGGGAGACAAGCAGCAATATTTTCATGCAGCGATTAGTGATTACGTGGTATGAGCTGCCAGGGGAAGTAGATGAGGCAGGGAATATAGTATCACATAAGAAGTTCTGGATGGGTAGGTGGAGTAAAAAGAGAGATCTAGGCACATTGCTCTCTGAAAGTGGCTAAACAGATTTTCTGCACGGGTGGTTAAGAAGGCAAATGGCATTCATTAGTAGATACATTGCTTTCAAAAGTCAGGAAGTTATGTTGCCACATAAAATACCAGTTAGACCACATCTGGAATGTTACATACTGTTTTGGTTGACCCACGCTAGGAATGATGTTGACGCTTTGGAGAGGGTGCAGAAGCAATTTATCAGGATATTGCATGGATAGGAGGGCATGCTGCAAAATGATAGGTTGAACAAACTTGGGTCATTCTCTCTGGAGTGGAGCAGGCCGGATTGAGTCTTAACAGAAGTTTGTTGGATTATGAGAGGCAATGTTGGAGTAGACAGACTGTGTACTTTTCCCTGAAATGTCTACGACCAGATCATGCCTTTAAGGGGAGGTGGGTAGCTTCTAAGGAGATAGGAGAGGCAAGTGTTTTTTTTTCCGCAGTTAGTGTTGGACACTGGAATGAGCTGACTGAGGTGGTGGTAGAGGCAGCTTCTTTATGGATTTTTAAGGGATGTTTAGACAGCCACGTGAGTGTACGGAGAATGGATAACAAACTATGGACATTGTCCAGGCAGAAGTAAATAGTTTAGTTAGACTTTTAATTACTAATTTAATTGGGTTGGCGCAAAACGATGGGCTGAATGGCCTGTTCCTGTGCTGTGCGTCTTGTCGAGAGGTTTTAGGGGCAAAAGGACTGAGCGGGAACAACAGGTCAACTGGCGCCCAATGTGGGAAATTTGAGATCACCCACTTCTGTAGAAGAAGCAGAAACCCTGAGTGTGTTTAAATAGAGAAGGACTGGGATGCAGTGGGGAGGGAGGGAGGTCGGTCAAAATTGTATTGCATTTATTGTAGGAGTTACTACATATAAGTGAAAATGACTTTAGCAATTATTTGGGCTTTGCTGAGATTGTATCGGGAAGAGAAACATAGAAAACCTACAACACAATACAGGCCCTTCCGCCCACAAAGTTGTCCCAAACATGTCCCTACCTTAGAAATTACCTATAGCCCTCTATTTTACTAAGCTCCATGTTCCTATCCAAAAGTCTCTTAAAGGACACCATCGCATCCGCCTCCACCAATGCTGCCGGCAGCCCATTCCACACACTCACTACTCTCTGAGTAAAGAAACTTCCCCCTGATATCTGCCATGTATCTACTCCCCAGCACGTTAAAGCTGTATACTCTTGTTGCAACCATTTCAGCCCTGGGAAATAGCCTCTGACTATTCACATGATCAACGCCTCTCATCATCTTGTACACCGCTATCAGGTCATCTCTCGTCCTCGTTCACCCCAAGGAGAAAAGGCCAAGTTCACTAAACCTATTCTCATAAGTCACCCTCCCAAATCCAGGCAACACCCTTTTAAATCTCCTCTGCAACCTTTCTATAGCTTCCACATCCTTCTTGTAGCGAGGCGACCAGAACTGAACACAGTTCTCCAAGTGGGGTCTGACTATGGTCCTATATATCTGCAGCATCACCTCCGGGCTCCTAAATTCAATTCCACTATTGATGAAGGCTAATACACCATTCGCCTTCTTAACCACAGAATCATCCTGTGCAGATGCTTTGATCATCTTATGGACTCAGACCCTAAGATCGCTCTGATCCTCCACACTGCCAAGAGTCTACCATCATATTTGATCTACCAAAATGAACCACTTCAACCTTATCTAGGTTGAACTTCATCTGCGACCTGGTGCCCAATGTCTTTATCTTTGATTGGTAGAACTAATGCGATTAAGATGCTTATTTTACCTAAATTCCTGTATCAATTTCAGGCGGTATCAACATTCATTCCCAAATCTTTTTTGCTATGATTGATTCTGAAATTTCTTCATATATATGGCAGTATAGAAATCCAGGTTAAGTGTAAATACTTACAGAAATCAAAAAAAAGGAAGGCAGTTTGGCTTTGCAGAATCTTAGATTTTATTACTGGGCAATTCATATTTGATATTTAACGTTTTGGATGCAAGAGTTGGATGAAACTCAATCCCGATGATGGATGAAGCTCAAGCGGGAGGCTGCAGAGTGGTTTTCATTGGCTCTACTTGACGAGCTGTGCTTCCATTTGTATTTACTAAATTGAATAAACAAATGATAAATCCAATAGTTAAACATACAATACGAATATCGTTTCAATTTCGTAATTTTTTTGGATTGAATCAATTTATCCCTTCAAGTCCTATTACATCTATATTTTTTCAAACCATCTAGAATTGATCAAGCTTTTTTTAAAAATGGAAAACAAAAGGAATAACATGTTTTCATGATTTATTCATAGATGCTTGTTTTTGTCTTTTGAACAGATGTCTAAAAAATATAATTTGCCTAGATCACACTGTTTCAGATATTTACAGAGCGGAATCTATCTGAATGCTACTTTACCTACCTTTCTGATATCACATCAAATTGAAGTTACAGAAAAAATAGGTTTAAACCCCTATTAGAGGAGTTTAATAGCAATTATTTATGATCTGATTATGAAAATATGTCTGGGTACATGATAAAATTAAGAATGAGTGCGGAAGAGAACTTCAAATATCTTTATGTACAGAGAAATGGGAGAACATTTTTAAACTAGTTAATACTTCTTCAATGTGTGCCAGACACGCATTAATAAAATTTAAGTTGGTTCATAGGGCTGATACGTCCAAGAATAAGTAAGCTCATTTTTACTGTCATAAGAATCGAAAATACATGTGGACTAAGATGTTAACTGTCCTGTGCTATCATCAGTGGGATCATCAGTTGGTCTGCCACCTGTCTTCAGGAGTTCGGCCCGCTTATGATCAAGACTCCCTCAAGGTGGTGGGCCAGCAGTGCCAAAACACTGGTGAGCTTAACAACTTGGCATCTGCCTCTATCAAAGTTGTTGGTCGCTTCCATCCAACAGATAGTCTACTCTTCAGGTATCTATGCAGCTACTGAATAGCTTACAAGAGATGGATAAGGTGTCCGACTATCTGCCCCTCTGGATGTACTGGATCCATACCCATGATGATCCTGTCTCTGCTGCTTCAGCTACAGCCCTGCTGGTTGACTTGATCTCTCTTCTGGTAAAGCCAAGGTCAGGCAGCCACTTCTGGAAAGTGAACGCAATAAAACCCCGGCACCCTACTTCAAATGGATAGCATGAGACCTTCAACCCTATGTCTCTGCATACTTGGTTATGCGCTCATGGGATTCATCGATGTTGTCTTCCCAGGGAACTGTGAGTTCACCAATAACCACTTCGCTACTGATGTGAGGTCATACGATTATATCTGGATGCAATGTGGTGAAAACTATTGGCTCCAGAAACTGCCTTTCCCATCCAGGTTGGCCTTGACACACCAATCATTGGCTGAAGAAAGCATGCTTGATCGTGGACCTGCGCTGTACACCATTGACTTGGAGCTTTCTTTCACAAATGCTATGTGATGTTCTGTGCAGCATGGGGCATGAGGTAAGTTGTGCTGCAGTACTCTCTGCTCAACCGCTTCTGTTACAACTTTGAGAACATTGCTACGTCTCCAAGTGTACATGCCGCTGGAAAGATTGACTCTGCATGCACTTCAAGATACGTTGAAGTGATCCCTTCTTGCCACAAACATCACACCTGTCTTTCTTATCTTCATACCAGGTACTGAGGTTGGCAGGTGTTTGGAGCGGGTCATACACTGCTCTGTATAGATAAGAAATGCGGAGCAGTTCCCTCTGCCACAGAATATTCCAAGATAGATGTTGTTGTTGAACACTTTCCCACCAGGTCCAAGCCCCTTGTTTGGTTAGGCCAGTTGCTTTAGCTAACCTCTTATCCACTTCTACCTCTCATATTTCTTGCGTTGCAAGCTCACAGCGCTCCTTACCTGTAGAAGATGACCACCACTTGTGTGTTGTCCATCCAGGTCCCTGGCAGCCTAGCTGGGTAGCCCCAACCATCTCCTTCTGCTTCAATTTAGACTCTGCTTCATCAGCTGCTGTCCAGGCTGACCACTTCCTGCCTGATCTCAAATCCAGCTGGGTGTTCTTGACGACAGGGTCTTTTGAGTCTCAAAGCATCAGGAATGATCCTACATTGGCTAACCTGACCTCTTCAACAATGGATTGCACTGGGATCGTAAGCTTTGTCTGGCTACTGTGGATTGCAACATTAGTGAGGCTGCTCTGTACTCCAAGTCACTTCTTCACATACTTGTTGATCTTCCGTTCCTTTGCCTCAACATGGGACATTGCCACTTCATAGACAATTAGTGATCACATTATATAAATCCTGTTTGTGATTGATGTAATTCTGAAGTAATTTCCTTCTATTGAATTCTGGTCTTGTCCACTTCTGGGAAAATACTGGAAAGATGTTTTTGATATTATTTCAATAGTTCTAAGTGTTGATTTACAACTTCATCCTATTACTGCAATCTTTGGACTACCAGTGATAGACTCCAGTCATTTATCCTCATCAGCTTGTCGTTTAATTGCTTTTGTGACATAGCCAGAAAATCCATTTAATTTAAATGGAAATATTCTAACCTCCTACTACATTTCAATGATTTCCATAAATGATAGCATGTCTGAATTTGGAATAAAAATAGGGCTGGTACGATGGACCCTTGTGTTAAATTTAAAGAAGCTTCAAGGCCATTTATTCAATTTCTTCATATGATGCAAGTTAACACTTTCTGAATCTTTTTTTAGTAATTTTTTTGTTCATATATAGCGGAGCAGAGTTAACGACAAATTATAATTTTAGCCAATGAACTATGACAGCCCAATCTTTGTTTTTTTTAGTTTAGTTTTCTTAGTTTGTTTCTTTCTTTTTATAAATACCTTTTTCATGGTTAATTACTAAGATACTGGGAGGCTAAACTGCATTTGTTACTTGAAATATATATTTTTACATGTTAAACGTTATTAATGTAATCCCGACCTCTATGTACCATTATCAATATTGTTATGTTTATTAATTTGAAATTTAATAAAAAGATTGAAAAAGAAAAAAAAACTTAATGGGTACTTTGCATCAGTCTTCAGAGTGGAAGACCGAAGCAGTGTACCAGACGTCCGTGAATGTCATTACTATTACAAAGGAAAAACATGCTGGGGTTAACTCAAAGTTCTTGAGGTGTATATCACTTGGACCAGATCAACTACATCTCAAAGTCCTGAGAACAATTGTGGAAGAAGTAACAGTCACAATCTTTCTAGAATCTCTTGATTCTGGCTTGGTCCCGGAGCACTGGAGGATTGTAAATGTCACTCCAGGTTGGTCTCGTCACAGCTGCAAGAATTATATTGCAAAACTTGAAAAAAAAAGATGTCCCACTGTGAAGGAATGGACTGAGGAAATGGTTAAGATTTCATCATATGAACACATGTTGGGAAGAATTAACAGTGAGGGAAAAGTGCAAGACGTGTGGGATCAATTTTGGTTAAACTTAAATTAGAAGTTGTTTTTATTTTCTGTTTCTTAGTTTTATATGTTTTCCTGTCATGGGATGGCTGGTTAAATATGCTGTACTATATCTGCTCTGTAAAATAAGAATAAATTATAATAAAACATTGAATTACAAAAAAATGAATAGAGAAAAGCAAATGAAAGGGAATTGTAGGTCGGTGAGCTGTACCGCAGTAAAGTGTAAGAGTCTATTATTTAGAACAAGATTTCGGGTTTCTTAGAGACTAATGATAAAACAACTCAAAGTCAGCATGGTTTCTCTGAAGAGAAATTATACCTGACAAAACAGTTAGCTATTTGAAGAAGTAAGAAGCAGGGTGCACAATGGAGTAGTGGATGCCATTTAGTTGGATTTTCAGAACACATTTGTTGAGCTGCCACATATATGGCTGATTAACAGGATAAAATCTTACGGCTTTACAGGTAAGGCACAGGCATGAATGTAGGAAAGGCGAACAGGCAGGAGACAGTCTATGGTAATAAAGGGGCCTTTTCGCTTGTAGAGTGGTGTTCCTCAGGGTCAATATGTGACAGTTAATTTTTCACGTTTTCTGGCTCTATGACAAGGTTTGCACATGATAACAAGATAAGCGGGGAGACAGGTGGTGATGAGGAATTAATGAGATTGCAGTGCGAAGTCGACAAATTCGAAGAAATGGCAAAACCATTGGCAGAAGTAATACAAGGCTGGAAAATGCATGATATTCCATTTTGGTGAAGGAACAATAGTGCGGGTAATTATCTAAATGAGAAGGTTCAAATATCAGAGGTGCAGAGAGTTTTGCATGTTATCATGCAAGACAACCAGAAGTTAAAATTTACAGGTCTGTTGTAAAGAAGGCAAATGCAAAGTTGGCATTTATTTCAAGCGGAATAGAATACAAAAGCAAGGAGAAAATAGTGAGGCTTCGTAAGACTGGCAGGCCGCTCTTAGATTATTATCAAAAGTTTGGGCCCCATATCTCAGAAGGGATGTGCAGTTATTGGAGAGAGTCCAGAGGAGATTCACAGGGATGATTTTGGGAATAAATGGGCTTACATATGAGGACCGTTTGTAAGCTTTGGGCTAGTATTCACTGGAATTTAGAATAATACGGGGGATTTTTGTTGACATATTTCAAATGCTGAAAGGACTAAGTAGTGTGGATATAGAAAGGATGTTTCCTGTAGTGAGGTATTCAGGTCTGGATGGCACAGCCTGAAAATTGAGAAGTGACCTTTTAGGACAGGATTTTCTTCCACCAGAGAGTTTACAAATCTGTAGAATGCTCTGCCACAGACTGCGGAGGAGACCAAATCCGTGAGTAGCTTTAATGTGAAATTTTATAGTTTCCTGAATGGTCCGTGGGATCCAGTTTCAGCCATACATGGTGGAGCAGATGGAAGAACGTTCATCTGCTGAGGCTGTGCTTGTAGAGCTACGTGCAGATTTTATTGTCCTTTTATTGAAAAGTTGTGTATAAGCTGAAAAGAGTGTAAAGAGTAGCTTTATGAAGATGTTGCCCAGACTACAGGTATGAGTTACATGGAGAAGATCCCAGGCTGGGTACTTCCTCCTTGGAATGTAGGAGATTGAGAAGCGTCTTTACACAATGTATAACATTGTAAGAGTCAGAAATAAGGTCAATGTTAACAGCCTTTTATTGAGGTCAAGGGAGGCCAAAACTAGGGAAGTCGAATTCGGATGTGGGTAACAGTTTAAAAATGACACAAGCAGCAACATTTTCATGCAGAGGTTGGTAATTATGTGGAGTGAGCTGTCGGAGGAAATTGATGAGGTCGGGAACATAATATCTCTTAAGAGGCTTTGGATGGGCATGCGGAGTGAAGAGAGTGCTCTGGGCCAATCACTGGAAATTGGAACCAGCTCAGTGGTCACTGTGATCAGCATGATCTCGTTGGGCTGAAGGGTCTGTATCCGTGCTCCACTGCTCTGTGACTCTATCATTCTGATGAGCCCGATATCACTGGACAGATATACAGACATGGTGTGAAAGTTCAAATTGCTTCTCTGATACAGGAGATGGATACAGACATATTTGCAAATGCAATAATATGCAAGTTTACCTCGACGACGGGTAGACACACATTATAGTACAATAGTCTTTGCTTTATTATCTTGTTCACTATTATTGGTATAGTATTTTTGAGTATTATTATTCAGCAGTTATTATTAGGTAAGCACACTGCTAAGTGTGCTTTTAAATGTTGCTGCTATAATGAAAGAATTTTCCATTTGGATCAATCACATTATTATTATTATTATTATTATTATTATTATTATTATTATTATTATTATTATTATTATTATTATTATTAGCACTCTCCCTGATTCACGGCTTCCTTGTGTGTGATTCAGAGGATCACCAGCAGGTGGAGCTTTCCTGCACCTGTACCAAAGTGAAAAAACAAGATGACAATCAACAATCATCAGTCAAAATCACAATGGACAAAGGTATAATCACTGGGTACGATTGAACTTCTGTTTTGTTGGTCTCAGTGGTTAAGATAAGGAAACATACACAGATGTGAACTGAGCACAGGAGAGTTTCAGCAATCAGGGTCATTGATCCCACTGCAAAGGGGCCGCTTTGAATAATTCATCAATCCAACAGTTCCAGAGCAGGGATGTGACACCGATAATGGTCAAATCACAGCGGTCACCATGCAGAGCTTCACCTGAATGAAAGGAGCAGCAGCACCAAAATCAATTAAGCACAGAATGTCACATTCCAGGAAACACTCCAGGGAATAGTCAGCGTCTGTTTTATCTCTGAACATGTCCAGAAGTGGAAGACGCCTCAAACTTCCATTAATAAAAGACCTGGAACACTTCCAGGATTTTAGAGATTGGGTGAATACAGGGCATTTCAGAGCTTGCAAGGGCGTACTTGCAAAAATATGTATGGGCAGAGCATGCACGGTAAATAGTAGGGACATGAAAGGTGTTGCCAAACAGAGTGAACCAAAAGAATCGATGCACATTTCCCTGAAACTGTTTATGCATGGAGATAGGGCAGAGGAAGGATGTCATTAAGATGGAAAGGGTACGGAAAAGATTTTCAGAATACTATCACGAGTGGAGGGCTTGATCTAGATGGAGAGGTCCGCAGAGATTGGGACTTTACTCCCTGTAGCAGAGCTTCATGACTGTCATGTCGTTACTGAAGCATTTTTTCCCACAATCTGTCCTTATCATTAGGATTGAACTTTGAACTTCCCATCAGTGGAGAATGAGGTAATTGGTGGTCTATTCAATATTGTTTACTGTCTAAATGGTTTAATTTAGCGTTTGAGCAAGTGAAGGCAGAATGTTCACCCGTGGTGAGGTGAGAAGTTTATACAAACTTTTAAAGAGGCACAATGGTTGTATCCTTACAGGCTGCATCAGGGTCTTGCATGGAAACACTAATGGCAATGAATGACAAAGCCTGTATGAATTGTTGGATGCAGTTCAGTACATCACTGCCAAACCCTTCCCCGTCAATAAGCCCTCCCCACAAAGGAGAACAGTCAAAAGAGAGCAGCCACTATCATCAAGTAGCCCCCGTGCTGGCGGTACAGTTGTCTTTGTTCTCACACTGGCAGGGTCAGGAACAGTTATTATCCTTTAACTATCAGGCTTCTGAAATAGCGGATATCTTTACTCACCGCAACACTGAACACAACCTTCGAATTACTCAAAGACTCTTGTTCTCATGCCCTTCATTAATTTATGTATTTGTTTGCTGTATTTGCAAAGAATGGAGTTTGCGTATTGGCTGCTTGTCAGCACTGTTTGTAATCTTTCATTGATTCTATTACATTTCTTTTTTCTACTGTCAATGTACAGATAGCACATTGTACGTATATTTACATTTAACAATGACGTTGCTAATGCAGGACACGGAATAATTCACCGGTTCTTGACCTCACTGATAGTGGATGGTGACCTTTAAAACAGAAAAAGAGTGAGGAAATCACGGTAAATTTTACAAATACATATTACGGTGCAGTGTGTGTGAAGGTACTAGAAGACATCAACATCAATAGGATTTGCAAATTGTTGACAAGATGTAGGTGTCTCTGTGAGGAAGTTGAAGTAAATTTCAGAGAGTGTGTTGGCAACATTCAGGCCACAGCAGTCCCAAGCTCAGAGAGAAGGCATGGTGTCCTGTGATTTTGGGGAGGGGGGTGTATCTTTGCTTATGGAAGATCATCCCAGTAATATGCCCCAGCATCATTGTACTGGTGCCATTAAGATTCCCTGGCCATCGGAATGTTCAAATACTGAACATCCAGTGATTAGTATTACTGTGTCTATCCTGTTCTTTTTCTGGGAGTAGATGTGTGCTTATCATGATGGTTACCTGGCTGGTTCATATTAACCAGCACAGCCCCACTCCAAATCTGATCAGCCAGAATCTCTGCTCCATTGCAGCCAGTCATTGTGAATGCTTGTTTTTCTTAGCTCTTAATTATTCTAGTATACACTGTAATGCATCATTTGTTTCAGGTGGGAAATTAAATCGGGCCCGGAAAGTATTCAGGAGAATTTTGCCAGGCATCTCATCGAGAGAAGGTGATCGGGACATGGGCAGCAATGTATCAAATCAAAGTCAGATGGAGACCGATGCCCCAATGGAGGAGAAGCAAAGTCAGCCCAGAGAGAGTGGTGGCACCGACACTGATCAGGTCCCTGCAATCAGCACACGTGAGACAACTGTTTCTCAGCTTGGAAGCTCATTAAATACGTAATTGTCAAGTCCCCAACAAGGAGTGCTTCTGGATGATAAACCCTGTAATATGTCCCTCTATCATCTGTACTGGTGCTATTAAGGTTCTCTGTTCAGCAGTGTGTTGAAATACTCAGCATCCATTGATCAGTATTACTGTGTCTGTCCTGTTCTCTCTCTGGGAGTAGATGATAGCTTATCATGACGGTTACCTGGAAGGTTCACATTAACCAACACAGTCCCGCTCCAAATCTGATCAGCCAGAATCTCTGCTCCATTGCAGCCACTCATTGTGAATCCTTGTTTTTCTTTGCTCTTAATTATTCTAGTATACACTGTATTTCTCAGCTTGGAAGCTCATTAAACATGGAATTGTCAAGTCCCCAACAAGGAGTGCTTCTGGAAGATAAACCTTGTAATATGTCCCTCTATCAGCTGTACTGCTGCTATTAAGGTTCTCTGTTCAGCAGTGTGTTGAAATACTCAGCATCCCGTGATCAGTATTACTGCGTCTATCCTGTTCTCTTTCTGGGAGTGGATGTGTCCTGACACCAGTTTATCGCGATGGTCACCTGGCAGGACGTGTGGTTCACATTCACCAGCACAGTCCCACTCCAAACCTGATCAGACAGAATCTCGACTCCACTGCAGCCACCTATTGTGAGTAATTATTCTGCAAAGCTCTAAATCACTCCAGTATAAACTGTAATTCATACTTTATTTCAGGTGGGAAATCAAAACGGGTACAGAAATTACTCAATAGAATTTTGCCAGGCAGCTCATCAAGAGAAAATAATCGGGTCATGGGAAACAAGGTACCAAAGCAGGATCAGATTGAGAGGAATGTCCCAATGGAATGTACTCCGGGTGTAGAGGAGGACGAACAAAGCCAGTCCAGAAACAGTGGCGACAGCGACACTAATCAAGACAATGCAACTGGAATTAGTAAGTTGACTGCTTGTCAGCACGGAGATGCATCAAACATGGAATTGTCAAGTCCCCAGCACGGAAAGGGTGAGTAAAATATGAGGGTGATTTGATCGCAGAATGTTGGCACGTGGTTAAGGCGTCGAACTAGTAACCTGAAGGTCACTGGTTCGAGCCTCAGCTGAGGCAGCGTGTTTGTGTCCTTGAGCAAGGCACTTAACAACACATTGTTCTGAGACGACACCGGTGCCAAGCTGCTTGGGTCCTAGTGCCCTTCCCTCCGACAACATCGGTGGCGTGGAGAGTAGAAGGCTTGCAGCTTGGGCAACTGCCGGTCTCCCATACAACCCTGCCCAGGCCTGCGCCCTGGAAAGACCCATCCAAGGCGCAAATCCATGGTCTCTCGAGACTAACGGATGCCTATGAAATGATCGCAGAATGAGGCAGGGAGGAGGGAGAATGTCGGGCCTTGTCGGACTGTTGGCAGAGGAGACTTTATCATGTGAATGAGGTGCAAAAGGTGTAGTGGTTCATCCATTACCCCTCTACCGGAAATGCACTACCTGCTCTGAGGGCTTCCAGGATGTGTCTTTGAGGAGATTCCGCTGTCCAGATAAAGAAAGTGTTTTCGCGACGTGAATTAAGGAAATGTATCTCTGGGAAGCGTGTATCAGTGACATACACAGAATTACATTGCCTATCCTAAATTGATCTGGGTGAATGCTGGGGTGGGAGAATTGTTTTCTGGTAATTTTGTTCTTTGGCAAGTTAATGCCCAAAGCATGGTTGAGTTGGTTTTAAGGCCCGTGTTGGAGATTGTGACAAAATCTGTTTTCGTAGCTGAAGGCAGGTGAACGCTGAGATTGCAGACATGATGTATTTACTGAGTGATGTGAGAGCAAGAGAGATGATGGATTTTTGAGTTACTGTCTGCTTTCTCCTTTTTATATTCACAAATCCAGAGTTTACAATCTCTGACCTAACGCGGTGGGACGACACTAGGCTGTACCAAATGACAGACTTCTACAGGGATAGACTGAAACAAGCAATTGAAGAAATGGTTGAAAGGCTCAGTTGGACGTTGACAAAGGAAGGACATTTTAGTAGAGAAGAAAACGAGGTGAGTGCATTTAGTGTATTGTCACAGAGCTGCTGGTATCTGAAGGAATAGTTATCAAAATTCATCTACACTTTCTCAGAGTTCTAAACGGCCATGGCAGTGCATTAGCACTGTTGAACAGACATTCAGTTTAAAACTAATTTTGCATCTTCTCCGGACTTCCCATCAAATTCACTTGAAGTCATTAATCCAGGATGAATATTAAGCTAACAGATTGTAAATTGGACCACTGGCGTCACTACAGTCACTGTGAGAGGGAAAACCTGCTAGCCACACCTGTTCCGGTCTCTATCTGAATTTCCAAACAATGAGTGGCTGAGCTTTCATTGTCACAGAAAAGTACAGAACAGAAACAGGACATTCAGCCCAACTACATGCTGACATATTTACACTGCCTTCTTTCACTGACCTACACGCAGGCAATAGCCCTCTATTACTCTACCAGTGGTATTCCGGTTCTTCTTCCAGACCGCGGACTCTGGGTCTTGCGGCCTCCCCTCCTGTCAGCCTTAAGCCAAATAGGATCATCTTGGCTTAAGAAGGTGCACCTGTTGCCTATCAGCTGGCAAGTGGATATATGGGACTCTGGGACCAAATCTGATGGGGGGGGGGGTTGCCCTGCTCTGAATCTGGTTGTCTTGTATGAGCTGGTTTGCCATGTTCTGAGATGTTTCGTCCGATTGTCTCTGTTTGTTTCGTTCGTCCCGGCTTGGAGGGCCCATGGCTTCATCCTCAAGTTCTGTGAGTCAGCTCTGGAGCCAGCTCGGACCAAGTTCCCTTCCGATCCCTTGCCTCCGTCGGGTAGCAGGCCGGACTGCAGTTGCCTGACGGGGGGACTCTTTCCGCTTCCTACCCCTCACCTTTGATAGGTGGTGCCCACTACCTGCCCAAGTGTCCCGCGTCTTGCCCGGGCCTCCGTGTTCCCGTCTGGGAGGCGGCCCTGCCCAGGAGTATGCAGCCCCCCTGAGGTCTCTACCCCTTCCTACCCCTTGCTCCCTACGGGTGGTGCCTGCACCTGCCCAAGTGTTCTGCGTCTTGCCCGGGCCTCCTGCCTGGGAGACAGTCCTGCCCAGGAGTTATGCAGCCGCCTCAGGGGCTCTCTTGCCTAGCCACGGACTCCGAGACCCAGCCGAGCCATGGACTCCGGGACCCAGCAAAGCCACGGACTCCGAGACCCATCCTAGCCACGGACTCCGAGACCCAGCCTAGCCACGGACTCCGGGATCCAGCCTAGCTACGGACTCCGGGATCCAGCCTAGCCACGGACTCCGGGATCCAGCCGAGCCACGGACTCCGGGATCCAGCCTAGCCACGGACTCCGAGACCCAGCCTAGCCACGGACTCCGAGACCCAGCCTAGCCACGGACTCCGAGACCCAGCCTAGCCACGGACTCCGAGACCCAGCCTAGTCATGGACTCCGGGATCCAGCCTTGCCATGAACTCTCTCTGAACCCCAGGATTACCTAACAGGCCCCGTCTCTTTCGCACGCCCTGGTCTCCCCATCTGGATCTATCCTTTAGTTATTCCTGTCCTGCCCCTAGTACTTCAGTGCCTGCTTTCTGCACTTGGGTCCAGCCTCCTGTCTCCAAGTGACAGAACGACCCCTCCAGCATGGACCCAGAAAGGCAGACACTGGAGTCTATTTCCCGTCACCCTACAGTTCTCTCTGTTCTGTACGTTCCCCCCTACCCACACTTCTCTAGCCCTAAAGACTCTCCTTGGTCGCCTGGAGGCTCCCTTGGACGGGGGGGGGAGGTGTGCGTGGGGGTACTGTTCTGGTCCGTTCCTGTGCCCGCATTGCGGGTCTTCATCTGGTCCGCAGACACCGGACTCCGGGTCTTGCAGCCATCCCTCCTGTCACCCTGGAGCCAAACAGGATCATCTTGGCTTAAGAATGTGCACCTGTTGCCTATCAGCTGGCAGTTGGATATAAGGGACTCTGGGACTGAGCCTAGTTGTGGGGGTTGGGGTTGGGGTTGGGGATGGGGTTGTCGTTGTCCTACTCTGAACCTGTTTTATCCTGTTTGCTGGTTGCCTTGTACGAGCTGGTTTGCCATGTTCTGAGCTGTTTCGTCTGATTGGCTCTCTTTGTTCTGGTCGTCCCGGCTTGGAGGGCCCATGGCTTCACCCTCAAGTTATGTGAGTCAGCCTTGCAGTCACCCCGGAACAAGTTCCCTTCCGATCCCTTGCCTCCATCGGGTAGCAGACCGGACTGTCTTTGCCTTGTGGGGAAACTCTGTTCCCTTCCTACCCCTCACCTCTGATGGATGGTGTCCGGTACCTGCCCAGGTGTCCCACCTCTTGCCCAGGCCTCCGTGTTTCCGCCTGGGAGGCAGCCCTGCCCAGGAGTATGCGGCCCACCCTGATGTCTCTGCCCCTTCCTACACTTTGCTCCCCATGGGTTGTGCCCGCATCTGCCCAGGTGTTCTGCGCCTTGCCCAGGCCTCCTTGTTCCTGCCTGTGAGGCAGTCCTGCCCAGGAGTTATGCGGCCACCCAGGGGGCTCTCCTGCCTAGCCAAGGACTCCAAGAGCCAGCCTAGCCACGAAGTCTCAGAACCCCAGGGTTACCTAGCACCGCCCGTCTCTTTCGCACGCCCTGGTCTCCCCACCCGGTTCTTTCCTTTAGTTATTCCTGTACTGCCCCTAGTACTTCAGTGCTTGCATCCTGCACTTGGGTCCAGCCTCCTGTCCCCTAGTGACAGTCAGTCATGTAGCTATCCAAACATCTCTTAACTATTGAAATCAGGCATCTGTCCTTCCAACGCTTGTGGTGGTAGTGATTCCACACTCTCATGACCTGAGTGAGGAAGCTCACCGCATGTTTCCCATGAACTTTTCATCTTTCACCCTTCACTTTTGACCTCTTGCGGTGCCAGCACCTGATCTCAATGGAAAAAGCCTGCTTGCATTTACCCTATCTATAACACTCATAGTTGTGTTCCCCTCTATTAAATTTCCCCTCAATGTCCTATGTTCCAGTAATAAAGTCCTATCCTATTCAATCTGTCCTTATTACTCATGTCCTCCAGTCCCTGCAACATCCCTGTTAAATTTGCTCTGTATTGTTTCAACTGTCTGCTTCATCAGAGTTTCCTGTTCCTGCACATAGCTTGATATTGCCTCCAAAATTGGCCGCAAAGCCATCAATTCCGTTTGTAACGCCATTGCCAGATAATGCGGAA
The DNA here is from genome assembly GCF_030144855.1 of Hypanus sabinus. Taxonomy (NCBI): domain Eukaryota; kingdom Metazoa; phylum Chordata; class Chondrichthyes; order Myliobatiformes; family Dasyatidae; genus Hypanus; species Hypanus sabinus. Next base: position 512,246 of record NW_026779051.1, on the reverse strand, counting down.
CGAAATGGTCTTATAACCCACACATGCAGAACAATACTAGTCACTGGCATCCAGCATCTGAAGGCCCTTTTTGCTCCCACACTTTGTCTCCTGCCAGTCAGCCAAAAGTCTATCTATTGGAAAAACATGTATCCTTTCTCCATGCTACTATGTTTCTTGTCATACCATGTGATCTATTGGTGTTAAGCTGCCTCATGCGTGGCACCTTGTCAAAGGTTCTCTGAAAGTTCAAGTAAACAAAATTCCTTGTGAGCTATGCTTACTCATCTTCCCTTTCAAATAATTATTCATCCCTTGTGATTATTTATCCTGCACCTTCCAAATCTCTCCCAGGAACTCCAGCCATCCCTGTTCTGCTGTCATGTCAACTGATGTCATCTTTGGCCAACTGCTTTCTCAGGCCTTTGTAATTTCATTAATTCACAGTAATACTGAATCATTTAAGTTCACCTTCTCCCTCTCGAATTGCAGGGCGGGTTCTATCATATTATAATCACTGACTCTTAAGGGTTCCTTTACCTTCTTCTCACTACTGAAATTTGGTTCAAACCGCAACACAAAATCCAGATCCGGCTTCCGCATACTGACATCAATGACAATCTCCACACCCTGGCTACTGTTTGGAGGTCTGTATATAAGTTCCATCAGGGTCATTTTATAATTCAGGTGTCATAACTCTACGTCATACAGTCTTTCTAAGGATCTTTCTAAGCTTCATTTTTTTTAACTAACAGAGTTTACCCAAAGTTACTTGCCAATCCTTTCGATACAATCAAAAGGTGTTATGGCTAACATAAGAAGGCACACTTTTAATGTGCTTGGAAGTCGGCAGGTACTGAGGAGGTTTTTTAAGCAGAGTTGTGAGTGCGTAGAATGGGCTGCTGGCGACAGTGGTGGGGGCGGATAGGTGCATGGAACTTGGAAAAATAGAGGGATATAGGTACCCTAGGAAAATTGTAAGATAAGGACATGTTCAGCAGAGCTTTGTGGGCCGAAATTCCTGTATTGAGCTGCAGGCGTTTCACGTTTCTATGCTTCTAATGTGTATCATTGGATGTAATCATCCAAATATGATCTTCTTTCAGCCATGGTTCAGTGAATGCCCGCTGTCCATTTTTTATCACTCTTATTGTCCTAACTCTCTTGCTCTCCACTGCCTTCTGTTCTTGTCACATTCTCTGTCGTGTTGCTCATGGATAGATCAAGGAAATTAATTACGTTGCATCGACTGCAGAGAGTCAGCAAAGGCTTATTCTTGCTCAGCATGATTCTGGAGGATGAGGCGGCAGCCCAATGACTGAACCTGTTCTGAAGCTACCGGGACAATGAGCACGTATTTTCCTGCAGTTTCTCCATATTTTCTGCCTGCCACACAATAAATTTATTATTTCACTTTTGTAGAAAGTCACTGGACAGACAGAGAAGGGAAACCTGACAGAGAGTTCCAGGCTCTTCCTCAGTTTGGTGATGGACAAAGGCTTCCAGGCCCGGAGAGCGATGTGGGAATCCTTTGTGCAAATGAGGACTGTGTTACCCAAGCTGGACAAAATACTAAAGGAAATAGAGGAGTTTGGTAAATTAAAGCTACGCACTGAACACAAAGTCACATTGAAATTCACAATGTTAATTTTATTTGCTCTGTGTTCATGTAAGTTTTTGATTTAAACAGGCCCAGATCCAGATGAATACCTGAATATTGACCGAGGAGTATCTGACGTACCCACTCAACTGAAAGGTAAGTGATGAAATGCACAGTTCAAACCACAACTCAAATATTAGACTGTGGCCTGGCAGAACTTGGGAATCAAAATTAATCATAATCAGTTTTAATATCACTGGCATATTTTGTTAAATTGGTTAACTTAACTGAGCAGTGCAATGCAAGACTTGATAATATAGAAAAAATGAATTACAGTTTATATATTAAAATAGTGCATCAACAGAAATCGTATAAAAAGTCAGGTAGTGTCCATGGATTCAATGTCCGTTTAGAAATCGGATGACAGACGGCAAGATGCTGTTCCTAAATCACTCTGTGTATACCTGACAACCTTCAGACTTCTGGACACCCTTCCTGATGGGAGCAGTAAGAACCTGGAATGTCCTGGTTGATGGAGATCATTCATAATAGGTGTCACCTTTCTGATGAACCGCTTCTTGAAGATATGTTGGATAGTGCGACGGCTCGTACCCATGATGGAGCTGACACAAGCCTGATTTATGCTTCTGGGTCAATTCTATGGCTTAGAGACGGCATAGCTGCGTACCCTACACTGTAGCCTACGCCGCAGCTGGACGCACACCTCTGCAAAATGTAACTCTGCGTCACGGCGATACAGACCACGACAACTGTGATTGGTCCACTTGATAGCATCGTAATTCCTTCTGTGCATTTTTGGCTGCTTCTTCTCTGCCATTTTCGAATTGAGAGAGAGGAAAAAAAGAACGTAAATTGGAAAATGGACCAAATTGAGGAGATTTGGTCCAATTCAATTCATTCAATGGTCGAACAGACCATCTCCTCCTACATCTTCTCTCTGTTTCAATAAAAGCAACTCCTTTCCAACATTTATTAGCTCCAACTCCAACATGATGCGCTCAGTTTAAAGTCGCCGCTGTTTGAAGTACACAAAGAAACTCAATGCAGTGGCATAGAAACCCCATCACCGACTAGTGTTTTGGCAGTGAATTGCAGAGCAGACACACCAACGCTCAAGTACAAATGCTCACAACAGCGTAGGCATCTTGTGTAGGTTACGGTGTAAGGTCTACACAGAAGCAAAAACCAGGCTTAATTTTACAATACTGTAGCTTCTTTCAATCCTGTGCAGTAGCCCACCCCACCCCCATACCATTTGATGATTTAGCCTGTTAGAATATTCTGCCCTGTGCATCTTTAGATGGCTTTGCATGTTTTAGGTTACAAACCAAATATTCTCAAACTCCAAAATGAAATATAGCCAGTATCTTGTCTCCTTTATAGTCCCATCTATATGATGGAACCAGGTTAGATCCTAACAGAAATTGACACCTGAGAACTTTAAATTGCATATCTCTCTACTTCTGATAGCTCTACGAGGATTAATTCATGCACCCACATCATACCTTTTTCTGGTCCATAATCAACTCTTTGGTTTTAACCATAAATCATTCACTGATCTCCGGATTCAAGGGAAACTCAAATAAACTCTCATTGAACCCTGAATATGCTTCATTGTCTTTTTACACAAATCCGGCTGTTAGTTCTGTAGAGGCCTTCATTCCTCATCCTAACACTCTGGGAATACCAACACACTCCAGACAACACACTCCTGACATTGTGTCTTCCACAGTGATGACCGACAAAAGCACTCACTGAGTTCATCAGCCATTTCATTTCCCCCGTTACTCCAGCATTACTTTTTAGTGATCGGATATGTTCCCTCTTTTTTTGCTCTTCACATATCTGGTTAAAAAAATCGGCATCCTCTGTGATATTATTGACCATAGCCTTTACATTCGTATGTATATCCAGGATTATCTTTAACAGTTGACTCAATCACCATCTAGGCACCCACCACTCTGAAATAAAAATTAAATACTCACGTGTTCTTTGAATGTATCCCGGTTCTACTTAACCAAATGCTATCTGGTATTAGACACTTCAGTCTTTGGTAAGGAATACAGGTTTTCTGTTCTACCTTTACCACTCTCTACTAGATCTCTCCTCAGACTCCAGAGTAAAGAAAGCAAATTTTGTAAAGTTCTCCTTGTAACACTTGCCCTCCGATCCAGGCAACATCTTGGTGAACCCGTTCTGCACCCTGTCCAATCCTTCATAGCGTTGGCCGATCAGAAATGAAAGCAATTCTCCAGATGCAAGCCATGATCATTAGACCTAGAAGCAAAATTAGGCCATTTGGCCCATGGAATTTGCTCCGCAATTACTCTCAAACCCACTGTTCTATCTTATCCCTGTAACTTATGTTCCTGCTAGACTTGGTCCTTAAACTGCTGGAAAACAGTGCAAAAAGAACAGGTGCTGTTTTCTCCTGCAAGGGATTAGATTTTATTTCCAAGTTCTCCTGCCACGTTGTGTTACCCTGCAACCTTATTCTTCAATCGCTTTGAATATTGGAGGACAGTATGTTTATAAGTGTCTCTCTCCAGCAGACTTCATCATCATCATCATGACTCCAGTATTTCTACTATTCTTGAATGTTTCCTAAATGTACGCATGATTTTTTTTTTTGTGTGTTATATCGCTCAGCAGCAGTGCACCAACTGATTGGCCTATCAGAGTTCTCTTTGAGATCTAGTTGACCTGATCAGCATTTCTGATCTGGCTATTGTTCTCGATTGCACTTAATAAAAAAAATCTTAATGCCTTTATCTTTAATCTGCAAACTAGCCCCAATGACTTGTCCCCCACTGCCGTCTATGGCTATAATTTCACAGGTTCACCACTCACTGGTGAAATAAATTTTCCTTCGCCTCTGTTCAATGTGGACATACTTCTATTCTGAGGCTGTGCTCCCTGTATCCTCTCCGACAGGAAACATTTTCTCTACGTACACTATATATCGACCTCCAATATTCAAAAGCATTCAATGGGGCATCCCTTTTTCTTCCAAACTGCAGCAGTAGAATGCTCTGCATACATTAACATTTTCATTCCCAGGATCATTCTCTTGAAGTACCTCTCCAATGCTAGCACATCTATTCTTACAAATTGAGCACAAACCTGCACAAAGTACTCCCAATATGGTTTACCCAATGCCTGATAAATCCTCAGCATTACAGCTGTGCCATACTATCGAAACGAATGCTAAAATTGCAAATGCTTTACTTACTACTGACTCAATCTGCAAATCAGCATTTAGGAAATCCTTCATGGGGGGCCACTTAGTCATGTTTCATTTCTGAATTTTGTTCCTATTTAGAAAATAGTATTCACCTTTATTCTTTTACCCAAGAGAAGAATCATACACTTTCTTACGCTGTATTGAATCATCCACTTCTCTGGCTATTCTTCAAATTTGCCTAAGTAATTTTACGGACTAATCTACAAACTTGTCCACAAAGGCTTTACTTTGGATGGCGAGTTCTAGTATAAAATGAATTTTGTAACATCTGCAGCATTACTTCCCAGTTCAGATCTGAACTAATAAAGGCGAGCAAGCAACATACCTTCCTTACCATCCTATCAGTTCTTGAATCCATTTTCGGGCAACTATGAGGTTGAACCCCAAGATCTCTCTGCTCGTTAACATTTAGCAATGCTCTGTCTGTTTACTTTTGAAGTTGCAGCACTTAATGTTTAGATGGATTAATCATCAGATGTCTTTGTTACACCTATGTTTCCAACCAATCGATATTCCTCTATTTCCTTTGCTGGTCTTTTCCACTATACCACCATTCTTTGTATCATCTACAAACTTACTGATCTTCCCATCTATTTTTCATTTCGGGTCACTGATGAAAAAAAATGTTTGTATATATATAAAAAAATTACAACACGGAATCAGGCAATCTCGGCCCTTCTAGTCCGTGCTGAATGCTTACTCTCACCTAGTCCCACTGACACGCACTCAGCCCACAACCCTCCATTCCTTTCCTGTCCATAAACCTATCCAATCTTACTTTAAATGACAATAACTAACCTGCTTCTGCCACTTCTACTGGAAGCTCGTTCCACACAGCTGCCACGCTCTGAGTAAAGAAATTCCCACTCGTGTTACCCTCAAACTTTCCCCCCCTAACTCTCAACTCTTGTACTCTTGTTTAAATCTCCCCTACTCTCAATGGAAAAAGCCTATCCACATCAACTCTATCAATCCTCCTCATAATTGTAAATACTTCTATCAAAGTCCCCCCTCAACTTTCTACTCTCCAAAGAATAAATACCTAACCTGTTCAACCTTTCCCTTTAACTTAGGTGCTGAAACCCAGGTAACATTCTAGTAAATCTTCTCTGTACTCTCTCTATTTTGTTGACATCTTTCCTATAATTCGGTGACCAGAACTGTACACAATACTCCAAATTCACCTTCCCAATGCCTTAATCAATTTTAACATTACATCACAACCCCTATACTCATTGCTTTGATTTAGAAAGGCCAGCATACCGAAAACTTCCTTCACCACCCTATCCACACGAGATTCCACCTTCAGGGAAGTATGCACTATTATTCCTAGATCACTCTGTTCTACTGCATTCTTCAATACCGTACCATTTACCATGTATGTCATATTTGGATTATTCCTACCAAAATGTAACACCTCACACTTACCAGCATTAAACTTTATCTGCCATCATTCAGCCCGCTCTTCTAACTGGCCTAAATTTCTCTGCAAGCTTTGAAAACCTACTTCATTATCCACAACGGCTCCTACCTTAGTATCAGCTGCATACTTACTAAGCCAATTTACCACACCATCATCCATATCATTAATGTATATGCCAAACAACATGGGACGCAGTACAGATCCCTCAGGCACACCACCATTAGGCTTCCCAATCTGTGTGTGGAAAATTAAAATCTCCCACAATCACAACCCTATGCTTACTATACATATCTGCTATCTGCTTGCAAATTTGCTCCTCCAATTCTCGCTCCCTATTAGGTGGTCTATAATACACCCCTATAAATGTTGCTACACCTTTCCCATTCCTCAAATCCACCCTTATAGTCTCCCTAGATGAGCCCTCTCCTCTATCCTGCCAGAGCACCGCTGTAATATTTTCTCTGACAAGCAACGCAACACCTCCCCCGCTTGTCCCTCCGATTCTATCACACCTGAAGCAATGAAATCCAGGAATACTTAGTTGCCAATCACACCAATCCAGCAACCATGTTTCACTAATAGCTGCAACATCATATTTCCAGGTATCAATCTATGTTCTAAGCTCATCCACCTTTTGTACAATGCACCTAGCATTAAAATAAATGTATTCAAGAAATTCTCCACCTCTTCTTCTCTGTTTATCTCTAACAGTACAAAGAAATTTACTGTCTTCTTTTTCTACCTTCTCCCATACATCTGTTCCTATACTCTGGTTCCCCTCCCCCCTCGTAAAATTTTAAATCTACTGGAACCTCTCTAGAAAACCTACCTGCAAGACTATTTCTCCGCCTCCATTTCAGATGTAAACCGTCCCAACGGAACAGCTCCCGTCTTCCCTGGAAAACGGCGAATTATCTATAAATCTGAAGGCCTCCCCCCTGCACCATGTCTTCACCCATCTGTTAATCTGCACTATCTTACTATTTAGAAACCCACCTGCACGTGTCATGTGGCACTGAGATTGCTATCCTGGAATTCCTGTCCCTTACCTTGGAACTTAGCTCCCTAAATTCACACTTCAGGACCTCCTCACTCTTCCTACTCACATCGTTGGTCCCTGCATGGACCACAATATCCAGCTGCTCACCCTCCCTCTTGAGAATACAGAGAACTCGTTCCGAGATATCGCGGAATCTAGCACCAGGGAGCTAACAGACCATCCGGGATTCTTGATCTCTCCCACAGAACCTTCTATTTTTCCCTCTAACTATCCAATCCCCTAACACTACTGCTCTCTTCCTTTCCCTCATTCCCTTCTGAGCTGAGGGTCCAGTCTCGGTGCCAGAGACGCAACCACTGCATCTTGTCCCAGGTAGGTCGTCCCCACCAACAGTATCCAAAACGGTTTACTTATTGTTGATGAGAACGGCCACAGGGGTGCTCTGCTCTTCCTGTCTATTCCCCTTCCCTCTCCTGATAGTCACCCAACCACCTGTAAGCTGACTCCTAGGGGTGCCTATCTCCCTGTCACTCCTGTCTATTTCTGCTCTGCCTACCGAATGATCCGAAGTTCATGCAGCTCCAGCTCCAGTTCCCTAACACGGTATGTCAGGAGCTGCAGATCGATGCACCTTTTGCAGATGTAGTTATCAGGGACAACAGAGCTTGCCCTGACTTCCCACATACTGCAAACGGAGCACTCAACTGCCCTAACTGCTGCCTCCATTACCTACCAAGCTAATTAGATTAATTAAACGAGTTTACCCGGCCTTACCTCACCTGGAGTGAAGCTCGCATTCAGCCTCTGCTCGCTTTGTAGATTTCCCCGCTGAGCTTCCCCGACTTTCCCGCGCTTGCGCAGTTATTCCCCGTTCAAAGCTCGCCTCTGCCTGATCTCACCGAAGCCTGATAGAGCCAAAGCAGTACCACTGTGCCTCCGTCCACAGGGAGATCCCTGTGTGGATCCTTAAAGAACAAAGAACTCTAGCCAGAATAAGACTCATTACCATCTGTCTTCTATGGGGAAGACAATTATGTATCCTAAATGCCAATTCACCACTGTTTATAAGCATGTTAATTTCTGTATGAGGCTCCCATGTTGGATTTTGCCAAATGACCTCCTGAAGTTAGTAAGACAGTACTTGTCCTGCACAAAGCCTTGCTGCTTTTCCGTCTTCCACCTCAAACATTCTCTTTGCTCCATCTCCCATTGTGCAGAAGATGCAAAGCCTGAATGTACGTGCCATCAGAATCTAGGACAGTGTTACAGTTTAAATACAGCATCTGTATTTATAATACTATTGAATGTTGACCCACTTGGTTAAGACGGTCTCACGATAAAAATAAATATTATAATAAGGTAAAACATAAAGAAAAAAGACCTAAAGAAGAAATCACAAATGACCCATTAAAATATTGTCCGAATCAGCAAAAATACATAATGGCTTCCTTATTGTTGTTTGTTAATAAATAGGGTACTTGTAGTACACAAATGCTTCATCAGATGTTGTAGGAATTTCACAAGTATTGTTTGTAACGCATCATTATGAAGTTCCTGTGGTGCAAAGACGTGAAGGTTCTACCCCAGTCGTGCTCCGCCAACCTGGAACATCTCAAAATCAAGCGTCGTCCATTTTATCTGCGGATGTTTGCAGCCATCATCTTGTTACAGATGTATATCCCAAATCAGGATCATGTCAACAGCACAATCTGTTGCATTCCCCATCGTTTTGGGTGATTTTAAGCAAACCAGCTTGTAAAAAAAAAACTTTAAACAATTGTCACCAACATATACCTGTGGAATCAAAGGAACCAAGACAGTGGAGCACAGTTATACTACTATCAAGAGCGCTTACTGTGCCATCCCACGCTGGCACTTTGGAAAGGTTGATCACACAGCGGTACCTGTAATCCCTGAGTATAGGCAGAGAATAAAGACCACTGGAGTGGTAGTGAGAAACAAGAAGGTATGGACACTGGAAGCACAGGAGCGCTTACAGTTCTGCTTTGAGTACGTGGACAGGGCCGTATTCAAGGATTCATCTTCGGGTTTGGATGAGTGCAACACACTTGTCACTGATTTCATTAAAACCTGTGTGGATGACTATGTGCCTACGAGACCATACCGTACATACCCAAATCAAAAGCCACGGATGATCCAGGAGATTCAAATCAGCCGAGGACTAGATCTGTGGCTTTCATGTCAAGAAAGCCAGATACGACTTACGGAGGGTTATCTCAAGAGGAAAAGAACAACTCAGATCGAAGCTGGAGGGGGAATTGGTACACATCAGCTCTAGCAGTGTTTGCAGGACAATGCTTACAACTACCCGAAACCTAACACAATTACTTACAATGATGCTTTACTCCCAGTGACGCTCACCATTTTTGCTGCACGCTTTGACAGGGAGAATAGAACTACTGCTTTGAGAATCTCTGCAGCACCCATTGATCCTTGTGATCTGTCTTGTAGGCCGATGTCAGAGGGTGAACCCTCGTCAGGTGACACGCCCTGAAGCTGTACCTGGTAGGGCTCTGGAAATATGCGCCAATGAGCTGTTTGAAGAGATTTTCAACCTCTCATTGCTGCAGACGTACAATCCCACCTGCTTCCAAGCGTACCAGTGTCCGAGAAGAGCAAGGTGAGGTCCCGTAATGACTATCGTCCAGTAGCACTCACATCTACGGTGATGAAGACCTATCAGAGATCGGTTATAACTTGAATTCATTTCTGTCTCAGCAAGGGCCTGGACCCACTGCAATTCGCCTATCGCCAACATTGGTGTACATTGGATGTGATCTCATTGGCTCTTCACGCGGCCTTCGATCAGTTGGACAATACGAATATTAATGTCAACTGCAGTTTAACACCGTCATTCCGCAGCTATGATCAAACGCTTCAAAACCTGGGCCTCCGTACCTCCCAACACAAATGGCTCCTCTACTTCCGAGCTGGAGAATCGCAGTCTGTACCGATTGGAAATAACATCTCCACTTTGTTGATAATCAAGTATATCACACCTCAAGGATCTGTGTTATCCCACTTATCTACTCTCTCTAAACCAAGGAATGTGAGACGTGGCACAGCTCAAATGCCATCTATATTGTTGCTGACGACTCAACTATTGTCAGACTGTCAGATGGTGACAAGAAGGCATATAGGAGTGAGATATTTCAGCCAGTTGAGTGGTGCCGCAGAAAGAATTTTGTCTTACTTTTGCCAGTAAGCTCAAAGGATTGCTTGTTGGCTTCAGGGGGGTAAGACGAGCACACACCTGTCCTCATTGGGGGAGAGGAAGTGGAGTGCTTGAACAATTTCAAGTTCCAGGGTGTCAACATTTCTGAGGATTGATACTAGGCCTAACACCTCAAAGAAGACATAGCAGCGGTGATATTTCACGAGGGGTTTCAGGAGATGTAATATGTCACATAATACATTAGCAAATGTCTAAATGTGTGCCGTGGAGATCATTCGGACGTTGTATCATTGTCTGTAACTGAGTCGAAAGGTGTGTGACACTGCAAAGGACCAAAATAAGCTGCTGAAATTTGTAAAGGCAGTTAACTCTATCATGAGCACTTGCCTCCCTGGTATCCAAGACATCTTCCAGGAGCGAGGCCAAAAAGAGGCGGCATCCAGCAGTAAAGTACCCCTTCACACGGAGTATGTCCGATTCTCATTGCAACCATCAGGGAGGAAGTACTCGCTCAATGATCAGGGACAGCAACAATACAACCAGTTGAGGAATGTGAAACATACAAGTATATTGGATAGTAACAAGCAAATAGATTAGAACATTCTGCAATAAAGGGAAATCTTCCATCAGAATTTACTTCACGGCTCAAGCAAACTGCCAGAGCTCAATAGTTAAAAAAAAAACAAAGGCAATAAACTCTTTTGCTGTACCTATAATGGTATATTCTTTTGTCATCACACCTTGGCCATTTACCAATTTGGAAGTTTTTCCAGAGAGAGTAAAAGAATCGAAATAACAAGTTTTAGAAAACACTATGCACACTCGGACGCATTGAATGGTTAAGTGAAAGCCTATAGCTTCCCTTTGGACTAGGAGGCAATTTGATGCGGCAGAACCGAGGAGATTACCCAGACTTAAGGGACCAGAGCGCCAGCCGAATCGAGGAGACGGGATACAGGTCCCTGAGTGTATTGAAGCGACAGATCCCTGTGTATGGATGATATTTGGGCGCCAGGTGAATTGGACAGACCTGGTCCAGGCCACGCAGCGTATCGAAATTACAGATCTTGAGGTTTGTTCAATGATCTGAGCACCAGGCCGAATTTGAGAAGATATCTACAGGATGATATAAGACAGCGGCCTAGAGCGTATCAACGCAACTGAATCTGATGTTTGAATGTCATTTTCAGCAACCAGTAAGAATGGAAAAGTTCAAAAGTGTCGGGATCTGAGACAGTTAGGCAGTTCAGCTCACAGCTCCCCAAAGTTCGCTCTGCTCTGCACGGAACTGGGGATAAGTGGACCGACTTTCTTTGATGGATTTTTGTTCTGAACAACGTTGGTTTGCATGATTTGTTTCCTTCGCACATTAGGTGTTTGAAGATATGCTTTTCAATGGCTTATTTTGGGTTTCTTTGTTCTATCGGTGCCTGAAAGGAGATGAACGTCAATGTTCTATCACTTACACATACTTTGATAATATATGTATTTTGAACATTGCATTACCTAGGACGGAAGGTGGAAGAGGGATAACAGACACCAAGTACTACACAAATGTCAGATAAAACTTCAAGGGATATATTTTCATCAACCAAAATTGGATTCAACACTCCTTGCAAATATGACACATCCCTAAACTTGCGAAAACACAACCGAGCAAAATATAATAAAGAAACATTAAACTTTAAAGGATAGAAGATCAAGACCCTCCACGGAAGACATCCTCACGATCTGATTTGAATAGATGACGACAAGGAAACATTGAATGTCTGGTTCAGAGTTAAAGACCTCTTTCCAGAAACAGGGAGGATCCTTTTGTCAAAACAGGAAATTAACACAAAGAAATATCTAAAATACAAAAAGAAAAGATGTTAAATTCTTGCTTCAATATATACACTCCTAGTAGACAGCGTACCTTATTATAAATACATACTTGATCCAGCTTTCAGAGTCAAATTACATTACGGCGGATTCATTATTACAGATCATCATGGCTATCCATCGAGTTAGAAGGTGATGTTCTTCATTTTGAAGAAGTAGCTCACAGAGGGAAGAAGCCCGTTCGTGTATTTGTTTAATGTGTACTTGATGTTGCACTCCAACATGCACACAATATTTCACAAATCAACCGACTAATTCCAAAGGCATGGACGACTGGAGCTGATGGATTTGTTGCAGCCTTTGTCTGACTTCACAGCCGTTGAATTGGAAGTAACATTGTCTGCCTGTTCCACTGTTGAGATTTTGTTTGGATTGTTCTTTTTCAGGAACAACATTCTCGGCCTTACCGCTATGGGTGACACTACCAGCACCATAGTTCCAGATGTCATCGCTCTCGGGATCACAGGGCCACGGAAGGTTCCCCACCACGACAAGCTGTCAATACACGGAGAATTATTACTGAAAGGACAATCCAGAACAATGAGCCAGGATAAAAAAAAAAACAAGAACACTAAATAGATAAAACCTTTCAAAACACATGTGACGTGCATCAAGTAGAATTCAAAAGCAGCAGGATACAACACACAACTGATGGATTAATCTGAAGCATCTAAGTATTTGAGGTATCAGCAAGCACAGAAGAAGGGAAAACATTCAACAGAATTTACTTCAAAGCTTAGGAAAATCTGCCAAGCAGCTCGACAGTAAAAGGTAGAAGTATAACAATGGCACCAAACACTCATAATTACATGTTCTTTTAGCATAATATCTTGGATTGAAACCAATCTGGTAATATTAAGAAGAAAAATAAGAAAGTAAATGACAATTAAAAAAACATGTACATATGAACCCATTTAGATTAACACCATCCAGGAGAAAAGGAGTAAAAGGTATAAGAGACAAATAGGCAGTGAGTTGGCTTTTCATTATATATTTTTATCAGCGAAAACGGGATTGAGCACTCCACGCAATCATTTGCAATTCATAACAAGAACACCACACACATAACATAGAGAAATCAGTTCGTGGAAAGCAGTAGAAATAAGCTGAGTTAAAAGAAGGAATTGAAAGACTGCAGGACGAGAACAGGGTTTGAAAAATTGTTCCAATAGATGTGCTCAATAGTGTAAAACAATTAGGCCTACATATGTAAATCCGCAGAAAACAACAGTACTGAACAGCACTAGAATAGTCTGGAAATCCCCAACAAATTAGATAGAAATGTCTGTGTTTGGCGATGTCCAGACCAAGGGGTTAATCAGCTTGACCTGAGAAAGTATAATACTAACTTATTGCTAAAGCACTTTTCGTACAGATGGTGTAGTTCAAGCATTATTATCGTTAAAAATAAAACTAAGACAATAAAAGAGAAAATGATGTTAGTTACATACTGTACAAAGTTCAACAGAAAATTGTTTTGATCTGATGTTTAATCGTAACAAATGTCAGCATACAGTTTAGGAGCGTAGTTTTAGACAAAAGGCTGGCCTGTTAATTATCTTTTGGCCTTGCACCTCATTGTCTGCCTGTACTGCATTTTCTTGACAACTGCAACACTGCTTCCTTGAACTATGCTGTTCTGATTTTCCATGTACGGCCTCAATGTACCTACGGTATGTGATGAAATGATCGATATGGACAGCCTGTAAAATGTTTTCTATTGTACCGCTGTATATGTGACATTAATAATTAATTGTTTTCAATAATTGGGCGCTCCACACACCCAATGCCAGACTGAGTTGTAGCTGTTACCAAGGAATCACCACCCTATCCCACTATTGTACATCAGTGGCTCACTCGTGGTCTGTCCCGTTCACGGAGATTTCCGTTCATATTGCATCCCCCTCCTCCAACCCTGCAACTGAAAACTATTAATTTCCTTGCTTGTCATTCCGTTGGGTTATCGACCCTACACTCCTCTGTGATTCTTTACACAGATGCTGCCCAACTTGATTATTTCACATATACATTGTGCCTGATTTGATGCACGAGCTGTGGACACCCGTGAATCCACACTGTGTAACTTTGCCAAAATGCAGTATCCTGCTCTCCATATGTCCGCACCAGGATATCATTAACTTCATCCGCTAATGATGTAAACAATGGTTTAATAGTGATGAAATGTTGGAATGGAAAACATCCACATAAGTGCAGTCAGGATTGCAATGGGATATCAGGGGAACATTCACCTTCACAGTAATTAGTATCAGCAAATGAGAATTGGACATTTTCAGGACATTCATCGTTGTCATTTCCGGTGTTTATCAGCAGGTTTTTACTTTTTTTTCCTGATATCCATGTAAGTATTAAGTTATTTCATGTAACCTCAAACGTTGAATATTGAAATGCAGTTCTAAAGTTCTTTGTCGGTTGCAAGATTTAACATTTTGCTTACTTTCTCTGTCCCCATGGAAGATGTTCAACATAAACACAAGGAGACTCTGCGGGCACAAACTGAGACACTGAGAGTGAACACGATCCTGATGAGGGAAAAGGAGAACGTTTTCCAGCTGGTTGATAGATACGCTGAGCTCACGGTCATTTCTACCATTCGTGATCGGAGACTGGTGGAACATGAACTGCGGGCAAGAGGCACAGAACACGAAGAGTGCAGAGAGAAAGATCTCCGTGGAGAGTTGGAGAGAATACGGACTGATCAGCTGTTTGATGTCAGTTTTTCCCGAAGTAAATCCAAATCTGGGAGTTCAGCAGCAGTGGCTGGGGTCCCGGGGATCGGGAAAACAACAATGGTACAAAAGGTTGTTTATGACTGGGCCACGGGGAAAATATACCAACAATTCCAGTTTGTCTTTAGTTTCAGATTCCGGGATTTAAACTCCATTGCCTGCAGAATTAGCTTGAAGGAACTGATTCTGCATCAGTATCCTTACTTTGGGAATTCTCTAAGAGAGGTCTGGAAACGACCTAAGCGATTGCTCTTTATATTTGATGGTTTGGATGAATTCAAACACAGAATCGATTTTTCCAAGAGTCAGAGGGACACTAGACCTCAGTTGGCATGCACAGATACTGACTTCCGGTGTGAGGTGTCTGATATAGTGTACAGTTTAATCCAGCACAATCTGCTCCCAGGGTGTTCAGTGCTGCTGACAACCCGCCCCACTGTGCTCCATTTACTGAAAAAAGCAGAGATCAGTGTCTGGGCTGAAATCCTGGGATTTTCTCGTGAAGAACGCAAGGAATATTTCATCAAGCATTTTGAAGATGAGACGGTGGCAGCAGATGTTTTCAAACACGTGAAGGAGAACGAGATCCTGTACACCATGAGCTACAACCCCTCCTACTGCTGGATCCTCGCTCTGGCATTAGGCCCCTTCTTCGCACAAAGAGTCAGGGAACCACAGCAAATTCCCAAGACCATCACCCAACTGTACTCCTACTATATTTACAACATCCTGAAAAACCACGGCCGAGAGATCGAAAACCCCCGTGATGTGTTACTCAGGGTTGGTCAGATGGCCTTCAGAGGAGTGTTTGAGAAGAAGATTGTGTTTACAGATGGTGATTTGATCAACTACGTTCTACACCCTTCCCAGTTCCTGTCTGGGTTCCTGATGGAAAGTGAGGATTCTGCCTGGTGTGTGGTATACACATTCCCGCACCTCACCATCCAAGAATTTGTAGCTGCACTCACACAATTTCTGAATATACATCCAGGAAATATCCTGAAATTCCTCACTGGAGCCCACAACACCACAGATGGGCGATTTGAGGTATTTCTACGTTTTGTTGCTGGTCTCTCTTCCTCAATGACAGCTCAGGTCCTGGAGGAGTTTCTTGGTCCATTCCATCATCAAACAATCTGCGGAGTGATTGAGTGGGTGAAGGACAAGGTTAAGCACCAGATACATAACTCTGCTGGTGAAGATGATACAAGGAACCTCTTGAACACATTGCATTACCTGTTTGAATCTCAGAATCGTGAACTGGCCCAGGATACACTGGGAACTGTGGAAAAACTTTCATTCTGTGAAATGCTACTAACCCCGATTGACTGCACAGTCCTGTCTCATGTCATCGGACTCTGTGATACAATAAAACAGCTCGATTTTTGGAACTGCCGCATTCAGTTTGAAGGTATACAGCGACTGGGACCGGGGCTGCACAAGTGCCAGGAGTTGAGGTAACCAGATCTCTCTCTCACTCTGAAATGTTAAACTGTTCCATTGTGCTGTTTCAAAGTGAAGGAAATTGAGTAAAATCTGAGTAAATCAGATTGTGAAAATTTATGCCAAATGGCCAGTGGACTGGTCAGTAATTCCCCAAGGACAGGAGGGATCTGTGGTTCTTTCTGATGGGATTTGGAGACCATCAAATCATGAACAACCGACACTGTCAGCAGGAGGTGTGTAGGAACTTCACATCCTCTTCCCGTTGAGAGACAAGAGAGGGTCAGTTGACTCTCCCAGTGAGAGGTTTAAAAATGCTGCTGTGAGATTGCCCTCCCCTGTCCTTCCCTGTATGTGACTATTTCCATCACTCCACCTGTGTGACTTTTCTCAATCCCTGATACCAAGTCACCATGTGGGCAGCATCTCTCCCGATTTTGGACCTCAGTTTAGATCAACTTCTCCCATGGATCTATGTCCGCATTACCTCCTTTTGTGGGAACATCTTTTCTCATCACTATATTCCTGTGGGATCTCTGTTCACCACTTCCATTCCCACTGTTGGACCTCTCTGTACCAGCTCCATTCCTCCTGTGCATTCGTTTTTTCTCCATTCTTCTGTCGGTTCTCTCTCTACCCCTCCCCATTTCCCCGTGGGGATCTCTCTTCCCTACCCCCTTTGACTTGTGAGTGTAACACCTATCCCCCTTGCTGTTGAGGATTCTCCCTTCTACATCTTCCACCTGTAGGATCTTCATTGCTCACCCCCTTTCCCCTGTAGTGGATCTCTCTTCCTCATTCCCTTCCTGTTGTGAGTTCTCTTCTCTCTTCCCTGTCCTCCTCCCCTTGTGATATTTCTGTTCCCCATCCCCATTACCCCGTGGAAACTCTCTTCTCGATTCCTCTGCCTCCGGTGGGATCTCAATTTCCTCTCCCCCTTTTTTCTTTTGAATCTCTCTTCTCCACCCCCTACCTCCAGTAGTATCCCTATTCTCCAACTGCTTCCTCCTGTGGGGATCATTTTCCCATCTCCCTTCCACTGTGGTGTTCTCTCTTGCTCATCCCCCTTCCTCCAATAGGGATCTCTCTACCTCATGCCACTTTCTCCTCTGGATCTCTCTTCCCTTGGGTCCATTCCTGCTGTGTGGAATCACTCTTCCACTCCTACTCCCTTCATCCTATGGAAATCTCTTCCCCATCCCCCTTCATCCTCTTGGAGTCACCTCCTCATTCCCTATCCCCCTATGGGAAGCCCTCTTCCTCATTCGCCTTCCTCCTGAGGGGATAATTTTTCCCACCACTTTTCCTGTGGTGGGGTCTCTGTGTGCACATCACATGGAGATTTTCCCATCCATAATGCCTCCTCTCAGAGGAACGTTCTCTCACCATTCAACCCTGACCCTTCTGTCATTCTACATCAGGAACACTATACTAACTGTTGGAGAAGGAGACAGATTATGAGAAATTACCTTCACACTGACACTAAATTACTGACATTCTGTAGTGACATTAAATCAGTGATTTACAGAAGGGTTTCATGTTTCCTGAAATATCGGAATGAGAGATATTATCTTATACCCACGGCTACAATCACTTTGTTCATTAGTTTGTATCTTTGTGTTTAGACTTGGGGGAAATATCCTGGGAGATTCAGGAGTGACACTGGTGTCTGCGGCATTGGAGAACCCTAAGTGTAAAATACAGAAACTGCGGTAAGTAACAGATTGTAAGACTGTGTTTACAGTCTCTGGGTGTCAGAAATTAAACATATTAAAAATCAAGCTCATCAGTAATCATTTTACTGATAAACACTGGGAATTACTGATGTCTCTGTCTGTGTGTCCTTCACCCTCTGTCTCTCATCCCCAGACTGAACGATGTCGGACTCACAGATGCTGGTGCTGAGGATCTCGCCTCCGCTCTCAGCGCAAACCAAACACTAACGGAGCTGAACCTGAGTGGTAATATACTGGGAGATTCAGGAGTGAAACTGGTGTCTGCGGCTCTGAGTAACCCGGAGTGTAAAATAAAGAAACTGTGGTAAGTACCAGACTGTAGGAGCTTGTGTTTACAGTCACTGGGTCGCTGACATTTGACATTAATGTGATAATAATTGAGTTACAGATAAACAGTGGGGTTTTGTATTCTCTCCTGTGTCTTGGTGTCTGTTCACCCTCTCTCTCTCTCATCTGCAGGCTTTGGAAGGTTGGTCTCACAGATTCTGGTGCCGAAGATCTCGTCTATGCTCTCAGTACAAACCATTCACTGACAGAGCTGGCCCTGAGATCAAACGCACTCACGGACCGATCTATCCCCACTCTTCATCACCTCATACTGGCAGTCCCGAGTCTGGCCTGTATCGAGTGAGTGTTCCTGTTAATGCTCAGTGTGATAAAATATCAGCGGATCCATAGGTTTACCGGTGATATTTGCTTGTCAGCGTTGTTGAAATTTTAACCCCAGTCCGCTGTTACAGTCACTGTTGTATCAGTTGTTTATTTCCTCTTTATTCTTCCATCCTTTTCAGGCTGTGGAGAAATCACTTCAGTGAGACTGGGGAGACGGAACTGAGGTCTCTGGAGAAACTCAGACCTGGACTGACAGTGTTGCTGTAAACATTTGCACCCAAGGGATGGGTATATTTTGTTCGATTCCTGGCCGTCTCCTTTAATGACAATGCTCCAGTTTTAATTCCCAATGGTTCTAATGGATCTCGTTTCCAACCAAGTGCTCGTAGACGTCAGAAGTGTTTCCACAGTCATGTAATTCCCCTTTCTGACCGGTGACTGGCGCTGTTTGCTGGATGTCCCAGTCTTAGTGCTCATTTAAGTGAGTACTTGTGGAGTTACAAAGACTGAAGGAGACCAGTGGTGGGTCTCAATCTGGGACACCAGTGACCCGGGGTGGGATTATTCTAGGAGAGAATACTTTTGCTCACTTTGCTGAGGGAAGTACATTCAGCAATCTGGCCAATATGATGACGTTAAATGGATAAATACTGTACCTTTGTAGCAACCCTGGAACTGCAGTGATCTCGGACACAGCCCTGAAATGTGATTTTATAATCAGCGTTTCCCCAATCCGGAGTGATGGTGAGAAACGGGACTGATTATTCAATCTGTCACTCATTGTCACCAGTCAGTTATTTGTGTGTGACTCTGAGTGAATTTGGAACAGCTTATTTATTCTCGCAAATTTGTAGGTTACGCGTTGTTGAATTTACATATGTCATAATGAAATCAATAAATCGCTATAACTTCCAGTCTCGGTGTTAGACTTGATCTGAGGTTCCTGCTGCCTGGCAAACACCATGCACCGCGGTAGTGGTCCAGAGCTTCACTCCAGGGCAGTGTCTCACCTCCAGGCTCAGGGAGGTCTAGTATCCAGGACCTAGTACCCCCCACACCCCAATGCTGATCCCGTACTTTTCCAGCTCCTGCCCCTCACCCCCACATTTCATTGGTCCATCCCCCTCCACTCTTACATCGTTCTCACTCTGGCGCCTTCTCTCCTTCCACCCCCACGCATTCTCCTTACGTACACTGCCCGGCCCCAAACACTGTCCAACCTTTAACCACAACAGAGCCAAAAATCCTGCATTTTCTGCCATCTTTTTGACTATCTGATAGCGTCTTAAAAGTCCTGAAAGTATCTGTCTCAATCACCAGCAACCGCAGTTCTCCCAGACACATGACTCTCTCTGTAAAAATAAATCATCCCACTTAAACCTTCCCCCGCACCGTAACCGTGCTGATCTTAACATACCTTTAAAGTTCCCAAGGAATCTGCCTCGATCACCATCCAGGCAACGTAGTCCACACACCCGCAGTCTGTGTAAGAAGTCTGTGCACCTCACATGTCCTTTGGAATTATCTCCATCTCATCTTTAACATATGCCCTCTGCTATTTGATGTTTCAACCATGGGGAAAATACTGCCTGTCCATTATATCCATGTCTCTCATAATCTTAGGAAACTCTAGCAGATATGCGTATAGCCTGTCACGATCCAGAGAAAACAATTCCAGTGTTTCCAAACTATCATAATAGCGCATGCCCTCTAATCTAGGCAGCACCCTGGTTAGCGTCGCCTTCGTCCACTGCAAAACACCGATGTCTTTCCCCTGATGGGGCCACCAGAGTTAATTACAGACTCACTAGAGTATTATAAAGCTCTCCATGGTAGTATCTTTCCAGTAATACTGGCAGCCCTTATCTCATTAAGCAACCTCGTGTGCAGCACCTTGTCCAATGTCTTATGAAAAAAACAATAAACAATATCCACTGACTCTCCTTTGTTGATAGTGGTTGTTGTTCCCTCGGAAAACTGCAATAGATATGTGAGCTATGATTTCCCTTAAGGAACCTCTGCAGACTTTGGCCACTTTTATCATCTATCCCAACACCTCATCCTCCAACATTTTCGTAACGATGAATGAAGACTAATTGGCCTATAATTTACTAATTTTGGCTAGTTCCTTTCTTAAGCAGTGGAATGACGTGCAATTTCCAGTCCACAGGAATCATTCCAGCTGGAAGTGATTCCCGAAGGACACCATCAATGCCTCCATTTGTCATGGTGTAGTAGAGACTGTATTGACTGACTGCATCACAGCTTGCGATGGAAACAGCAATGCATTTAAACAGAAAATCCTACAAAACGTAGTGGATTTGGCACAGTGGTTCACCAGTAAAACCCTTCAACCCATTGAGCACACCCTGACAGTGTGGGGCTGACAGAAACAGCGCAGTTTATAGATATACCTCTGAGAGAGTGAGACTGAGAGATACCGTTCAGAGTATCGATATGCTCTGAATGAATGGTACTGAGAGATACCAGTCAATGAGAGAGTGGGGCTCAAAGACACTGGCCTGTATACAGACATCCCCCTCAGCGTGTGCAGCAGAGAGACACAGGCCAGTGTATGGATATACTGCTGAGAGTTAACTGAGACTTACCGGTCAGAGTATAAATATGCCCGTGAGAGACACTGGTCAGTTCATTTATATAGTCCTGAGACAGTGAGACTGAAAGATACTGGTCAGTGTACGTATATACACCTGAGACAGTGGGAATGAAAGATGCTGGTCAGTATCCCGTCAGCGAGAAGGGCAAAGAAACGCTGGGTCTATGCCGATATACCCTGAGTCAGAGAGATTGTGAGACGCAGGCCAGCGTACTGATATCCATTGAGCGAGGACTGTGAGACACTGCCCGACCACCTCCACCCCCTCGAGTCAGTGCACAGGACTAGACACCAGTCACTGTATAGATTGGGGTATGGGGGAGATATATACAGAGAGGGGGAGAGAGAGATAGATGTGGGGGGAAGGGAGGGAGGACAGTGCAAAATAGATGCCAAGAGGATGATTTTCTGTGCATTGGGATGAATAACATAGTGCAGCAAATCCAGTACTAGGCGAAGTATATATCTAACTGTTATATGGCTTGAGAGGTGTCTATTCAAATGCGAGGAGTATTTTGAATAAAGTGGATGAGCTCAGAACGAGGATCAGCACTTAGAGCTATGATGTTGTGGCCATTAGGGAGACTTGGATGGTACAGAGGCATCAGGTGCAACACCTTAGATGTTTCAGAGAGGACAGGGAGGGAGGCAAAAGAGGTGGGACTTGGCACTTTGATCAGAGATATTGTCATGCTGCCGGAAAGGAGGAAGTCATGGAGGGGTTATCTACGGAGTCTCTCTGGGTGGCAGTTAGGAAAAGGAAGGAGTAAATAACTTTACTGGGTGTGTTTATAGAGCACCCAATAGCAATAAGGACATCAAGGAGCAGATAGGGTGACAGATTCTAGAAAGATTTAATCATAGCAGGGTTGTTGTGGTGGGAGATCTTAATACATTCCCCAAATATTGATTAGCATCTCCCTAGAGAAAAGGGTTTAGATGGGGTGGTGATTGTTCGGTGTGTTCAGGAAGGTTTATTGACACAATATGTAGACAAGTCTACAGGAGGAGAGGCTATACTTGGTCTGGCATTGAGAAAACAACCTAGTCAGGTGTCAGGTCTCTCTGTGGGAGAGCATTTTGGAGATACTGATTACAATTCTATCTCATTTACCATAGCATTGGAGAGGGATAGGAACAAACACGTTAGGGAGACGTTTGATTGGAGGAAGGGAAAATATGAGGCTATCAGGCAAGAACTTGGAAGCATAAATTGGATACAACTTTTCTCGCAGAAATGTATGGAAGAAACGTGGAGGAAATGTTCAGGTGATATTTGCGTGGGGTTCTGCGTAGATACGTTCCAATGAGACATGGAACATGAACCGTGTTGTACAAAAGCTGATGTAAATCCAGTCAAGAAGAAGAGTTCAAAAAACTAGGTAATGAAAGAGATATAGCAGATCGTAAGACCAGCAAGAAGGAGCTTAAGAATGAAATTAGGAGAGCCAGAAGGGGCCAGTAGAAGGCCTTGGCGGACAGGATTAAGGGAAACCCCAAGGAATTCTAAAAGTATGTGAAGAGCAAGAGGATAAGCCGTGAGACAATACGATCAATCGACTGTGACAGTGGAAAAATGTGCATGGATACCCGAGGAGATAGCAGAGGTATGTAATGAATACTCTGCTTCAGTATTCACTACGGAAACGGATCTTGGCGATTGTAGGGACTACTTGCAACATACTTGAAAAGCTTGAGTATGCTGATATTAAAGAAAAGCATGCGCTGGAGCTTTTGGAAAGCATCAAGTTGGAAAAGCCACCAGGACCGGACGGCATGTACACCAGGCTACTGTGGGAAGTGAGGGAAGAGATTGCTGAATCTCTGGCGATAATCTTTGCATCATAAATGAGGACGGGAGAGGTTCCGGAGGCTTGGAGGGTTGCGGATATTGTTCTCTTATTCAACAAAGGGAGTAGGGATAGCCCAGGAAATTATAGACCAGTGAGTCCTTCTTCAGTGCTTGGTAATTTGATATAGAAGATCCTAAGAGGAAGGATTTATGAACATTTGGAGAGGCATAATACGATTCGGAACAGTTTGGTAATGGCAGGTCGTACATTAGGAGCCTGATTGAGGTTTTGAGGAAGTTCCTAAACACTTTGATGAAGGTAGAACAGTAGGTGTGGAGTATATGGATTTTGGCAAGGCATTTCATAAGGTACCCCTTGAAAGGCTTATTAAGAATGTAAGGAGGCATGGGATCCAAGGGGACATTGCTTTGTGGATCCAGAACTGGCTTGACCACTGAAGGCAAAGTGTGACTGTAGATGGTTCATATTCTGCATGGAAGCCGGTGGCCAGTGGTGTGCCTCAGGAATTTGTTCTGGGACCCCTACTCTTTGAGATTTTTATAAATGATCTTGAAGTGGAAGTGGAGGGGTGGATTAATAAATTTGCTGATGACACAATATTTGGGATGTTGTGGACAGTGTGAATGTCTGTTGGAGGTTAACGTGGGGCATCGATAGGATACAAAACTGGGCTGAGAAGTGGCAGATGGAGTTCAGCCCAGAAAATCAGAGGTAGTTCATTTTTGTAGGTCAAATACGTTGGCAGAATAGAGTATTAATAGTAAGACTCTTGGCAGTGTGGTCGATCAGAGGGATCTTAGTATCCAAGTCCATTGGATACTAAGATCTGCTACGCAGGTTGACTCTTTGGTTATGAAGGCATACGGTTTATTGGCATTCATCAATCGTGGGATTAAGATTAATAGCCAAAAGGGAATATTACAGCTATATATACCCTAGGCACACCCCACTTGGAGTATTGTGCTCAATGCTGGGTGCGTCACTATAGGAAGGACATGGGAGCGTTTAAAAAGGCCAGGATTCTTTTCCGGTTCTAAATTCGAAGCAAGATGTTTGTGAGTGAATGGCTGAAAGGATATTCGTCGAGAAGGCATTTTACTACTCGTGTTAAAGAGAGGCAAGACTGCGCAGAAGTTGTTAATGGAGATCCTAACTGGTTGAGAGTATATGATGTGGTGTTATAACAAACGGGAAAAGATGGAGAGATGGCCAATCGTCACCAGACTGCAAAGGTTAAACCTGAAAAAAGGGGAATACCGTCGGATCCGTCAGCTTCAGACACCCGACTATGAACTTGCATATCACCCCTTCCCAATATCTAGAAGTTCCATGTGACATGGAAATAAAACAAGTTGTTGTTGTGGTTTTCTGGCATAGTTACAGGCAACAGCAGCTGTAGCAAAAGCAAAAACCGAGGGAACCAGCGGTTCCATTGGGGAAGCTGGGTTCGGAACAGCACAATCCAGGGACTGATAGTGTAGAACCAGATTCGCAGACCAGGTCAAGAAACGGAAATCTGATGAGATCATTCGGGGCCAAGCCGAGGAGGGACCGGTGAACAGCTCAGACTGGTTGTTCAAGACATGTCATTTTTTAATCCATTGTCCAGGTATTGATTAAGGAAGCCTATGGAAGTTCCTGGTCAGGAGTAGAAGAGGATTTCCCTCTGCGCCACAGGAAACACAAGGGGACTGGACCCCTCCAACGGGGATCGAGGGAATGGCGATTGGAGTCCTACTGACAGAATGAATGAATGGCTGAACAGAACAAAAGCTGCCATTCTCGCAAGAGCCGGGTAACACAGTGATTTTGGAGAAGTGGCTAGATGTCAGCAAAAGAAGTTGGGTGTGGGTGGAATGTTACTGATTTTATTACCTGGTTTAGCGATACTTGGGAATCGAGCACAAGGATACTGCTGGCCGGAAACTACACACTGGCATTGAAAAAGTTAATAAATTGTCTCCAACCATTCTTTTAAATTGCACAATCTGAAATGAAAAAAATAAAATTGGGATAATTTCACAGCATTCCTCATAGATATGGATAGAAAAGGACTGTTTAAAAATCAAAAGGTGTCAATAGGGACATTTAAAGACAGAGAAATGTATACAATATACATCCTGATATTTGTTTCTTCACAGACATCCACGTATAGAGTAGAATGCCCAAAAGAATGAATGAAAATTAAATGTTGGAGCGTCAAAGATCCCCCTAACTCCCCCCTCCCACGCAGAAGCTGCAACAGAGCAACGACCAGACACCCCCCCCCCTTCCACTAGCAAAGATGCATCGGCAGCAAAGCATCAACAAATGCTCAGACTTGCAGTACCCCAAAGACGACTCGTTTTCCCGGCAAATGCTTAGTTAAACTGGCTGTAGAAGCACTTGGTATTGTGCTTTCGATGGTGCTCTTTTGGAACTTGCTAGATAATCAGTAATTAACTGTGCCGATTGGGGAGCTGACATTCAGAATCACGTATATTATCCATGTAATGATTGTGCTCAGATATTCAGTCACAGTCTGTGATCAGTGATGGTTCGGTCCCATTTTTTACTTGACTTTTGTTCTATATGACGACTTTATATATGGACCTTACTGTTGTCTCCGAGATGTGAATGGCTTTGCAACGACAGTGGTTGTTCAGTCAGGGGAAGTTGTAAATAAGCAAAGCCATAATCTGTGCCGATGTTCATGGGCCTGAAAATAAAATGCATTTATAACATCATTTACGTCATTGAGGGAGTAGATCTGCAGTGACGTTATCTGGGTGGCTAATGATACCTCTGAATAAGCATTGTGATCAGCGATGCGCCTCTACCTGTTCTGATAGTACTTTATACTGTCTGTTGCTCTGATAGTACTGTATACTGTCTGTTGAAGTCACGTTTCATTTTGAAGAACGAAACTACGCCAGTGATCACACTGACGTTCGAGAAGAGCAACAAAACGAATTGCCTCGTACTTGTTAATCTTCACGAATGACGGTGAAATAATACTTGTTTCATTGGCAAGTTTGCTCTCATTCGTGAAATACATTGTTCAGTATGAAATTAGCAAGAATATGTGGTGGTTAAGGGAGTTCACTGACTGTCGTGGGAGAAATTAGTGGAAAGTCTTTTTTTCAGCATATCGTGGTTATACGATCGCTCGTGAAACGCGCTGTAATTAGAGGAGTCTAAATTTGCAATGTAAACCAAGAGTTAGAAACTAAGGAATACTTGTCATTGGCGGTCGTCACGAAGACAGATTTTACAGTTGCAGGATTCACCAAAGGAAAGGGGAAATTCTGCTGCGAAACTCAATCAATAAAGTCGATAACTTCAAATAAGTATAAATCCGCGAAGAGGTGAGATCTTATCCCACATTGTGCTTAATTGCTGGAGCCCAGTGAAAAAAATTCGCAAAGATCTAGAGAGTTCAATAACAGAAGCAGTCTCTTCGGTCCGTGTACTCATGCTGAACTATTCGGCCTAGTCCCTTCGACTTGTACCTGAACCATAGCCTTGCACTCCCCTCCCACCTATGTACCTATCCAAATTACATTTGAATGTTGTGTTATGAATGTGAAGCAACTCTGAGGGGCAGAACGGTACAAAGTCGCCCTCTCCTTTTTGAGAATCGCAAGATCGCTATTAATTCTGGTCTGGGACCCAGGAAATAAGAGAGAGACGTCCAGAATACACAAGGTTTGGAATGTGTCCTGACCTCAGCGAAACGGAACCACTGATAACGGCTATTGTCTCTTGGAGACGGAATTGTGTATTGAGTACTGTACTATTCATTCAAACTCCTCAGGGGACAACCAGAGTGGTCTGTAAGTGAGGATAAAAGAGGGTCTCGGAAAAAAAAACCCTTTAGACGCACCAGGAGAAAGACTAGAGATCCCACGATAGCGTTTAATAGCGACAGCCAGTGAGGGCTCGTTTGCCTCCTCCCTTGCCAGGGTGGCGGGCTCACCACGGAAGAACGGTTTATCTAAAGAAGAGGTCACAATTGAACGGCCACGACAAAAAGACACTTGACGGATCGAAATCATAAAGGTTGGAAAAACCCGGAGCGGTAACTGTTCCCATTATATTCCTACTTCTCTCTCTCTCCAACAAAGTGCAACACAGCGACAACCAAACGACGGCAGCTTGTGGAACTGCAGCGAACTCTATATTTCTACCGGTCGATTCATTTACCCCTAGACAACGATAGAGCTTATTTCTTACTGATTATTATTATGCCCGCACTTTTAGATTTATTATTGACGACGTATATTATCTGTATATTTACATAGATATTATTTTTGTGTATTTTTACTAATAAATACTGTTGAAAATAGTATCATCAGATTTCAACGGACGTTTCCATCTTTGCTGGTAAGTGACCCAGTTACGGGGTTCGTAGCAGTTGAAATCTTTCTCTTTCACTCACCACTTACTCTGTCAGCTTGTTCGGCTCTCACGACGCTCTGTGAAGAAAAAAACCCTAACATTCCTTTGAAACATTTCACCTTACACCCTTAACCAATAGTCTTACCGAACCTCAGTTAAAATAGTCTGCTTGCATTTAACCGATCTACACCGTCTAAAAATTTGTAATCTCTCTCAAATCACGCATCAATCTCTTGTTATTGAATCAATACATCCCTAAACTATTTATCCTTTCCTTATATCTCAGGTTCTCAAGAGCCAGCAACATCCCTGTAACGCTGCTATGCACTCTTCCATCTTGTTGCTGTATTTCCTTTTGATAGGTGACCAAAAGCGCACAAAATACTCCTAATCAGGCCTCATAAACGTCTTATTCAACGTCAACATAACATCGCAGCTCCTATACGCAACATAATGACGTATGGAAATCAATGTGCCAAAAGCTTTTTTACGACCTTGTCTACCTGTGATGATAAGTTCTATAAATTATCGATCTGTATTCCTTGATCCATCCATTTCACCGCAGTCTTAGTTGCCCTAAAACAATATATATACGTCCTCCAAAATGTACAACAGTTTCCTCTTATCTGAATGTAATTCCATTTGCCTCCTTCCAGCCTATTTGCCCACCTGGTTCGTTGACTCAATGGTTTTATTGCTGGTAACTGGAGGACACATGGCAGTGATAGCAGATCTATGCAGAGCCTGAAGGGAGAAGTCATTTCTGACCTTTAAATCCATACACAGCTGCAGGTCGCAACACGGAAGAATGTGTGTTGTCTTTCCTCTGGATTTCTTTTCCCAGCACAGAACGACTTCCTGGATACAATTGAGTCCGGGAGCCACTTAACAATGAATCGCCATCCCAGCATTTCCATCCAAACTACAATATGCACATCCTTTAATTACACGAGACACAATATCCAAGAGGAAAGATGTGATATCGTTTTACATACTGTATTCATAGGAATTTAATGGAACGAACCTTAAGACACATCTTCACTATATTTCGGTGCGGGTGAGTATGATCATTGTAAAGCAGTAGGAAGCTAATAAACCCAGACAGAACACAACCTGGATATGTCTGTGTCGGCTGTAGTGAAACGCAATGAGGCTCAGGGTATCGCAATTATTGACAGACGATAGCCAGTTCTTATCCAATCCAGGCAAGGTAGGCGTCTTAAGTCAGGCACTAAATGTTATGAATGTTATCGAATACAGAGAATATTAGATTTTTTTTTCCCCACCAGGAAATTTGTTACAGATCTGAAGCACTTTACGAGAGCTCCCGAAAAAGAGCGGGGAGTCCGACAGCACACGGGAAGTATCTGGATGGACATTCGGATCGTAGGGACATGGAAATATCATCATCAATTTCTAGTCAGCGAGAATTGATGACACGGAAATGGTGTGACACCTTTTCGTATTCTATGAATTTTCGAACCCCTGTATGACCTTCTCTTCTGTCTGTGGTTTGGGCAGGAGAACTGAATATGGGAGCATGATCTCTCCAGGGCCAGCGACTCTCCATGTTGGGGAGACTTCCTTAAACCTGTTCTGTGTCACACCGCGGATGGTAGGAATTGCAATCGGTTTAATATTGTCACCTACGCCGAGATACTGTGAAATACCAGTCGTGTGTACTGATCGTAAAAATCAAGTCATTATATAGAGGAATGAATAGAACAAGGTAAAACAACAACAGTGCTGAATAGAGTGAAAAAACTAGAGATACACGGCACAATAAGTAGACAAAATGAGGAAGATCTCAGCGATATCGACTGGAAAGTTAAGAGTCCACGTCAATGTACTCTGGGATCATTCCATAATCTGACATCAGCGTAGCAGGTTTCGATGGCCCTGGAGTTGTATTTACCATAGTATTGTATTTTTAACAATGTTTTCCCGATCTTAATTGCAAGGAACATCCGCGAATCACAGTGAAGCGAATGAGTGTCGAATCGAACAAGGTTAACGCCGGGCTCCATTGGTGCAGGAGTTGCCTACAATGCGGGAAGAACTAGTCGGGCAAGGGCGGACTAATCCGTGCAGCCCTGCCATCCATGTACCTATCTGATCTTCGCTTTTAAATTTAGAAATCGAAATCGCATTGATGAGTTGCGATGGCAGCTCGTTCCACACTTTCACCCTCTCCTTCACCTTTTACCCTTTCCCCATGACCTCCTGTAGTTGTCCCCTACACACCAGCAGAATAAATCCTGGTTGTATTTACCATAAACATACTCTTAATTGTGCAAATCTCTTTCGAACATCCCCTCAATCATCCAGGTACTAAGTAATATATTTCTAACTTATTCAATGTTTCCTTATTAATTAAGTATCTAATCTTTCCTGGCAACATCCGTGAAATATTCCAGTCTACTTTATCTATCTAACTTTCACCCATCGTGTAGGCAGATGACTAATCTGCACGTTACTTCAAATGAGGCAATACTAACGCCTTAATCTCGCAGCAATAAGAACCACTGGATATTTTATTACGATCTTCAGCTGTTCTCTGAACTTTGTCTGGTGACGGCTTAAAGAGCCGTGTTTGTGCAGCAGCTCAGAAGCTGCAGCATCGAGCCCAGATCTCGCAGACATTCAGGAGGAGGATTCGATGTATAGCAACCTAATAGCCGTTTCTACGCAGAATTCACGGTGTACGGTCCCCACAGCAGGACGAAATTGCTAGAGATGATCAGCAGTAAAACGAGGGATTTCCTGCGGCTCTCCATCTACGGGTCTCTGTCACCCTGCCCCTTGTCAGCACCCTGGAGTCTCCGACGACCTCTGCTGGTGGCTAAAGCGTGTCTGACAGTTAATCCATTCGTCAGCAGAACCAGCAGGAATGGGATTACAGGGGTGAGAATATAATTCAATAAATCTAAAGACATCATGATAGATAAGGAGAAATAATCCCCGTTTACCAAACAAATGAATGGAGCAATCATCAGTGCATAATACCCTGAGAGCCGGAAATATCAGTAAATGTTCTTTAAACAGCTGATTACGTACATTGTACGCAGAATCAGAATCGCAGTTTTCCCGGAGCAATATTTTGTTTTCGTCTTTTGGCAACAAATGGCCATAAATCGATCAAATGTGAAGGTGACAGTGAACCAGACTGAACAATCTGTGGTGATGAAAAGCAGGACAGCATGGATGTTACACACTGGTGTAGCCAGAGGCCAGAAGTAAACTTCGTATAACGCGTAAGTATTCGGAATCTTGCTCAATATCAGGTCCGGGACGAAGATATTGTCCAGTAGATCCGCCGATGCCATGGCAACCAGGTAGCACGTGACAACTCTGCAGAGACCGCATTCTCCTCGGTACAAGATTAAAATCGTCACTAGGTTCACTGTGAGGAGAAGGAATAATGCGAGTGTACATGTCGGGAAACCTTCGCCGGTAAAAGGACATATAATTCATCTCATTTGAAACTGTACGTAGTCACGTTGGCAAATCATTGCGTCTCAGGAAGCACATATTCGTGGAGAAAAACAATTATTAGCATTAAATCACAAATTCGTTCAGTTAAAAATCGAGCGGAATTTGCGAATACGTATTTCCCATGAAAGAACATTGAATAACAGAAAACGATCACTGATTATTGTTGAATTTCGTACAAGTTGAGGGAAAACAGGTCGCTGGGCCATTAAATAGAAACTCCACAAAACTTGTTTGCCATTAACTAGATGTCCGTAACATCGACTCTGTTCAAATCAAAGACAGGCTCCCGCCACGGTTCGTAATAAAGCAATGTGCAGAAGTTTGAAGCATATGTAATATAGCTGGGATGCCTCAGCCTTTTAAACAGGACTTTAG
This sequence comes from Hypanus sabinus, assembly GCF_030144855.1. Lineage (NCBI taxonomy): Eukaryota > Metazoa > Chordata > Chondrichthyes > Myliobatiformes > Dasyatidae > Hypanus > Hypanus sabinus. Next base: position 480,683 of record NW_026779051.1, on the reverse strand, counting down.
TTATCAAAGTGGAACAGATAGCGTGTTTACAAACCTGGCGGGAGCAAAGGATGTAGGTAAAGAACAGGGTGGAGATGTGGGACAGGTGGTAGAGAAGGAGGGCCGGGGTGAGATGTCGCAGGTGCAGACACCCGGATCTCTGAGACACCAGACCAGGTTATTTGATAGGAATCAATTATTTTACTGATCATTACAGAACGTCTCCCTAGCTTCCTCTCCTACCCCCTCCTCCTTCTCGTTTTCTCAAACATGATCCCCCTCTCGCTGCCCCCACAGCTCTCTCAGACCAAAACAGGGACCCAAATCAGAATCAGGTTTATCTTTACTCTCTCCTGTAAGGAAAACAGCCAATTTGTTTGTGGCGGCATTATGGTGCAATATATGGAATTACAGCAGTACTGTGCAAAGGGGCATGCTAACTATATAAATGTATCTGAGTTTTCCACGTTCCTATATATTAACCAATAAATGCTGACACTGGTCATGCTGTCATCAGTAGCTCGTTGAATTTGCTCACTGAACGAGTGATCCTGTGCAGTGGAACATCATCAATTTTCACACGACCCTTAACTGATTCGAAACATCTGACCTGATGCTTGAAGAAGTTGGTGTACTGTCCAGGACACGATCTGATTTCGCTGCACCAAATGTTGTGATCACAGAAAGAAGGTTAAATCTGCAGATGTTATTCCCTTGGAATAATTCATGGTACTTTATCCCGTTTAGAAACACAGGCCCTTATTAATGCATGTTCCTCCATTATTTTTCCCATTCCTGACGAAATATTAGTTACCCACACGGATGTTCCTCTTCCGTCACCAAATCAACGCACGGCAGATAGAATACCACGGCGTTTTCATAATCTTTCAGTTTGCAGATATGTATCGATTTTGAACACGAATTGAGTCCACAATATTATACAAACTCAGATGATAATAAAATAATCAGCTTAGGACGTTTTTGAGTCACTTTCGGAGACTGGAATCAGTTTTAGACGACGACTAACGTAAATCGCCAAGCGTATGGACGGTTAGTGGAAATTGTGATCCCTTTTTGTTTTTTTGAAGAATATTTAAACGGACTACAAAGAATAATCCCAAACCTCGAGAGATAACCCCAAAACTTACGTGGTTGATATAAAGATCAATAATTTTGAAATGACCGGAGAATGAGAGAGGCGGGTGTGTTCAGAATCAAATGTCTCCTTTGAGAGAAGACCGACTCTTTTTGCTTTCATTATTACAGCATTCTGATTTGTGTCATAGAATAAAGGAATATTCTTTATTCACTTTGATGGAAGCAATAAAGGAAAATGGAAACTTTCTTAGGGACGAATCAAGTGATAGTTATATTGTGAAGATGAAGCTGCAGTGGGACAAATGCTAATGGTGAACCGTGATGACAAAACCAGGGGTTCCCTTGACGTCGCGAGAATGAACAGTTGTTTCTGGGAGGAGAGGAAAGGCGAAATGTTCCGTTTGATGATACGGTATTCATGTGCGAAGCATCAGCGCGCCCGTGGACTGTTGCTGGTGCGCAGTGAGCCAGTCTTGTGGAAGACACAGTCCGAAAAATTGCTTGTTGGACTAGTGCGGATTTGGAGATCAGATTTCAGTGGCCATGGGAAGTAGATATCAGAGCGGTTGCCTTTTGGAATATAAAGATCAGATAAATTTCAATGGAGACACAACGGGATGAAACACCTTCATTCAGCAGCACGTATTCCTGTGGGGAGGATGGAGAGACTGAAAGGAAACAACGTTTACAGAGCTAAAATTGAGCTTTGACGGAATTCATTTTGAGCAACGATTGAACAGTGTGCCAATCAGATCAATGGCCATTTCACCAGCAAAGTTCCAAGAGCCACAGTGAGCAACATCGGTTGTAGAATTTAAAGCGCTGAAGATTTCATATCTGGTGCGTGTGACAGCAGCAATAGTTTCAAATTCGTGGTACACATTAGAATGAAAGTAATGTTGGATGATTAAACTTTAGAGAGAGACTCACCGGGAAGAGCAACCATAGCGAAGACGGTGCAGAAAATCACAAGAATGACTTTTATTGCATACATGATACGGTGTTCTAAGGTAATCCACTCATAATTAGCAATGAGAAAATGAGTACCCCAGAAGACTTTCTGGCGAATTCCCGTTACGTTCCGCGGTGTTATCTGCCGACTCTGATCCATTCCGGAAACAGCAAATCTTCTTTCCCCAAAGTCTGACTTCTCTATCCCGCTTTGTGGATCCGCCAATCACTGTCAGTGCGGGGGTAGTCTCACGCTGATACTGGGAGAAGTCAGTGAGTTGGACGTTATTAATAGGACGGAGAAACTCTATTGTGACGCTGAAACCCTCTGCGGAAATCACGTTATATCTATTTTATCAAATATCAGATACAGTTAACCTTTCCTGCATCGCAGCCAAACGGATTGAGTGGGGCTGTGCTGCTAAATAATTTCGTGCATGAAAATTGTATAAATTCATAAGAAGTTTAGAAACAATTCGGCAGGTTTAGCAAAATTAAGCGGATCAACAGGATGAGGACACTTCATCAGGACCGCTCGTGATTGTTTCTCTACCATTTTTACCCTGCTCAAGCATATTCTAAATGGTATTCATCAACCTACTTCAACCACTTGGTCGATGCATATCCATAACTAAAACTGTCACCGATCGTTCTCTAGTAAATATCTGCTTTCACTCTGTCCATTACTGCATGATTCATGAGGATCTGCTAAGTAATGATTCCGAAGAGGAAAAACATTTATCTGTGCATCTGATGGACCAGGAGCGGCAAGAATAGCGCCGACCTGGTCCGTGTGCTGAGGGGTCTGTCTGTAACAAAACCCTGAGACATTTCTCTCCTATTCGAGTGACCGCTGGATTTATATTTTATTACAAGCTATTCTGAATAAGTGCACGGTCTTACTGTTTTGCCTTTGGTTAAACACTCCCTCTTTGCATCTTGTCGGATGGTTCGCCTTTAGGTGTATTTCACGACAGAGTGTGTTCAATGAAATGTCGAGAATGATATTTCAAACATAGAGTAGATTTATATGGAAAACCTAGGAAAACAAAACTTTGTCTCCTTCGAAACAAATCTAGAAATGAGCAAAGTTTCAGTTAACAACGTACATTATCTTCACTCCTGCATCCGACCTTTTACAGAAAGTCAACTCTATTGCTGTTTATTTCTACTAATCTGTGGTATGCAGTTGCATAAATTGACCTTCACTTTACATCTTGTACGTATTCAGCATCATCGAATAGATTATATTTTGCTAGAAGACATTTATCTTCATTTCAAGATTGATTAGACATCAAACTGCAATACAATGCAATTGGTTTGTTGTATTCGGTGCTACGTTGTCATAGTGGTCAACAGTAGTATTGCCATCTCTACTAAAATTGGTTCTGGAAAAAAAGGTAAGATAACATCGGAGGTGTTACTAAACTATCTATAAAAGCGCAGACTGTTCTGATTATTGAACTGAAGTATGTTCCTTTCACAATAAGCCTGTGCTGCATCCCTCCCGATCCGTGTAGCTCGTTTTTATCTGATCCCTTGGAAATATTCATCTTTCTCTACCAATGCCTGTATTTGTATTTTTCACAACATTTAAAATGACATAGCTTATTTTCATATTCCAAAAACAAAGGTGTACCCGGTAAGCATTCAACTGTTGAACTTCAACAATTTAACTGCAGCTCTTCTGCACTGTAATTAATCTTCCATGTATCGTGCATTAATTTTCTCTTGCTGTCCTCGATAAATCAGAAGCGGCCACATTTTTTTCTCAGCATTCAGCAAAATGAATTTTAAAATGCGAGAACGTTGCTAAGTCGAATATGGGATATTTTAAATGTATATTAAAAATGTTAGTCATGAGGCATCGGAAAATGGCAGTTGTGTTATGCTGTAGATCCTGTGCGTCAGAAAGTAATGAAGTAACGATAGTATTACTCTACCCAATTCAGAGCATTATTTTCAGCTCTGATTGCAATAAGACCATAAGTCATAGGAGCAGAATCGGTCTATTTAACCCATGAAGTCTAGTCCAACTTTCTCTCATGGCTGATTTTTTATTCATCTCCACCCCATTATTATGCTTTCACGCCTTAACATTTGACCAGCGTCCAACCGGCCCCGATTAATCAGAATCCATCACCGCTTATTTGAATACAATCAATGGTTTAGCCTTCACAACCGTCCTTGGCTATGAATATGAATTGCATGGATTCACTATGGCAGGGCTGATGAAATAACTCCTCAGTTTTCATCTAAATGCAACCATCCTCTCCACAGCAATTCACTATAGGAATTACCGCATTCAATAGATTTCAATGAGATTCTTCCACACCGCCCCTTCCCTCCCCACCATATTCTTTTGAACTGCAACAAGTACAGGCACAGAGCCATCAAATGCTCCTCATACGTTACAACTCTAATTCCAGGAATCTTTATCGCAAACCTGCTCTGGATACTCTCCAAAATCAGCACGTCTTTACTTCGATTCGTTCGTCCTTTATGTGCCTTGTCATATGACATGCATGATCATTGACCATGAGCTTGATCTTTCCCGGTAATTTACTATACAGACAGTGTCTTCACAATTCGGATGGCACCAGCCATTATCAGTATTCTTTGGAGATTTTCTTTCTGACATCAGTTGTCGCAAAACCAGGACTTGTGATTTGCACGGACGACCATCCTCTAACTGGTCCCAGGGCTTCCTGTGCACCTGGCTGTGGGGAAAATAGTTGCTACACCTTGTCCTAGGGTGAGCGGTAGCCTTACAGATGGAAGGGACCTCTTACATCACATTTGGCAGAGACGTCAGAAATTCTCTTAAGTAAATTTCCGGAAACAGCTCATAACATACCAAATGCGGTCTGACCGATGTCTCAGAAGCATCAGCATTGCATCCTTGCTCTAATATTCTGTTCTTCTCGAACAGAATGCTGATTTACACTTGCCTTCTTTAGCTGCGGCTCAAACTACAAGTTGCCTTATTGAGAATTCTGCACTAGGAGAACCAAAAACAATTGCATTTTTTGTTCTTTAAAAAACCAGTCATTTCCTTCATTCATGTTACCAGAGTGTATGGCCACGAATTTCTTTACACTTTATACCATCTGCCACGTCTATATCCATTCTCCCAATCTGTCCTTTTGCAAACTCTCTACTTCTGGAACACCGCCTGCCTCTCCAGCTGTCTTTGTATCAGTTGCAATCTGTTGCACAAACCCAACTATTCTGGCATTCCAGTCATTGACATACGGCGCTAAAAGGAGAGGTCAATACCAACTCCGCGTAACATCAGCGACACAAGACAATGACCCGTTGATTCTGACTCTTTGCCTGCTGTCAATCAGCAAATTCTCTATCCATGCCGCTATCTTTACTTTTTTTTTTCTCTTGTTCCGCGGTTAAGGGCCTTCTGATCCTCCCGATAAACATGTAGTAACCACTTTTGCCTCTTCTGCATGTTATTTTTCACAGAATTTACTCAGATTTCTCAGTCAATATTTTCCCTTAAAGAAGCTATGCTGACGTTGACCAGTGATATACTTTGCCTCCAAGAGTTCTGAAATCACATCATTTTCAATGAACTCCAACATTATCTGAACCACTGAATGCGGTCGAATTGCGTATAATTATATTTCTTCAGTCCCCTTCCATTCTTAAATTGTGAAGTGGCAGTTAAAATGTTGCATTCTGTCGCAACAATTTCATAATCTAGTGATTCTTGATGTCTTTTTTATTCCCTTCAAAAGATCTTCAGTTGCCCCTTTCAGAACGCTGTGGTTTAGTCATCTAATCCAAGTGCCTTATCTACCTTCAGACCTTTACCTTCGCAAGATGTCTTTTCGTTACGATCAACATGTACTTCTGAACCGTGAAAATCCTGAATTACTGGCATTCTGCAGGAGTCTTTCTCAATGAGGGCTGACGGGAAGTGCATAGTAAGTTCACCGGCCATTTCATTATTACTCTCCAGTTTAATTTCCTGTGGTCGGATATCTACTCCGTTATTATATCTGAAAAATAACTACTTGTGATATCATTTTTATGTTATTTTCCATCTTACACTCATATTTTCAGGTTTTCTCTCCATTTGGCTTTTCGAGTGCCTTCTGCATGTTTTATTTTAATTTTCCCATTCGACTAACCTCCCACTAACTGTTGACATATTATATGCCCGCTCTTTTGCTGTTATGTTCTCTTTTACTCCCGTTAGCCAAAGTTCACTAACATCTTCCCTATAAACTACTTCTTGAAATTTGAGGTGTAACTTGTCTGTGCGTTCTGAATTGTGCTCAGAAACTTCAGTCATTGCAGTTATTAAGACAATTGTGCTCGTGTCCCTATCCATACAGCTTTAACCAGATCCCATGTCATGCCTCTGTAATTACCTTCACTTCCCTGTACATCTGACGTAATGTACTCGCTCTCAAACGGTAACGAGAATACAACTACATTTCGACCATGAACTCCAAAGGCTTCTTTTACCGCAAGCTCGCCCATCGAATCTGGTTCAATACGAATCAACAGCGTGTTAACAAAGTTATGCAGGTGTGTGTGTGTGTGTGGTCACAAATTGTCAAGCCTGGGAACAATTCTTATATATATAAGATTGTAAAGTTAAAAGGTCCAGTAATCAACAAAAAGATGAGCAAGGAGAGAGATTTGTAAATCCACGCTAAGATTACTCTAAGGCGATTACAAAGAATTCCACAGATTCTACGCAGAAACGGAGTAACATTCGCTGAAAATCGTATCCGTTGTGTTGTCCCGAAATCCACACAGAAACATCACAAAGTGATTGTCACCGGAACATTCAGCAGCACAGGTGGTCACCACAACCGAATCAATGTTAGGGTTACCGAAAGTGATCGCCCACAGAATACTTCTGCATACTGCACGAATGATCATACAAACTGACAGTCACGCACTGTGTGTGCACGGTGCCGTTGATCAACCCAAAACTTCAGGCATTACTATCGTGAGCTCTTGCTGACTGTCCAATATCCCTCTCCCTCTCTCTCTCTCTCTCTCTGTTAGAGCGCAGCTTGTCACTGACGTCATAGCCCTGACTCTCCAGGCGTCTTAAGGTGATGCAATAGGTGCAGAAGTAGACCATTCGGCCCCTCGAGTCTGCACCGCTATTCTGAGATCATGGCTGATCATTCACTATCAATACCCAGTCCCTGCCTTGTCCCCATATCCCTTGATTCCCCTATCCATCAGATATCTATCTAGCTCCTTCTTGAAAGCATCCAGAGAATTGGCCTCCACCGTCTTCCGAGGCAGTGTATTCCACACCTTCACAACTCTCTGGGAGAAGAAGCTCTTCCTCAACTCTGTTTTAAATAACTGACCTCTAAGTCTCAATCCATGCCCTCTGGTACTGGACTCTCCCAACATCTGGAACATATTTCCTGCCTCAATCCTATCAAATCCTTTCATTTTCTTAAACGTTTCAATCAGATCCCCTCTCAAGCTCCTCAATTCCAGCGTGTACAAGCCCAATCTCTCCAATATCTCTGCGTAAGACAGCCCTGCCATCCCAGGAATCAACCCAGTGAATCTACGCTGCACTTCCTCATTTGCCAGAATGTCCTTCCTTAAACTTGGAGACCAAAACTGTACATAATATTCCTGGTGTGGTCTCACCAGGGCCCTGTACAAATGCAAAAGGCCATCCTTGCTCTTGTATTCAATTCCCCTTGTAACAAAGGCCAACATTCCATTTGCCCTCTTCACTGCCTGTTGCACTAGCTCATTCACCTTCATTGACTGGTGAACTAGGACTCCTAGGTCTCTTTGTATTTCTCCCTTACCTAACTCTACACCGTTCAGACAATACTCTGCCCTCTTGTTCCGGCTTCCAAAGTGGATAACTTCACATTTATTCACATTGAATGACATCTGCCAAGTATCTGCCCACTCACCCAACCTATCCAAGTCTCCCTGTATTCTCCTAACGTCCTCTTCGCATGTCACACTGCCACCCAGTTTAGTATCGTTAGCAAACTTGCTGATATAGTTTTCAATGCCCTCATCTAAATCATTGACATAAATCGTAAAGAGCTGTGGTCCCATTACAGAGCCCTGTGGTACCCCACTAGTCACCTCCAGCCAGTCTGAGAAACACCCATTCACTGCTACCCTTTGCTTTCTATCTGCCAACCAGTTTTCTATCCATGTTGAAACCCTGCCCCCAATGCCATGAGCTCCGATTTTACTCACCAATCTCCTTTGTGGCACCTTATCGAATGCCTTCTGAAAATCTAGGTATACAACAACCACTGGCTTACCCTTGTCTAACATCCTTGGTACACCCTCAAAAAACTCCAACAGATTAGTCAAGCATGATTTGCCCTTGGTAAATCCATGCTGGCTCGGCCTAATCCTATTTCTGCCATCTAGATGTGCCACTATTTCGTCCTTAATAATGGACTCAAGCATCTTCCACACGACTGACGTTAGGCTAACCGGGCGATAGTTCTCCGTTTTCTCCTTCCCTCCCTTCTTGAAAAGTGGGATAACATTAGCCACTCTCCAATCTTCGGGAACTGATCCTGAATCTAAGGAACATTGGAAAATGATTACCAATGCACCCGCAAGTTCCTGAGCCACCTCTTTTAGAACCCTCGGATGCAGACCATCTGGACCAGGGGATTTATTAGCCTTCAGTCCTACCAGTCTACCCATCACTGTTTCTTTCCTAATGTCAATCTGTCTCAATTCCTCTGATATCTTATGACCCTGGCCCATCCATACATCTGGGAGATTGCTTGTGTCCTCCCTGGTGAAGACAGATCTGAAGTACGCTTTAAATTCTGTTGCCATTTCCCTGTTTCCCATAACAATTTCTCCCAATTCATTCTTCAAGGGGCCAACATTGTTCTTAACTATCTTCTTTCTCTTCACTTAGCTAAAAAAGCTTTTGCTATCCCCTTTTATATTCCTGGCTAGACTGAGCTCATACCTGATTTTTTTTTTCTCTGCGTATTGCTTTTTTAGTTAAGATCTGCTGTTCCTTAAAACTTTCGCAATCATCTGTATTCCCATTCATCTTAGCCCTGTCATACTTCTTTTTCTTTAATGCTATACAATCTCTGACTTCCTTTCTCAACCACTGTGGCCCCTTCCCCCTCTTTGAGTCCTTCCTTCTCATTGGAATGAACTGCTTTTGCATCTTTTGTATTATGCCCAAGAATATCTGCCACTGCTGATGCACTGTCTTTCCTGCCAGGGATTCCGCCCATTTAACTTTGGCCAGCTCTTCCCTCATGGCTCCGTAGTCTCCTTTATTTCATTGCAACACTGACACCTCTGCTCTGCCCTTATCCCTCTCAAATTGTAGATAAAAACTTATCATGTTATGATCACTACTTCCTAATGGCTCCTTTCCTTCAAGATCACTTATCAATTCCTGTTCATTACACATCACCAAGTCCAAAATAGCCTCGTTCCTGGTTGGCTCAAGCACAGGCTGTCTCAAAAATACATCCCTTAGACCCTCCACAAACTCCCTATCCTGGGATCCAGCACCTACCTGATTCTCTCAGTTCACCTGCATGTTGAAATCTCCCATAAAGTCTACATTACCTTTAGCACATGCCAATGTTAACTCCCAAATCAACTTGTACCCAATATCCACGCTACTGTTTGGGGGCCTGTACACAACACCCATTAGAGTCTTTTTACCCTTACTGTTCCTCAGCTCAATCCACACAGACTCTACTTCCCCTGTTCCCAAGTCACCTCTTGCAAACGACTGAATCTCATTCCTCACCAACAGGGCCACCCCACCCCCTCTTCCCATATTTCTGTCTCTACGATATCACGTATACCCTGGTGCACTCAATCCCCAGGCCTGATCCCCTTGCAGCCATGTCTCCGTTATCCCAACAATATCGTAGTTCCCCATTTTCATCTGAGCTTCAAGCTCATCTGTCTTACTTCTGACACTACGCGCATTCAAGTATAGAATTCCTAGCCCATTCCTCCTCTCGTTGCTTAAAACACTGTCTACTGTACCTAACCCAGCTCCTTGAACTTCCATCGGGCTAATTGCACCCTGAATTTTGATGACCTTCTCAAGATCCCCCTTAACCCCATTCTCCTTCTGACCAACCCTCTGGATCTGGATCTCTGCCCCCTGCTCATCATGTTTAAAGACCCCCCACCCCCCCGAGCAGCACTGGCAAACACTCCTGCAATAATGTTAGTACCCCTCCGGTTCAGATGTAGACCGTCCCTTCGAAACAGATCCCAATGTCCCTGAAACAAAGACCAATTATCCAAAAACCTGAACCCTTCCTTCCTGCACCATGCTCTCAGCCTCGTATTAATGTGCATAATCATTCTATTCTTCGCCTCACTCGCACGTGGCACAGGTAGCAATCCCGAGATTGTCACCTTGGAGGTCCTGCCTTTCAGCTTCACTCCTAACTCCCTGAACTCTCTAAGCAGGACCCCCTCACTCACCTTACCTACATCGTTTGTCCCTACATGGACCACTACATCTGGTTTCATGCCCTCGTTCTCAAGAATAGCCTGCAGCCGATCTGAGATGTCCCGGACCCTGGCACCAGGGAGGCAACATACCATCCGAGACTACCGATCTGCCCCACAAAATCTCCTATCTGCCCCCCTAACTATAGAATCCCCTGAAACTATCGCTCTCTTCTCTTCCCTCCTCCCCTTTCTAGTTGAGGGTTGAACCTCTGTGCCAGAGGCAGGACCACTACAACTCATTCCTGGTAGGTCATCCCCATTAACAGTATCCAGTACGGTATACTTATTGTTAATGGGAATGGCCGCAGGGGTGCTCTTCTCTCTCTGCCTGCTCCCCCTGCCTCTCTAGACCGTCACTCATCTGCCTACTTCTTGGTTTTTTGGTGTGACTACCTCCTGATAACTCCTATCTATCTCTGCCTCTGCCTCCCGAATGATCCGTAGTTCATCCAGCTCCAGCTCCAACTCCCTAACTCGGGCTGAAAGGAGCTGCAGCTGGACGCACCTCTTGCAGCTGTGGTCATCAGGGACAACTGTGTTGACCCTGACTTCCCACATATTGCATACGGAGCACACCACTGCTCTGACTGTCTCCCCCATACCTGAACTGAATTAATAGAATAAGTCTAAAAAGCACCTAGCGACCTTACCTTCTTCCCCTCAGCGAGCAATCACACAGCCTTACCGAAGACCCCTTCCGCCGAAGCCCACTTAGCCAAAGCCAAGGACTCTGCTTCCACGGACTCCCTACTTAGCCAAAGCCCAGGACTCTGCTTCCACCGACTCCCCACTTAGCCAAAGCCCAGGACTCTGCTTCCACGGACTCCTCTGCCCGCTCTGACAAGAAGTCCTGCCTTTTAAAGTGCGCGCTCGACTCTGACGTCACTCGCGCCTGCGCAGTTCCCCCTCCTCCACAGGTATTTACCCTGACACGCAGAGTAATTGAAACCCGTAGGGACATAACACTTCCCTTCAAAAATGAAAATTATGATCTGTAACAGAAATCTTTCAACTGCAATCTACAATGTGAAACAATACATGTAGCATATTACAGACTAATACAACATCTCGCAGGAACGTATACAAATTGTAAATTCCTCCCCACTAATATAGAAAAAAACTACATTGCAAGCTTAACATCTAGAAAGACAATCGACATTTCTATTATCCTTACTTATAATGTGTGCTATCATGAAATCATACTCCTGCAAAAGCAAACTCCAATTTAATAACCTATTTTTGGTTATCAGCCTGCTCAAAAACACAAGTGTATTGTGATCTGCATAAACCACAAGTGGTTTCTGAGCTGTGCAAACATAAACATCAAAATGCCGTAAAGCTAAAATAAGTGATAATAATTCTTTCCCTGTGGTGGAATAATTTCTCTGGCGCTCAGTTAGTTTCTTTGAAAAGTAAGCCACCGGATGGTCAATATCTTCGCATTCATCCCTTTATACCAACACTGCTCCTGCAGCTTCATCTCCAGCATCCACGACCATGGAAAATGACTGTGCAAAGGTCGGTGACCTGAGCACAGGTTGATGACATAAGATGGCTTTCAATTCATCAATAATTCCTGACAAGGCTCTGTCCAAACAATTTTTTCACCCTTCTTCAGGAGATTGGTCAATGGGAGAGCAAGATCAGCAAAGGTCTTACAGAACTTGAGATAATATCAGACCATTCACAAGAATCTTCTAAGTATCGTTTTACCGGTTGGAATAGGAACATCAGAAATTGCCTGGACTGTTGCCTGAACAGGAGCCAATCTGCCTTGACCTAAAACATAACCAAGATAGGTCACAGTGGCATGGCCAAATTCACTCTTAGCTAAATTAACTGTAAGGTTGGCCTTGGAAGGCCTTTCAAACAGCTTTTCCACTGCAGAGATATGGATTTCCCAAGTATCATTCCCCGTGACCAAATCAGCAATATAGACATCTGTGTGTTCTAAACCTTGAATTACAGAATTAATCATCCTCTGAAATGTTCCTAGAACATTTTTCTTTCCAAATGGCAGAACATTGCATTTATACAACACAAAAAAGTGCTACAAATGCAAAGATTTCTCTAGCCTACCCGTTAATGGAACACACCAATACGGTTTTGACAGATCGCTTTTTGTAAGAAATTTAGCATTTCCAACCTTATTTATACAAACGTCCTCTCTAGGGATTGGTTAAGAACCTCTTTTTGTTGCAGCATTAACATTTCTGTAGTTAGGGCAAAACCTGATACTACCATGTGGTTTAGGTATCATGACATAAGATGGCTCCAATCTGAAGTAGCATCCTTAATAGTAGCATTTTCTAACACATACTCAATGTCTTGTTCAGCAATTTTTCATTCCTCAATATTCATGTGATATTAATGCTATTTTAATGGGTTTAGTATCACTGACATCTACATCTACTTCTCATCAAAGTTTTCCAAAATAGTTGAATTTGTCAATCAAAAAAAAATAGGTATGGAAAAGCAGCAGATGTTACTTCAGCAACTGCTCCTTGCCCCTGCTTCGATGTCTGACACTCGCAAGTTCTTGCTCACAGTTCCAACTCTCTCACTCCTTCTTCCTCTGTTTAACTCTGAAAGTTCCCTCACAGCTAGTCATCCAGGCGGCTTAAAGTGACACACATTAATTGAAACCCATAGGGATCTAACAAATATTATGCCCCCAATCATAATTTTCTTTCAGGCACGAATCTGTGATGCCCGCAATAATATTCCTGCCAAACTCTCACTGCACTGCAAAATAATCTGTTTCTGACGTACACTACGTGAATTCAACTATGACACCCCCTGCCTTGTATTATTATTCTGTATTCCGTGCGTTTGTTGTCTAATAAATCATTGGCATACGTGTCTTAAAGTGAATCCATGAAGTGGAACGGGGATTGAGATCATTTGTTTTTCCCAAGTATTTGAAAATGGCAGGGATTTATGATTTTTCCGAAGTTGCTGCATGTTTTGGATTGTCCGGCAAGCTGAGCAGTCCACCTTTAATACTGAGACATCTCACACACACACACACACACACACACACACACACACACACACACACACACACACACACACACACACACACACACACACACACACACACACACACACACACACACACACACACACCCTCTCTTCATGGTCGACTGCTCAGCTCAGCCGGACAATCCAAAACATGCAGCAACTTTGAGAAAATCCTAAATCCCCACCATCCTGGTCAGCGAGCGTGCGTTTGTGTCTGTGTGTTTTTGTGTCCCCGCGTATGAGCTGTAATGGCAGTTACTGGGAACACTAGAGCACCAGTAAGTGAAAAATCTCTGACATCAGTTTTCATTCCTAGAAGCAGAGTGGGATTCGATTGTCATATGTAGCGAGATATTGCAAAAGCCGGTCGTCGTTATGACAGTCCGAGATGACTTGGAACACTATTATACCTAGGTGAAACAAAATTTAAAAAATACATATCTATTGCATTTCCAGCAGAATATTCAGTGAAGCAGATTAAGTGAAGTAGTTGGGGTTGACTGATAGATGAAGAATTTATTTCTAACGCACATGAGGTCCAATTGAGAATCCAATAGCGAAAGGGATTTCGTGCACGATTTGAACAGTTTCAAGCCTGATGAAAGGTGGCGGTGTTCTGGTGGTAATGAGTGTGAAGAGAGAATTACCAAAGCCAGAGAGACAGCTGTTTCTTTTTTCATGAATAATGGGAAGTGCACGCAGAGTCAGGGCTAAAGGAGTGCTGCGATAGTGTAACTGCTATAGCGACACGAGGATAATTGGTCATTTAAAATGGCTGGTGATGAAGCTAGGGTTAAGATGGTGGCTTGCTGGGCGGCACGGCTGGATGAGGTGGGTAGGCCTATGGCATGCACGATCTTCAGATTATTAAAAGAAAAAAAAATAACTTTTCTGTAAATGGAAGGGAGGCTGTTTATCGTGACAGATATTTACAGCTCTCTGTAATTTCTTGCTGCTTTAGGTAGAGCAATAGTAGTCCAATTTGTTGTGTCTGCGCACAGATCGCATTTAGCAGTGTTTTCGTAAGAAAACAATCGTGCTGGTCCCCAGAATTTTCCTTGGCTTCTGAAGTAGCCGTACCTTCTCCAGTGCGTGCACATAATGGAAGAGGACAGGGAAATTAGTTCAAAGTTGCTTTGTATACAGCAACGAAACAAGAACTCCCATAGAATAAATGATACAAAACAAGTAAATCCCGATGCCACTCCTTCCCCTGCCTTCGAACCAGCAGCAGCAGATGCATCGCCACCAGTTGCAATCGACGCCCGCGCTAGCAGGTTCACCTGCTCCGCCGGCCTCTGCACCAGGTACATCTCCCCACCATGTAATCAGCAGCAAAACCACAAAACGCCCAGAATCCAGATTCAGAGCGCACAGACGAGAACTTCGGTATCTCAGGCACTCACTCTCTCTCTCCCAGCGAGGAAAAGAGAGGTTGTTCCAGCAACAACGAAAATTGAGACCAGAAACCCGCTGTTCCGGGGCTACAATGCTCCATGCGCTTCGCTAAGCCCCCAATCTTGAGAACCGGTAGGTACTCACTCCCACAGTTGTGAGTGCATGGGGCGGGGCGATATTTAAGAGGCAGATAACACAGCTTTATCAGTATTAATGATAATTATTTCCCAGTATTAGGGATCATTAAGGGACACCAGCATTAACGATTATTATCTCCGAGATATTACTGCATATATTAACTAGTAGAGTTGGGTACAGTTTATGCATACAAAATGGTTAAATAATATAGGGAGAGGAGGCGGTGCTGCACGATCTGTCTGTGCACACTGGGTGTCCAACCGCCCGATCTGTGAAGAAGGGGTGTCCTTATCTCTGATACCGACAGCAGATCATTTAGTAATGGAGCTTTACTGAATGGCCGTCAAACCCTGAGCGGATTTATTGTAAAGGTGTTATTTTATTCGTCTCTGCACGCAGTCATGCAACAAGAGCAGTCTGCTCTGTGATATTGGAGATTTAGCGCCATAGAGCTGTGTGGTCCCACGTTTCTGCAAATTGCATCAAATATAATAGGACGGGATCATCTCCGCAAAATCAGCTGCTTTCTCGCCGCAATTGTTGCGAAATCGCGTGAACAAGATATATATATATATATATTTCAATATTATTATTTTGAGAAACAGAAATCTTCACTATCATTAACGCTGACATTAGAGCGGTATCTGATATTTCAGGCACCTTTCTGATCACCATTGAGCATTGAAAAATATCAAAATCCTTTACCGCTCTGACTTTCATTGTGCCCCGTCTCACCGGTGCACCTCGTTCATTATTATCTTTCAGATCTGATGAAATAATAGACACACCACACAAAAGGTACCTCGAGTTGAACGTGCACCTTCTGTCAATTAAGGAAAGAAATGTAATGTCATTTTTCAGTGTAAATACTCTTTCCTTCACCCGGAGGCTCGGAGCCACTCACGTGGCTCCCTCCAGCAAATCTAAGACGTCGCCGCGATCTACTCGGGATGTGGTTTTACTGTCTCAGCTCGAAGATATACTCCTACACTTGACCAACAAGTAATTGCTCAGGATTTATCTCTGTTTGACAATGCCTTTTTCTTAGTGTCATGACTAGTGCTTCATTCGTCTCCAGAGTTTTAATGAATGTAATTTACTGAAGTTGCTGGCCGGTGTCCAGCAACTGGGTGAACAACTCAGCGTCGAAGCGGATGGGCAGCCAAAGCGAGCGTCGTGGGTTCAGGGCCAGGGGCAAGCCAAGATCAGCGCAGTGATGGGCGAGTCAATCGGAAGGATGCTCATGAGCACAGGCCTTATGCGCGCCCTGACCAACCCGCCCCCACAGGGACGTTCGGGAAATCCCTTGGCGTTGAGTGGTGACAGACAAGCTCGGTGGTGAGCTAAGCTGCACACATTGAGCCCACACCGCCAAGTTGCTGCTGTGTTTGAACTTGCCAGATCTTACAAAGAATAGTCATCTCCGTCTACGGTTCGACGAGAGCGGCAGGCGTGCCGAAATCATTTGGAGGCCTTTCATATGGCGGGCTTCTCTGAGTGTCTGTGTCGCATGCACTGTCTGGATAATTGGCTAATTGTATCCTTAATGGACCATGATAGAAAGCAGAATGCGACAGTGGCATTTTGTTTCTTCGGACTATAGGTCCATGACTAAGGATATGTTTCAGTCATTTGTGCTGGTTTTATTGTTTGCTGCCTTCTACATCAACGGTCAAAAGACCATATATCTGCTATCGTTCTATGGCCATATCTAACTTATTTGCCATGTCAGCCGTTGCTGCGGACAGTGGCCGCTCACCTGGAAGGCGTTATTTTTAACGAGGACATATGTAAACCGCTGGTGTTGCTTGTACCTATAGAATCGATAAATAGATATAAACACAAATAATCTGTCGATGGAGAAACAGGATTTATTTCAATTTGACACTCTCTCCTCACACCCCATTGAATTCACATTCCTGCCGATCCCGTTGCCCTTACCGTCCGTTTACATTCCACGTACGGTGCATTATCTTCAAACGCTTCACAAAGAATGCACCTCTTCAACTGCCTTTAAATTATGTTATTGTAAATGACTGCACCTTTCCTGATTGTCCATTCCTTACGGATGCCATTTTTATTGTATTTTATACAAATCTGGGAAAACGACTGAGTGCATTCATCCTGTCGATACTCCTCATTATCTTAGACACATCCATATGTTGACCCTTCATTCAAATAATAATGAAGGGTCAATATTGAATCAATAATGACAATATTGACAATAATGAATTCACCCAAACAATAATATTCTTGCTGTCCAACTTCTCTCACATTGGAATTACTTATCTCCTAGTAACACATTAATAAATCACTCCTGCTCCATATTCAGTGTAATACCATTTGTTCTATGGCTGGCCGGCTATAACTGAACACACCAATCCAACTGCAGCCTCTCTTGATGTTGCACTGCCGCTTTTAGGGAACTATAGACTTTCACTTCCTCCCTTCTACTGCAATCCCCAGGGCCAAACGTTTCATAGTGGATATTCTACATTGACTTTCCCAACTGCAGCATCTCCACCTCATTCGAATTGATCTCCATTTCACACACCTCGGCCCACTTACTCATCCGATCAAAGTTTCAGTGGAATTAGATAACACTCTTCACTGTCCCCATTATCGCCTATATCGGTAACAGCTGTACTATTAACATGTGGAACCACGTCTTGTATTAGTTCTTCCCACCACTGATTTAGAAAACAGAAAACTATAAACCCAGTATAAATAGTTAAGGCATATCATCAGTCAGGATGCCTAGTCCGAAAAAAAAAACATTCTTTCACAATCACACTCTGCTTTGTTCTTTGAGGCCAATTATATATCCATTCAGGTAATTCTCCCTATATTTTATGCCAGTTAACTGCTCAGTACAGCCTACCATATGAAAGGCCTCCACATGTACCGAACACGCCCACCGATCTGCCCTCGTCAGATGTAAACCGCGAAGACTATTCTGACCAGCTCTGGTGAATTCCAACGCAGCAGCAGCTTGTCTGTGTGGACTCCGGGTGTGCAGCTTGTGCTCCCTACCGAGCTTCACTTTCACCCTTCCTCATCACGGCCTCTGCCAGATTTCTCAGTTCGGTCAGGACACACATACGACCTGGGCACATGAGCATCATAGATTAACGCAGCGCGATTAACGTCCTTGCGGGCCTTACCTTGCCCCAGGTCCGTTTGCGCGATCTCACCCCTCATCAGACCAAACCACGAACGACTGCTCAGTCAACGCGCTACTGCACAGCTTTACCCGCCCATCCCAGTAGCCAGCCAGCGCCGGAGCGGATGTAAAACACTCAACATGGTCCACCCTACACTGGAATGCATATACGGAGAGAGTACAATGGATCTGCATCTGCCAGGTGACGAGTGGAAGAATACGACCATAACGCTGCTGGTCCCTACCAATGTTTGGAGGTGATTTTCGACTTTCCAACAGTCCAGCTGTTTTCCAAGCCTTCATGACAGAGAGCCCCCTCGCCTCAGACGGTTTCTCGTTTGGTTATAATCTACAGAACAACGGTCAGTCAGCATGAACAACTCAGCACGTGAACACGATTTGGCGCTGCCTTCCCGACTCCTACCCTAGAAATTTACACACCTCCTCTGCAACGGTATATGAACTTTTCTGCTCTTCATGGTTGTCGATCCCCGGCATTCTCTGCGAAGGTGTTTACGGTAGATGACCCGTCGGTCAAGGCCCTGGTGCTCCACCGCCGGAGGAGGGCACGGAGTGCTGGTCAGACTGCCAACCGCACCAGCTGCTGCCATTCGAAACACCTTCGGCGCCCCCCAAACTACACGGGACTCAGGAACTTGTCTGAATGTCTACAGATGAATTGTGTACATCGATGAGAATTTCAAAATATGGATGTCTTAGTAAAGTATTTCAGTGAATTGCGAGATTATGACGGGACATCATCAGTTTCATCATTTGAGGCTGCTGAAGCGACAACATTGTCATTAGGGTTAACGATGGTCAGTGGGATTAGTTATGATGCTGTCAGGCTGGCCAGCGTTGACATGATCATTTCAGCTCAGTGATGGTTCAAGGGTAGTAAGGAAAACATCAGTGTGGTCAGGGACAAGTTAGTAAAGCGCGGAAGTGCTTCTATGAACTATAAATCAGGCGTGTAGTCGTTCTGATGTTTCAGTATTACAGGGAATTCGTCTGCTGATGTCCAATCCAATCTCCAGTAGCACAAACAGATGACCGTGAGTGTGCCTAATGGAAAGATTTGCGGACAATCATTCGGCTGTGTTTCACGTCACTGCCCACATACAGTCATCTCTTTATTCTGTACCTTGCAAAGTTTTGTTTCATTCGAGCAATATTTACAAATTATTTCAAAATCTCTTTTGGAAACAAAAGCTGTATATTTTATTTTGCACAAACATAAAACTAAACGTATTCGTGCTTCTGCAAGTGCCGAAATATAACGTCTTAACTGCACCTCATCTTGACAGTAATTAATCTGATTAGTGATGTCCTATACTCCCTTGTTGTGATCACACTGTCCGATTGAAAATAAAATACATAAACATTTTTTGCAGCATTCAGCACTTTTTTCTTCAATAGTTATGTATGGTGAACGTTGGTTTCCGTGTACACTGGGCATTTTAACGATCATAATCACTCTTTTTTGCCTGGTATGAGACATCAGAGAATATCATATCGGTTGTGTAAAGGTGATGAAAGCTCGCCATTTTCAAGTTCCCCGGTGTCTTCCATTATCTGAAACTACTATTTTCGAAATTGAGGTTCTTTATCTGGAAAACCACGAAAGAATATTTGGATTTATTTTCGTGTGAATGGCTAAACGAAAGAGTATAACAAGACAAGCAAACAAATATCGTCGAATTTCATTTAGATATACGAAAATAATAACGTGCCCGTGCCTCGAAATATAAACACGACCCAATTTAGTGATAAAAGGAGCTAATATCTCTCCTTCATCATCGGCTCACCCCGATCAGAGTGCAAAATCAACAACAGCCGAAGTTCCACGCGCTTCTATTCCGCGGATGTTTCGGTCTCTTGTTGGTACATTATCAGATAATCTGCGAATTTCCCCGCTGCATGCTTTTCTCCAAACGCAGACCACATCACTTTTGCCCTTGTTCAATTCCACCTGCCAATTCTCAACCCGTTTCCCAGACAGTCAACATCATGCTCAAGCTTGCCTAACCTGTACAGGACGCCTCCAATTTTGGGACCGTCCGCATTTTTTCTGATCCACCTGTTAACATTATCCAACCAAATCATTGTTTAAGATGATAAATAACACCGGGACTGACCCCAATCCCAGCGGCACACTAGGCAAAGTCAACAAATCAACCATCCTCTCGCTGCTAATCCAGTGTTGGATCCAAATCAGTAGCTTTAGATTTCCATCACACAATTTCAGTCTGGATTTAATGCTTTGCATTTTACAGTATTTAATTCTGACTTCGTGGCAAAGAAAAGACCAGTCTGGAACTTGATATATCCAGATTTTAAATTCTCCGTCTGTTCAAAGCCAGTATTGATGAGTAAATGGTGGTAGAACTGTGGCAGCTCTGGCTAATGTCTTTAAAATTAAATAGACTGCACCGCAAGACACGGGTATCGGATAAAGTGGTCAAGTCTTTCACCAGGAGTAGTTCATTTCCTCATAGCGACCGGCCCATGTGTGTGTGCAGGAAAAGGACGTTCAGTAATCGGTCCACAAACCGCAGCTAATATCGTGTGGGCTCGTAACATTTTTATTATCGAGGGTCCCTGGAATATTGCTCTCGATCTCTTATATGCCTAGAAGAACATTCGTACAGCGTGTTTTATTGTGATACAGGTATCGGCTGTTACCTTTTCGTCTTTAAAATGTTTCCAAATGACCAGAACGATCGAAAGAAAAAATATTCTATTTCCCCCTTCAATAAAGCGTACTCCGTTTCACCTGCCGAGCTAATGTCCCGCCCTCACTGTCAGATGCGAATGTGCTTCGTCGATGTTACAAAATAAATCAGTTGAATTTCATCGTCCATGTTGATTGTTCCAGATGATTGTTTACGTTAGAAACGACGCTGTTTAGAAGATGTCCCATTTCAGCAGCAGAAGGCAAGTGTCTTGGAAAATTAAATTAGCAATGTTCATATTATCATTTGTTTAAAATGTTAATAGCTTGTAACATCCCCTGGGGAGACAATTTTACGGAACAGTGACAAAGTGAGAAAAACACTTTAATGTCAGTATTTGTTTAGCTGGTTGTGACTTATGTGGCTGACGTGGTAATCACCCTAATTTCCTCAGTGGAATTACTCTCACGTGCATATAACTCTGCAAAACCGATTACCAGCCCATATCACCAGTTGGAACTTTCCGTACAACTGAACGCTGCTTCTGATGGAAGATGGAACATCCAACAATTTACTACATCGTGGGCATTTTCTACCCTGCAATTGGAGTGATCGGTATCCCAGGTAAGTTACTGGAGCTTGTCACTCTATGTAAGATGCCGTCCTCTTGCTTTTGTTTCGCTGCACTGTTCGAACTTTTCTTAGCTCAGCTTCTACCCTCGTCTGAAACCTGTTTCAGGAT
The DNA here is from genome assembly GCF_030144855.1 of Hypanus sabinus. NCBI lineage: Eukaryota > Metazoa > Chordata > Chondrichthyes > Myliobatiformes > Dasyatidae > Hypanus > Hypanus sabinus. Next base: position 459,010 of record NW_026779051.1, on the reverse strand, counting down.
TCAAGCATCTGATTTATTTTTTCAGTGTCCATACTTTTTGGATGTGATTTTTTTTCCTGTTTTGTCAAATACTTTGGTGCCAATATACTCAGAGTTTCATAGTTTAATCTTATCCGTCATTCTGAAGCGACAGTGGACAGTTTTGCAGATCGGCAGTTTTTTCAAATGATCGTCCAGTCGAATATCGACACATCGGTCTGCTCTGCCGAAAATCACTATGTTTTAACTTAGACATTGAAGCTCGTGAATTTCACTATATATAATCTCTTCAGCTCTTTCACCTCTAGTAATGGAAATGGTGTCGTTTACTGGAGCGATCGAGGGCTCACCAGTACGTGAGTAGTGGAAATCAGATGCCCGGCTCTAATCTGTCGGAAAGTCGCCAACCTATTGCCGCTCCAGTCCATTATCGTCCACCAGCCCGAGTGCGCCGACGGAGTCGGCATACATTGAATTTCTGCTTTTTGGTTCGAAAAGAAAACATATACTACTTATTATCGGAAGAATGGTAGGCATTCAGAGAGTTGCAGCTAACAATAATTCCGTATTTATTTTTCAAATTTATTGTAGTTAATTTAACGGCGATTGTGATCCTATCTCGGGGAAAATGCGGACTCTCCAAATGCATCACCCGTTACCTGGTCGGAATGGCAACAGCGGATCTGATGGTGGTTATAATTTTCGGCTTAGTGGAATGGACCAACAAGTTCTACATTTATTTTAGATCCCTGCTCATCACTCCTGTATGCGCTCTCACTTTTGTATTTAGAGTTATAACGAGGGACTGCTCTGTTTGGTTTACGGTCAGTTTTACCTTCGATCGTTTCATCGCAATATGTTGTCGAAAGCTACGGGAACGATACTGTACTGAGAGAACAGCAACGGTGGTTATCGTGATTGTGGTTATAGTGAGCTGCGTCAAATGTGTTCCGTATTACTTTGCCATTGAACCTTACGACATTATTGACAACATACCGTGGCATTGCGCCTTTACTTCTGAATACGCTACTTTACCCATGTGGAAAGGATACGAATTACTGGATAGCATTTTAACACCGTTGCTACCGATCTGTTTAATGCTGGTGTTCAATGGGTTAACAGTAAGATATATCATTGCGGCAAATAGAGTCCGCAGAGGGTTTCGGAACAGCAGTGACAATCAGAAGGATACCGAGGTGGAAAACCGCAGAAAATCGATGATTTTGTTGTTTGCAATATCCGCGAATTTCATATTATTTTGGTTGCCCTATGTAGTTCATTCCCTGACTTGGCAATCGCAAAACTATTCTTTTCAAAACAGATATTTGAGTTCCCCGGTATATACACTGCAGCAATTTGGGTACATTTTGCAAACTCTGAGTATGTGCACTAACACTTTTATCTATACATTGACACAGAGGAAATTCAGAGAAGAGCTCAAGAATGGAATGAAGTATGTATTTACCTTCAAAGGGCATCTGTGTAGATAACGTCCAGGTCCAAGTGCAATTCAGTGTATTTTTCAAACAAAACGGTTGAAAATGATTAGTTATGGCAAAGTAGTCACAAATTCAAACTATCATTTTGCTGTCCATTCTGAAATCCTAAAAATGGGTGGAAGATTGCATAGTTCATACAGTTCAAGTAGGAACCTGTGCAAATTGTTACATTCGTTGAATAAATTCCAAATTATCACAGAGACTTGACAATCATAAGGAGAGGAATGGCTTGTGGACTGACGGTGATTCCGATGTTTCAGAATAGACATTGTCGGGTGAATGGGAGTGCAAGGAGATCCTTGGAACAGCAGGGAAAGTACGATAATATCGCAGTTGACTTTGGTTGCTTAACTCAGTAAACTGGTGGTTGTATTTCAAGAGATATTTGCAAAGCAAACGTTTCGAAGGCAAGGATAACGGGAAGGGTTGTAGTAGACATTTCTCAATGGAGTGTCAAGCTACAGAAGATCGATTGCATTACCTACTCCCAAAATCTTCTGTCATCTCAGCCTTGCTAACAACAGCTTTTCACCATGCATCTGTGCATTTCAACAGATGTTACCTCTCCATCGTTCGTAATCTGATAAGGTCTTGTCGTAAATACAAATTCATATAGGCAGCAGTTGAGAAAAGCCCACTATTTATTGGAAATTTTAGAGGCGTCAGATTTTGCAGAATATCCAAGGTAAGCTCTGCATGGAACTATAGTACTGTGCATAGAGCCACTGAGATTTGTGCATACAGCCACTGGCATAAGCCAAGATGGAGTGGAAAGCGAGTTTATAAATCTGCTGGAAGCAGAGGATGTTGCGAATGGCGGAGGTGGAACGCCGCGTGAGCGTTGTGCAATTGGAGGCAGATCAGGAGTGCCGGAAGAGGTGGGAGGTGTGGGAGTTCCAACCAAATTAAAATCACATCCCAATCAACTTCCCTAGAAATTATGTTCTTGATTTATGGAACAGAGTTTCAGATTATAGAGTACGTTAGCAAAATGCAATACGATAGAAGAGCAGAATAAGGCCATTTTGCCCATCGAGTATGCGCCACCATTTCATCACTACTTATCCATTTCTCTTCTCAGACCCATTCTTCAGCATTACCCCCGGTGCCCACCAGTATCCCTTCATACACTGAACTATCAAGAAGATTTCCATATAACTATATTACAATTATAGTACGGAAACAGGCCATCTCGGCCCTTTTATTCCGTGCCGAACGCTGACTCTCACTGAGTCCCACCGACCTGCACTCAGCACATAACATTCCATTCCGTTCCTGTCCATACAGCTATCGACCTTTACTTTAAATGACAGTATCTAACATGCCTCTACCACTTCTACTGGAAGCTCTTTCCATACAGCTACCACTCTCAGAGTAAAGAGGCTCCCCCTCGAGTTACACCTAAACGTTTGCCCCCAAACTCTCAACTGATGTCCACTTGTTTGAATCTCCGCTACATCAATGGAAAAAGCCTATCCACGTCCACTCTATCTATCCCCCTGATAATGTTAAACACCTCTATCAAGTCCCCCCTCAACCTTCTACGCTCCAGCATATAAAGACTTATCTTGTTTAACCTTTCCCTGTAACTTAGGTGCTGAAGCCCAGGTAACATTCCAGTAACTCTCCTCTGTCCTCTGTCTATTTTGTTGATACTTTTCCTATAATTCGGTCAGCAGAACTGTACACAATGCTTCAAATTTGGCCTCACCAATGAGTTGTACAATTTTAACATTACATCCCAACTCTCCGCTCAATGTTTTGATTTATAAAGGCTAGTAAACCAAAAGATTTCTTCACCACCCTATCCACATGAGATTCGACATTTAGGGAACCATGCACCATTATTCCCAGATCACTCTGCTCTACTGCATTCCTCAATGCCCTAACGTTTACCATGTATGTCATATTTTGATTAGTCCTACCAAAATGTAGCACCTCAAACTTACCAGCATATACTCCATCTGCAATCTTTCAGACCACTCTTCTAACTGGCCTAAATCTTTCTGCAAGATCTGAAAACCTACTTCATTATCCACAACACCACTTACCTTATTATCATCTTCATACATACTAATCCAATTTACCTCCCCATCATCCAGATCATTAATGTATATGACAATCAACGTTGGACCCAGTACAGATCCCTGAGGCACTCTACTATTCACCGGCCTCCAACCTGACAAACTGTTATCCATCTCTACTCTCTGGCATCTCCCATCCAGCCACTCTTGAATCCATTTAACTACTTCAATATTAATACCTAACGATTGAACCTTCCTAAATAACTTTCCGTGTGGAACCTTGCCAAAGGACTTACTGCAGTGCATTTAGCCAACATTCACTGCTTTACCCTCGTCAACTTTCCTAGTAACCTATTCAAAAATTCAATAAGGTTTGTCAAACATGACCTTTCACGCACAAATCCATGTTGACTGTTCCTAATCAGTCTTTTTCTATTCAGATAATTATGTATACCATCTCTAAGAATACTTTCCATTAATTTACCCAACACTGACGTCAAATGTACAGTACGATAATTACTAGGTTTACTATTAGAACTTTTTTTAAACAATGAAGCACGAGAAAAACGTAATCCTCCGGCCCCATTCCCGTTTCTAAAGATATTTGAAATATTTCTGTCAGAGCCCCTGCTAGTTCTACACAAACTTCCCTCAAGTTCCTAGGGAATATCCTGTCAGGCCTCGGATGCGTATCCGTTTTTACATTGTTTAAATGGGTCATTAATTCCTCCTCTTTAATCGTCATAGTTTTCATAACTACCCTACGTGTTTTCCTTACCTCACGCAATTCAATATCATTCTCCTGAGTGAATACCGAAGAAATAAAATTGTTCAAACTCTCCCCCATTTCTTTTGGCGGCACACATAGCTGTCCACTCTAATTCCCTTCATGGGCCAATTTTATCCCTCACTATCCGCTTGCTATTAATATAACTGCAGAAGCCCTTTGGATTTATTTTTACCTTACTTGCCAATGCAACCTCATTTCTTCTTTTGGCTTTTCTAATTTCTTTCTTGAGATTCTTTTTACATTTTTTATGTTCCCTGAACACTCCATTTACTGCATGATGCCTATAATTATTGTAGATATCCCTTTTGTTTTCAGAAACAATTTCCAAAATCCCTTGAAACCCATGGCTCTCTCAAACTTTTAACCTTTCCTTTCAACCTACCAGGAACATAAAGTTTCTGTACCTTAAAATTTTCACCTTTAAATGATCCCCATTTCTCTATTACATCCTTCCCATAAAACAAATTGTCCGGATCCACTCGTTCCAAATCCTTTCGCATCTCCGCAAAGTCAGCCTTTCTCCAATCAAAAATCTCAAACTGGGTCCAGAGCTATTCTTCTCCATAATTATATTGAAATATTATACAAGCATCCACCTCTGTTTTAGACATAATTAAAGCTTTGGCCTCCGCAGCTGCCTGTGGCAATGAATTCCAATCATTCACTAATCCTTCGGTCAAAAACAATCATCCTTAACACAATTCTAAATACACGCCTCTCTTTTCTGAGGCTGTGCCTTCCAGCATTAGATATTCCCACCAAAAGAAGCATTCCCTCCAGACACATGCACCATAAAGCAAGGTGTGAGGATGGAGCTTTTAGTGAGAAGACAGTCTCTTCACTCGCTCCTGCCCATGTATTCACAGGGCTGTGAACAATTTCAACACTGCCAGGTCCATGCTGCCCAGGATTTCCAGAGCTATTTGCCAGCTTATGTTCTTTTAAAACTTTTCGATGCATGCGACTTCAACATTGTTACTGTACCTACATTAAACACTTCATATGTGAAAACGTGCTCCTTGTGACCTCTTTAAAACTTTCGCCACTGAGCTTAAACCTATTTCCTCCAGTTTTCAACTCCCCGGCCCTGGGGGAATCACTGTTACCATCCACCTTATCTCTGCCACTTAAATTAGTGGATCAGGTGATGCCTGGCCCAGGGCCTTCATCAGTTAGGGGTATTGCATTGCAGAATCACAAGATGTTGATGAAATCTTACTTGTTCATACTGGTAGAGGAAGGACATCATTAAACTGCGGGTGATTTAGAGAATGTTGCATGGCCTCAACAGCCCGAGTTATCAAGAGACATTGGGAAGGCTGCGACTTTGTCCCCTTACGGGATGAGTCGGAAAAGTGTGAAAACTCATGTGGAGCATTGATATGGTGCATGGAGCAAGATCATTTCCTGCATTAGGCCATCAAAACCATAACATTTGCATTTAAGGTGATAGTGGAAAGTTTAAAACATATCATGGGATAACGTCATTACCGAAAGGGTGACCGGCAGGCCAATGTCAGACAAATGTATGAGGCAGATACACTTGAAACAATAAACAACTGGTGTTTTGTCTTTCACTATTGCGCTGAGTTGAACAAATAAGCAATAGAATGCCCAGCTAAATCAGTACCTCCTCAGACTTCAACGAAATTATTATGAAATTACAAACAGTATATGTTGCTAAATACAGCACTGATTTATTTCTTGCGGGCATACTAAATTAATTTATGGAATTATATCCATAACAAGATCAATGGAACAGCGCACCAACATGGCGGTCAAACAATGTGCAGAGAACAACCGACTGTGCACGTAACACGATGCACAAGTAATAGATATCGCGAGCAAGAGATAAAGAGTCCAGGAAAGTTAACCCATTGGTTCCGGGAACATATCAGTGATAGACAAGTGAAATCATCTCCTTTGGTTCACTGTGTACTCAACGTCCTTTTCCTGCGATTTTTTGCTCTTGCAAAGGTCGATCTAAGAACGTTTTTAAAGTTGCTATTGTGTTTGCCTTCACTATCATCATGGGCGATACATTCCAGACAACCATCACTGGCTTGATTCTCCTTTTGAACTACTTCCTTACAACTTAATTGTAAGCCCTTTGGTAAGAGACATTACAACCCTCGAAACATGACACAAGCCGTCTACTGTATCAATATTCTTCATCATTCTATAAACACTATCAGCGTCCCCTTCAAACTCTGCCGCTCATACCACTTCTGTTCTCACCTCCCCAACACATCTAACTGGGGCCCGTTCTCTCACCAGTTTTCTCATGCGTGGCTTTCCTCGTCCGTCAGATGTTTCAATCATCTTAATTTTTCAACCCTCACTCAAATAACTTCCCTTACACTTTGGTTTACCTATCTGCTGCAACCCTGTACTCATTCCATTGCCCCATGCTCATATTAAGTCTTCTTCTCCGTTGCTTTCTAGTCTCGATGCAATATCTCTGCCCGACCCATTTAGTAATTTAATCCTCTCGTGGAATGGAGGTTAGAAGCTGGGAGGTAATGTTGCAGATATATAGGACCCTGGTCAGACCCCACTTCTAGTATGGTGCTCAGTTCTGTTCGCCTTACTACAGGGAAGATGTGGAAGCCATAGAAAAGGTGCAGTGGAGATTTACAAGGATGTTGCCTGTATCGGGGAGCCTGCGTTATGAGAATAGGTTGTGTGAATTCGGCCTTTTGTCCTTGGAGTAACGGAGGATGAGGTGACCTGATAGAGGTGTATAAAATGATGAAAGGCACTGATCATGTGGATAGACAGAGGCTTTTTTTTTCCCAGGGTGGAAATGGTTGCCACAGGAGGACTCAGGTTTACGGTATCGTGGAGTAGATGCAGAGGAGATATCTGGGGTATTTTTGTTTTTAATCAGAGAGTGGTTAGTGCGTGGAATGGGCAATCAGCAATGGTGGTGGATAGGGTATTGTAAGAGTACATGCAGCCAACTAAGATAGATGGCTATATGTAAGCCTAGTAATTACTAAGGTAGCGTCATGTTCGTCAACATTTTGTGGGCCGAAGATCCTCTATTGTGTTTCTATGTAACATTGGAAATGAAATGAGGTGTCTGCAACCCACAGAAAAGTTACTGGTTTAACATCCCCATTCACAGAGAAATAATAATTAGGGGCTGCATTTGGAACAGGAGGTTTGAGTTGGACATAGCGACTCAGATCCGTAAGGTTATGATGATGAAAGTCAGTCTATTTGCAAACATCTCCTGCCTGCATACAAACAAAGAACTCCGACTCCTTCTCTATATTTCATCTGGCTGAACATGTCTGTAGTGATTAAGCAACTTAAAAAAAAATGTTCTACGTTGACGTGATATTCGTTGTGTATTTGCTTGTTTGAATGAATATATGACGTTAAACTGTTGATGGAGTCTAAGCTGTCATATCAGTCTCACATGCCATTAAAGCTGTCCCATAGACTTCCTACAAATACTCTCTTCAGGTCCATTACATACCTAGATATCCCTATCCACTGTTGTGTTAAAATACCCAAAGATTATCATGACATTGCCGTTCTGGCACGCCTTTTCAACCAGTGGAAATAACTTTGCTGCCTCTATCTTATCCATCCACTTCATAGTTTTATATGCTTCTATATCATATAACTCCAGGCCACAACCTTCAAAAAACTCAGAAAAGGAAGTAATGAGATCATCTACATCATTGTAAGCTCCTCCCAATGACCATAAGGGAGGAAAAACACGAAAGGAATATACTCTCATTCCATCATTAAAGTAGTCAAGACCATAGTTCCGGTTTGGAGACTGGGGCGTATGGCACAGGCGCAAGTACAGTTTTCAAATCTGATTATGATTATGATTATGATTATTGAACCTGATAGTATATAACAAATCGTTCATTTACTCTCAATCTTATCTTTGGTCAGTGATTGGAGGCGGGAAAACATTTACGTCCTTGGAGATTTGGTGAAGTCGTGACGTTATATTTTAGACATGTTGTATAGCAATAAGCGTCTATTTGTTTTAGACTCGAAAGGAATTCTTAAATGTTATATGATTCTAATTATACATTATTTTTAAACTTTTGAACACTGAAAAGTTCTACGATAGTTTAAATTGTGAATACATTGAGAATGTAATATATTGCACACGGACTGAGTTCAGTTGAAAGAGAAAGAGAGGGATTGCGTGCGTGAATTAACGGAATTCAATCGGGTGAGTGTTAGCATTATATAGAAAGGAATTTTGAATTAATATGTTCTTCAAAAAGCGGATCTCACTGTCTGAGAATGTCAGCTTCATTAGTTGAAATACATTTGCAGAAACCTGTTAATATCAAAGACTGTTTCTTTTTCTAAAATTGTATAAAGTGTTAGTGTATGAAGGCCGCAATCATCCACATCTGGTTTCCCGTTGTTCTTTATTATATTTGATAAGGATTTTCACTATAGGAATTATCTGTTTATTGTGTATAAGCCAGTTACCAGCGACAGTTTTGAAAGAAAAAGCGTTGGAGTTTAGATTTTTGTTTTGCCTTACCTGCGTATTTCGATTGCGTTCTTGTGTTTGTTTTCTGTGGTATTGATTTCAGAGGGAGACACGAATTCCACACTCGTCATGTTAAATCAACATTAAATAGATCGAAATATGAGAGTATCTATTCCGGGTACGATAAACCCGCTGTTCAAAGGTTAGTTTGACATAAGACAAATTCGTGTGTACTTGAATTGGGAATTTGAAATTCGTTTTCTGGGAGGCTGTTTAATTTGGAAAGCAACAAAGGATGCTGCTGAATATTTGGAAACGCTGATCTTAATTTCAAGGGTTCCAATGGGGGAAAAATGTTTTGATGTAATCGTAGGATCTGCCCTGTGATAAGAAAACGTGATGTCAGTTCAGATAGCGTGAGTTTCACTACGAATGCAGTGTTTTGCTTTCAACATCAGCCCTAATTCAATAAATTATCCAAGTCCGGCAGGACGGTCCAGTTGAAGTATGTTTCTCAGAACAATATAAGTGCAGAGTCTAGATATAGGTGTAATGTGTACTAAAGATTATACCATAATTACGGAAAATCACTAGTCACTATACTCCAGGCAGTGTGCCCTCCGTCCACTACCTCATCGGCCTTCCTTTGGTTAGCCAGCTCTGAGTCTGTGCAGCCAGGATTCACTAGATTCAGGCCACCTGACTTCCTGAAAGTGTGTACCACAGGGAACCCAGTCTAATCGGGTCCACAATTAATATACCCCACATCGACTCTTCTGCAGAATCTGCCTATTTTTCACGTTTTCATGCAATTTATTCTGGTGCATAAGAGTCGCAAAACCATGCTGACTATCCCTAATCAGAATACGTTTTTCCTCAATTCCAGTCTCTAAGAAGTCTCTCCAATACCTTTCCACTGGTGACCGAAGACTCATTGGACAGTAATTCTCAAGACTATCCCTATTACATTTCGTGAATAAAGAAATAACATTTGCCATTTTCCAATCCTCCCGTACTACTTCTGTAGCCAGTGATGACACAAATGTTATATCCAAAAGCGCAGCAATATCTTCACTGGTTTTCTATAATTACCCGGATTACATCTCTTCTTGCACCGGGAAATGGATAGTTTTCATGTTTTCCCAGTTTCCAGATCGTAATTGGTAGCGTCTGCATTTCGCAGCACACCTGTATCCACATTCATCAAGGTCTCACTCACTGGTGAATACCGAAGCAAGATATCAGTAAGAACCTTAACTGCCTCCTTGCACTCCAGACACATACTTCCTCTTTTATCTCTGACCTGTCCAACACTCTCTTCCGTTTTCCTCCTGTTTTTCACCTACTTTAGCGACTCTCCCATGCCTTCACATTTTAATTCTTCTAAGTCCACTAGAAAATCCCTCCTGGCTACATTGTGGCTTTCCATATCCCTCCCTGATTCTTCCGTCCAAAACCTGAAGTATATTTCTGTCTGCTTCTTGAAGAGGTGTTCCATACATTCTGTCAACCAGGGTTTCTTTACTGGGCCATCCGTTCCCCGCCTCAATGAAACAAACCAATGCTGAACCCCAGTCAAGTGCTCCATTAACAGTCTCCATAATTCTCTTGTGCATTTGAAGGAACAAATCGCTTCCCTAATTCGGCTCCCACGTTCCTACCCAACAGTACCAATTAAGTACATTCCATATGGTCTGCTGCTATCCCAGTGTAATGTATGTCGAATAGCTGTGCTCTATCGCTCGGAAATGCTGACACGTGGAGAGATCAGTTACCTGACCCATTTAACTTTATTTTATTAACACAAGATAGAATGTTCACGATTCCGCCTACCCGCTATTTGTACCTTGTCTCCTTCATGTACACAACAGACAAGTTCTCTCACATCTAAACCTTTTAAACCGAGGAATTGGCCGATGAACGTCAGTGAAGATTAAGTTGCCTGTGACAACGGCTGTGTTAATATAAGCACTTGTGCCATATCTATCTCCCGATCTGTCATTGTCTCTGGGTGTTGTTTCAGTTTTGGTGATGCGAGATTTGTACAGAGTACTCTGAAACGAGTGTTTGTTCCCTTCCTACTTTTGGGTTCCGGTCACAGTCGATTAAAATGCAATCACACCATGGTGTCCTTCTTTACCCCAGCTATGAGGCTGTCAAGCTCTCCCTGTGTTTCAAAGACTTTTTGTTTACTCTCCTTTACTCGACTATGAACATTTTGAAACATCTGAACGCCGAGAAGTCCGGATATCATTCCTCCACTTGAGACTGACTTGACTTTAATTCTTACATCCTTCTCATACATGAGGAATAAAAATCTTTAGGTTACGTCTCCGTCTAAATGTGCTATGTACAATCCTAGTAATTTATAATAATTTATCATAAATAGAACAGTCAATATAACATAGAAAAAAAAACTCAAATGAGCGTGAGTTAATCAGTTTGATGGCTTAGTGGATGGTGCTATCCCGGAGCCTGTTGGTCCTGGCTTCTATGCTGTGTTACCGTTTCTAGGATGATTGTCAAGTCTTTGTGATAGTTTGGAATTTATTCCTTTCAGGATGACCGGGCACAAGATTGTTTGAATTTATGACATATTTGTCAAACCTAATTATTTATTCCAACTGTTTTATTCTAAATCTCCCCTGAATCGCAATTGGAGTGGATGTTATCTACACAGATGAGCTTTTAACGTAAAAACATACATCAGTCCATCCTTCAGCTCTGGTCTGAACTTCCTCTGTGTCAGTGTATAGATGCAAGTATTGGTTCACACACTGAGAGTTTCCAACATCAACCCACATTGCTGTCTTATATATATCGGGGAATTGAAATATCTGTCGAGGTAATAGTAATTTTCCGTTTGCCATTTCATGACCGAGCTGTAGCGGGCATCCACAGTAATATGAAATCAGCTGAAATTGCTATCAGTAAAATAATCGATTTTCTGCGCATTTCCACCTCGGTATCTTTCTGTTTATCGCTGCTCTTCGTAAACCCTTTGCGGACTCTATTTGCCGCAATTATATGTCTTACTGTTAACCCATTGAAGATAAGAATTAAGCCGATTTGTAGTAACGGTGCAAAAATGCTATCTGGTAACTCCATTCCTTTCCAGACTCGTAAAATAGCGTATTCATGTGTGAGGGCGCAACGCCACGGCACGTTGTCGATGATGAGTTAAGGTTCAACAGTAAAGTAAAACGGGACACTTTTCCCGCAGTTCGCCGTTACCATAACCACCGTCACTGTTCTCTCAGTGCAGTATCGTTCCCCGAGCTTTCGGCAACATTTTGCGATGAAACGATCGAAGGTAAAACTGAACGTAAACCAAACAGAACAGTCCTTCGTCACAACCATAAAAACAAGTGCCAGAGCGCATACAGAGGTGATAAGCAGAAATTTGGAATGAATGTAGATGTTGTTGGTCTATTCCACTACAGCGACAACTATAACCGCCATCAGATCCGCCGTTGCCATACTAACCAGGTAACGGATGATGCATTTGTACTCTCCGCATTTTCCTCGAGATAGGATCACAATGGCCGTTAAATTAACCAAGAAATTTAGAGAGAAAAAAGGAATCAACACAGAATTATCGTTAGCTGCAAATGTCTGAATGCCCATTATTTTTCCAATGTTACACAGGGTATGAATTTTTGTTTCCGAAATGAAAAGCTAAAATTCAATGTTGTGCAATCTGTGCATACCGGCTGGACAATGATTGACAAAATTAGCAGTGGGTTGGTGACCTTCCAACAGATTAAAGCCCGGCATCTGATGTCTACGTCACCTACCCGTGAATATCGATCGCTCAATTTCCAATGATTGAGGTGAAATAGCTGAAGGCTTTATCTGTGGTGAGATCATGATATTTAATGCATAAGTTATAATTTAACGTTTTATGGAAGAACAGACCTGAGTGTCGATTTTCGACTGGCCGGTCAGTTGAAAAAGCTGCTGATCTGGAAAAACAACCACTGTCGGTTCAGAAAGCCAAGCAATGTGAAACTATGGAAATATGTCAATATCGGCACTCACGTAATTGACAAAAAAAAAAGAAAACATCACGTAGAAACAATATGGAAACTGAATAACAAAACTATCAGATGGTTGAATCCTGCATTCTAGAACACCTTTTTGATGGAGGTAGCTTCTGTGCTCAGTAAAAGTCCAAACAGTGCAATTGAACAAAAGCAAGATGACTACGGCACCATACATAGAGTGACCAGCTCCAGTATCTTACCAGGGACGCTACGATTGCAGGATAGAAAACGCCGGACTGCAGTAAATCGCTGGATATCCCATATTCCGTCAGGAGCAGTGCTCAGTGGCAGGGAAAGATCCAAATGATTATATGGATTGAAGGCAGGTTTTACAAAGTTATATGCAATTCAGGGTAATTCCACTCAAGCAGTTAGTGTTGTTATGACATCTGTCGCGTGAGGGACAACCAGCTACACAAACAGTTACATTAAAATGTTTTTGTCACTCTGTAACATTGCTATGAATTTGTCGTCCCAAGGGATATCACAGGATATTAACTTTTCAAACAAAAGATTATATGAACATCTCCAATGTACTTCCAAGACATCTGACTTCAGCTGCTAAAATGCGACATTTTCTGATCAGTGTTGTTTCTAAAGTGGACAATCATCCTGAGCAATCAACTTTGATGAGACCGTAGATAGAATATCACGGGCTGTTCTGGCCAACTACTTACAGTTTTGAAAAATCAATAAGCTTCAAAATATCCAGAGCTAATTTGAAAGGAAGAGTTGGGGAAATGAACAAGGTGAATGCACGCAGGTTTTTCCCATCCAGTGTCTATACTATAGACACTATAGAGAGGGTGCGTGGATACTAAGGAGGGAGTGCAGAGGCGATTTACAAGGGTGTTGCCTGGAATAGAGATCGTACCTTAGGAGAACAGCTTGAGTACACTTGATCTTTTCTCCTTGTAGAGGTCACCAGAAGGAGGAAGACAGTCATTGATCGCGTGGATGGTCATAGATTTTTTTTTCCCCCAGAGCCAAAATGGCTCACACAAGAGGGCATAGTTTTTAAAGTGCTTGGAAATTGGCACAGAGAGGAAACAGGGAGTAAGTTTTACCCACAGACAGCGCTGTGTGCATGGAATGCAATGCGGGCGGCGGCGCTGGCAGCGGATAAAATAGGGTATTTTAAGAATCTTTTCGACAGGCACATGCAGTTTATAAAAGTAGAGAGCTATGCGCTCGGGAAAGACTAAAGTGTTTCTAGAGAAGGTTACATATTTGGCACAACATTGTGAACCGAAGGGCGTGTAATATACTGAGATTTCTATGAGTGAATCTACAACTAGAGCTCATCGGCTTGGGGAGAAAGTTGAAATATATGTAGCCGAACTTATTCTCTCAGAGTCCAGAGAGTGTGGAAGAAACTGCAAGCGTATGGTAGATCGGATTCAATTGCATCATTTCAGTGAAGGTTGTGTAGGTCCGTGGATGAGGGTGGGACAGAAGGTGCAGATAAATGGGGCGGGGCGGAGGATCACAGAGAAATGACTCAGATGACCGGAAGTGTATATTTCTCTGCAGTGGTAACCTGTGACTTCACGACTATCTCTGTCCCATTTTCCCATTCAGTGTCTTCTCATTTTCGTCACCAATCTAAATATGTGCAGAACAAATGAAACGTTCAAGCTCACCTTTCAAGCTCAGGTTCCGTCTGTTTTGTAGTACAAACTACTCTGTGCCTATCGTGGAACTCGTTCCGATGAACGACCCTCGGGATATTGGAAATACAAAGACTCACAACTCTATATCCAGTGTGGAACCTGTACCAATGTGCAGCCCTCGGTTGACTGGGCAGAGTCTCACGGTCGTCTCTAACGTGGAACTGGAATCACTGGAGGATGGCTCGCCTTTCTGTATCCATCGTGGAGTTGGTATCGATGCGCAATGTGCGGAACTGGTACCATCTCTATGGGCTTACTCACCACTCTCTATGCATTGTGGAACTCGTACTAACCCGTGGCCCTCGGCTTCTTTGAGAATATCTCAGCGTTGATAACACGCTTTTCCCTGTCACATTTTGAATACGATTTGTGAGGCCGACTGGTCTAGTCTCACCGTGTGATCTGCCTTTTCTTGAAAATTCTATCAGTAACTCGGAAACTGTTGTCATTTGTTGCGAAAGCAATTCATTTCAAAACCTATTCTGCCATTTAATTGTCCACTGCGCCATTAATCAATGCATCGGTTTCACTGATCAATACATCAGCGCTCATGCTAGTTTTGTTGATTTCGGCGACATTTGTGTTGTTTCCAAGGCATCATTTATTATCTGTCTCCAATTGCTCCTCCGATGGCAATGATTAACTTGTCTTTTACAGGATTGCATCCTTTCCAGTGGCGAATGGGAAGAGGTAGAGAATAACAGTGACGGACGGAGATATATTTCTCGGCAAAGCAGGTTTCAGACTCACACGAACACTCTGAGATGGTTCGCTCCTCTACAGCTGTGGTTGATCCAGTTGCCTGAATGAGCACCGTAAACACTACACACTGCAGAATGAAATGTGGTGAAGCGGGGTTCCTTTGCTGATGGCATCAACTTTCCTATTGACTTGCTGAAGATTGATGTTTATCTTTTGACGTTAACTTTTGATCTCCCAAGTATGGCCTTCTTTCAGTCATGTCTCAGTCATGCCCAAAATGTCATGCCAATTAATCTCTAATTCGTTCACATTATACCGAATGCTTCGCGTATTTAAATACAGCACGTTCAGTCCTGCATTATTCGGTCTTTTGAATTGTGCCTCTGTGGTATAATTTAACTCTCTGCTCTGTCTGCTTTTATAGCCAAACATTGGCTCGTACTAACTCACATTCAGGTCCGGCACATCATCTAATTGTAAACCTTCTGATTTGTCTTCAGCTCTATTATTCTGGTAGTATCCCCCCTGTCATATTAGTTCAAACCACACCAAACAGCTCGTGTATAGCCGCCTCCAAGAATATTGCCGAGGCCACGGATTCAAGTGCAATTCCCCGACTTTGTACAGGTCCCACCTGCCACGAAAGCCGACCGAATTATCCGAGAATCCCCCATTTATCTGCCACCTCATTCTATCCTTATCCCCGCTGTCGCGTAGCACAAACAGCAATCACGACATTACTAGTCTTCGAGGTACCGCATCACAGATTTTTCCCAACTTTTTATATTCTGTTTTTCAGGTCCTCCTCTCTCCTTCTTCCTTTGACTTTTGTAGCAATATATGCACGACCCAAGCACCTTGAAGCAAACTACCACCAAGCTTCACTTTCCATCTAGCTCTGTGACTAGGGTCGCCTACTGATGTCACTCTCTTCATTTCCCCACTCTTGTCAGCCACAGGGCCACACTCAGTGCCAGAAGCACGACCACTGTTTCTTCCTGCAGGTGTCCCTCTCACCAACAATATTCAAATGATCAAAGGTACAATTTAATTTATGAAAATGCATACAATCTGACATGAGCAGAGAGCTGAAAGGGGCATATGAATTAGCTGCGATCCCGGCTTCAAAACGTAATCGAGGGAAAAAAAAAGAAGAAGCACGATCAAAGATGAAGTTTTCCCAGCTCCTGCGGGAGATCGGGCCCTCATAAGGAAATTGGAGATTCCTGGGCGGCTGAATCCTATGTGGTGGAGAGGCAAAAGCCAAACCTGAAACCAGAGGATGGGAATGGGCCTGCCAGTATTCTCCATTGGAAAAACAATTGCTACCGCTTGGACAATAGGTGCAGTTAGACCCAGAGCCCAACCTGGAGCCTACATCTCCACTTGCACTCGGCGGAAACGTGGAGTGACTGTAGGACCCACAGCCGGAGAGGTTAGGAAGTCCTCCACTCCTGAGATGGATACTGATTCGGAGTATGAGGACCTGAATGCGTAGTATATGCTGTCTTTTGCTAACTCCCCAGTGAGTGAGGAAGAAACTCCCAGCCCATCTCCCGCTGAGTCAGGTGAAATTGGGGGTGGGGTCCTATCTATGTATATTCTGTGCTGCAGGGGGATCCACCAGGGGTTGAGGCGGGTGTTGGCCACTGGACGGAGGGCTCTGAGTCGTTCGTGGGCACGTGCAATACCGGTGGAGACCTGGACAAGTAGACCAGAAGTACCCCGAGTTGTGTCTGAACCTGAAGAATTGGGTGAGGGGTCCAGACTTCTAGAGAATAAAGAGACCACTGGATAGCCGGGCTGAAGTAGCGGGGTGGAGAGTAGACTCCTATCGTTTTGTGAAGGCTTTGTCAGTGCATTCTTACACCAGGAATGGACCTTGTGTATTGCAGTAAGGGTTGGCGAATTATCTCAATGTAATGAGGACGTCTAAATTTGGTGGGGGGGGGGGGTGGGGAGTGTAATGCGCTGTAAGGTTTCACTGCTAATGTAATGTCCTCTCTGTAATGCTTCACACCTAAGGTAATGCTGTCTTTGTAGATGCAATATTTTGGTTATGACTAAGGCGGACAGGTGCTTTCTATGTGGGATATCCAATGAGAGGCATGTTGTTCTTTCGTCTGGGTCTGGGAGCAAGGATTTCGTGGCCTTTTGTTGGAGAGAGAAGAAGAGAGAAGACGCGACTGGAGAGGGCTGGCAGACCGCCAGAAGGACTGGATTTCAATCGAGGGCCGGCTCCGCTCGGAAGAGGTCGACATGAAACGAATTGACCGATACGTGAGCTCCATTGTTCGCAATAGACTGATTCATGTGAACGGGTTTTTTCTTATTTACTAACCATCGAGCAATCAATAAAATTAAGAATTATAAGTCATCTAACCGTTTATTGTGTATTCTTTATTATTTCGTGGTATTTATTTGCAACAGGGTAACACATTACGCAGCATCCACCTAAATAATATTTCTTCTGTTTGGCCGGAGGAGGCTAGGGACGGAGTTCTTCTTCATGTTGATTCAGCTGTTAACATAACCGACGGTTACATGTGTTTACATCCAAATATGCACTTGTCCTTGCCAGATATACACGACATGATGTGGAAAAAGCGAAGTACTGAAAAAAGAAAACACAGTAATAGCTGTTACGGGTGTTTACAGAGGCGGCCCGGTCGACACGATAGTCAAAATTTACAAGACCAGAGGTGAATATTTCACTGCATTTGCATCACATTTATGGACTGCGTTCCCAGGAGTGTCTGTAACAGCAGCCGAGCAGGACCTTTTACGACTAGAGGCCTCGAATAGATTGTTGAGGACACTGGTGTCTTACTGAACCGATGACACTGGAAATGTTTGATCCTTCTGAACCAATACAGACTGGGTCATGAGTACTGAGGAAAATGAGAGCAGCCCGAGGAAATGAGATACAAGGACCAACTAAACACTCTGATGGGAAGGGGATGCCTGTTAAATTCGCTTTCTGGGAGACTGGCTCATTTGGAAAGCAACAAAGGATGTTGCTGAATATTTTGAAATGCTGATCTTGAGTTGCAGGGTTCCACTGGGGAAAAGAAAAATGTTGTGATGTAATCTTAGCACCTACCCTGTAACAGGTAAACGTGATTTCATTTTAGATAGCGTGCAGTTTCAGTCCGAATTCAGTAGTTTGCTTTCAAAATCAGCACAAATTCAATAAATGATCCAAGTCCTGCAGGATGGTCATATTAAAGTCTGTTTCTCAGGACACTATAACAGCAGAGCCAAGACATATTTGTAAAGTGTACTAAAATTATACCTTCCTTGTAGAACAACACTAGCCACTGTCCTCCGGACAGAATACACTGCATCCACTAATTCATCGGCAGTCCGTTGGTCAGCCAACTCTAAATCTAAGCAGCCAGGTTTCACTAGATCCCAAGCCACCTGACTTTCTGAAGGTTTTCACCATCGGGAAAAAAGTCTTATACTTACAGAATTAGTATACCCGACCATCGACTCTTCTGCTTCATCTGCCTATTTTTCTCTTCTTCGTAGCTCGTCTCTTCCATGCCTTCTCATTATAATTCTTTTAAGTCCATTGTTAAAACATTCCTGGTTAATTTTGACTCTCCACAGCCCTGTCTGAACCTCCCTTTCCAAAGCTTAAGTATATTTCCTTCCTCTTCTTGAAGAGGTGTTTCATATCTCTTGTCAACCAGGGTTCCGTTCCCCGCCTCAAAGAAAGAAGCCAACGCTGAACCCCAAACAAGTGCTCCATTAACAATCTTCATATTTCTCTTGTGCATTTGAAGGAACAAATCGCTTCCCTAATTCGGCTCCCACGTTGATACCCGATAGTATCAATTATGCACATTCCATATTGTCTGCTCCTATCCCAGTGTAATGTATGTGGAACAGCTGTGCTCTATCGTTCTGAAATGCTGACAGGCGGAGTGATCTTTCACCTGACCCATTTCAGTTCCTAGTATTAGCGCAAGATAGACTGTTCACTTGTCCGCCTGCCCACTACTTGTACCAGGTCTATTTCCCGTACACAACTGAGAAAATCTGTCACATCTAAACCTTTTAAACAGAGGAATTGCCAATGAATATCAATTAAGTTTAAGTTGCCTGTGACATCAGCTGTGTTAATATAAGCACTTGTGCAAAATATATGTCCAAATCTGTCACTGTCTCTGTGTTGTTTCCGTCTTGGTGATGCGAGCTCTGTACAGAGTAATCTTAAACGAGTGCTATTCCCTTCCTACTTCTGACTTCCTCTCACAGTCTATCTATTAACTATTAGCATACAATCCCACCACGGTGTCCTACTTTTCCGCAATTGAGAGGCTGTCAATCTCTCCCTGTGTTTAAAAGACTTTCCCTTTACTCATTTTTACACGACTATGAGCATTTTGAAACATCTGAACCGCAGAAGGTCCGAACGTCATTCCTCCCCTTGATTGAATTAAGTTTATTTCTTACATCCTTCACATATATGAGGAATAAAAATCTTCAGGTTATGTCTCCCTATAAATGAGCAAAGTGCAATCCTAGTAATTTATAATGTTACGTACCTGTGACACGTGACGGTGGTGTACTTGTCACGTGCCTGGTGTTGAAACTACACTGGACTTGAGGTAATGGTCTTGTGATGGTGGAGTGACGTCATTTTCCAGCCAGTAGAGGTCATGTGACAAGTTTGTTTTACTGGGTTTAACAGGAGGACCCCTCCCTGTGAGGAGGGGTAGTTCGTGGCTGGATTTGACATGTTGACTTCATGCCACTGCGTGATTTAATGTTATGACGCAGTTTAGTTGAAAGATAAAGTTTTATTTAATGCTTACATTTTAAAATGTCATTGCCATCAGTTTCTTTATAATACTGCTAGTTGAAAATCAGTGGAGAGTGAAGATCGGAGTTCAGAAGTTAACAGATCGAGGGAAGTCGATTTCGACGGTGAAACAGGTTCGACCTGGTTTGATCCTCATTCGGAAGAAATTTCGTTAACTGTTCTCGGGTTAATCCCTGTGAAATGACAGATATGATTGGGAACAGTTCTGTAAAGGAAAGATCAGTGCCTTTAAACCGTTTCATTCTTCCTACATTCTTCTTGGGAAAAGTTCGACTTGGTACTGAAGCAGGACGACATGAAAGAGAATTTAAATCGTTTAAAAAGTCTCTCCCTTAAATGGACTGTAAGCATTTTGAACTTTTGCAATACTACTTTGAAGAACTGTTTTTGCAACATCGCTTTAATAACTGTTTAAGCTTCCTTGCTTTAAGAACTCTTTAAGCTGCCGCACAGCAGCTGATTTCCTGTTACGTGAGTGGTTTGTTACTTTTGAGGGTTTGTTTTCAGTGTTTAATAAACGTGTTTTTTTTTTATAAAAAACCGTCTCACTCATATATTTCTTGTTGCTTGAATCTGCAACAATAATAATTTATAATGAACAGAAAATTCAATATAACATAGAAAACACTCAAATCAGCGTGAATTCATCATTTTGATGGCCTGGTGGATGACGCCATCCCGGAACCTGTTGATCTTGGCTTTATGCTGTGGTAACGGTTCCAGGATGATTGCCAAGTCTCTGTGATAGTTTGGAATTTATTCATTTCAGGATGACGAGGCACAAGACTGTTTGAAGTTATGAAATATTTGCTAAAACCTAATGAATTATTCCAACAGTTTTATTCTAAAACTCAGCTGAGTTGCAATTTGAGTGGGCGTTATGTACACAGACGGCCATTTAACGTAAACACATACTTCATTCCTTCCTTCAGCTCTTGCCTGAATTTCCTCTGTGTTAGTGTATAGATACAAGTATTGGTGCACACACTGAGCGTTTGCAACATGTACCCAAATTGTTGTAGTATATAGACCGGGGAAGTCAAATATCTGTCCAGGTAATAGTAATTTTCCGCTTGCCATTTCAGGGAACGAACTGTATGGGGCAGCCAAAGTAATATGAAATTAGCTGAAATTGCAAACAATAAAATCATCGATTTTCTGCGGTTTTCCACCTCGGTATCTTTCCGTTTATCGCTGCTCTTCCGAAGCCCTCTGCGGACTCTATTAGTCGCAATTATATGTCTGACTGTTAATCCATTGAAAATAACAATTAAGCAGATTGGTAGCAACGGTGTTAAAATGCTATCCATTAATTCGTATCCTTTCCACACGGGTAATGTAGCGTATTCATGTGTAAGGGCACAACGCCACGGTATGTTGTCAATAATGTCGTAAGATTCAACACTAAAGTAATACGGGACACATTTCCCGCAGCTCACTATAACCACGGTCACCATAACCACCGTAGCTGTTCTCTCAGTGCAGTATCGCTCCCCGAGTTTTCGACAACATATTGCGATGAAACGATCAAAGGTAAAACTGACCGTAAACCAAACAGAACAGTCCAATGTCACAGCAAATAATACACCTGTCACTGCGCATACAGGAGTGATGAGCAGGAATCTGGAATAAATGTAGATATTGTTCGTCTGTTCCACTAAAGCAACAACTATAACCGCCATCAAATCCGCTGTTGCCATACCAACCAGGTAACGGGTGATGCATTTCGAGAGTCCACATTTTCCCCGAGACAGGATCACAATCGCCGTTAAGTTAACTACAAGAAATTTGGAGAGAGAAAAAAAAGATCATCCCAGACTTATCCTTAGCTGCAAATGTCTGACACCGTTTTTCAAATGCTACGCAGGGTAAGATTTTTTTATTTTGTTTTGGAAATGAAAAGCAGAACATCAATGTTTGTGGAATCTGTCCTTGCACTCCGGCTGGACAATAATGGACAGAATTAGCAGTGGGTTGGTGACTTTCTGACAGATTAGAGCCCGGCATCTGCTTTCCACGTCACGTACCCGTGATGGTCGATCGGTCCATAAACAACAGAATTTGCATTATTTGAGCTGAAGTAGCTGTATGTTTTATGTGTAGTCAAATCAGGAGAATTAGTGCATAATTTAACGTTTTATGGAAGATCAGACCTAAGTGTCGATATTGAGTGTTAGTTGAAAAATCTTCTGATCTGGAAAAACGACCTCGATCGATTCAGGAAGCTAGGCAAAGTGAAACTGTGGCAGTATGGCAATATCGTCACCAAAGTAATTGACAAAAGAAATAAAAAGCATCACGTAGAAGCAATATGGAAGCTAAATAACAAAAAAGATCAGATGCTTGAATCCTCAATTCTGGAAACACAGTTCAGACGATAGTAGCTTCTATGCTCAGTAAAAGCCCAAACAGTGCAAGTGAACGAAAGCAAGATGATGCCGGCACCATACACAGAGTGACCAACTCCATTACCTTACCAGGGACACCAATCGCTACGATTGTCGGATAGAAAACGGCCGCGATGTAGTAAATCGCTGGATATCCCATGGTCTGTCAGAAGCAAGGTTCCTTTGCAGCGAACGATCCAAATGTTCATATGGACTGTTGGCAGGTTTTACAGAGTTAAATGCAATTCAAAATAATTCCACAGAGGCAATTAGTGTGGTTATGACAACTGTCGCATGAGGGACAACCAGCTACAGAAACAGTTACATTAAAATGTTTTCTAACTCTGTAACCTGGCCGTGGATTTGTATCCCCAAGGGATGTTACAAGTTATTAACTTTTAAACAAAGGATAATAAGAACGTTACCAATGTACTATCAAAGACATTTAACGTCAGCTGCTAAAATGGCACATTTTCTGCTCAGTGTTGTTTTTAACGTAGACAATCATCCGGAGCAATCAACATGAATAATCAACTTCAAACAGATTTATTTTGTCCCATTCAACGAACACATTCACTGCTGATATTTAGGGCGGGTTTTCAGTTCGGCAGATGAAATAGGGCAGAATTTATTGAGGGGGAAGATAGGATCATTTGTGCTGTCGCTTGTTTTAGTCATTTCGAATCACTTGAATGACAAAAGGCACAGTAACAACTGATAACATATATCACAATAAAACACGTCGCACATATATTCTTTTGAGCATATAAAAGAGATAGGGAGTATTATTCCAGTGACCTTTGATAATAAAATGTCATGCGCCCATACGAATTTAGATGCGCCTTGTGCTCGGATTGATGAACGTTCGTTTCTCGATTAGCCGAGAGTGGATGGTCGATTATTTGACTCTGACAAGTGCAGTACACGGATTAGTGTCAGGCCCATTGACTTTTTTTTTATTACCGTGTATGCTAATGGCTGAGATGTTAATGCAGGAAACTGAATCAGAAGTATTGCGGACGAATCGTCAGTTGGGGGCGTTGCTCTAGTCAGGAACTGTATCCAAGCTTGTAGCTTGATGTTGACTGGCTAGGAAATAGGCTGAAAAATGGCGGATGGCATTTAATACAGGCAAGTGTAAGATGTTCTGCGTTGTGAGGAAAGATACAACAGGTTTTTAACGCACATATTTAATATGTGGACTTCAGTGTGCAGTATTTAAAAAGAGACCTGGAGATACAGAATGCTAATTCCTGGAAAGCAACGTCACGGGCAGATGAGCTCGTATTGAACTCTGATCACATTGGCCTTCACAATCAGCTCACGGAGTTTACGAGTTGCGTCGTTGTGTTGAAGATGTACAACACTTTGGAGAGGCTGTAGATAGAAGATCGTGGGCTGTACTGGCCACATACTCACAGTTTAGAAATATCAACAAGCTTCAAAATGTCCAGAGATATTTAAAATGAATAATTCGCGAAATGAACAAAGTGAATGCATGCCGATTTTCCCTATCCAGGGTCTGTACTATAGACACTGTAGGGAGGGTGCGTGTCTACGAGAGAGTGATGCAGAGGCGATTTTCAAGGTTGTTGGAGGGAATAGAGGTCGTACCTTAGGAGAACAGCTTCTCCTGTGAACAGTTAAGAACAGTGCACTTGGTCTTTTCGCCTTGTAGTGATAGGGGATGAGAGGTGACCTGAAAGAGGTGTATAAGATGAAGAGAGTCATTAATCGCCTGGATAGAAATTCCCCCAGGGGAGAAATGGCTACGACAAGAGTTTAAACGTTCTTGGAAATAGGTACAGAGGTGAAACTAGGGGTGTTTTTAGCACAGAGAGCGCTGTGTGCATGAAATGCAGAGCCGGCGGCTGTGGTGGTAGCGGATAAAATAGGGTTTTTTAAGAGTCTTTTCGACAGGCACATGGAGATTATTAAGGTAGAGGGCTGTTCGCTCGGGGAAGTCTGAAGAGTTTCTGGAGTAGGTTACATATTTGGCACAACATTGTGGACCGAATGGTCTGTATTATACTGTAGATTTCTATGTTCTGTGTTCTATCCTTTGACTGAATCTACAACTGGAGTTCATAGGCCGGGGGGGAAAGTTGAATTATGCAAGAAGTATACGTAGCAGAACTTATTCTCTCAGAGGGTTGAGCGAGTGTGGAAGGAACTGCAATCGTAACTGGTAGATCGGATTCAATTTTATTATTTCAGTGAAGGTTGTGTAGGTATGTGGGTGAGAGTGGGACAGAAGGTGCAGATAAATGGAGCTGGGCGGAGGGTTACAGAGAGATGACTAAGATGAACGAAAGTGCCTATTTCTCTGTGGAAGTAACCGGTGACTTCACTGTATCCTGTGGCTCTTTCGTCCCACAATGCTGTACTGACCACATTACCTAATCTGAAGCTGCCTAGAATTTCCCTGCCGCATGGCCCTCTGATTTCCCCATTCAGTGTTTTCTCATATTCCTCACCAATCTAAATATGCGCAGAACAGTGGATGTGTCCAAGTTCACCAGTCAAGCTCATTCCCTTCTCTTTTGTATACAGACTACTCTGTGCCTATTGTGGAAATCTTACCGCTGAACAGCCCTCGGGATACTGGAAATACAAAGACTCACCATTCTACATCCAGTGTGAAACCTGTATCAATGTGCAGCACTCTGTTGACTAGAGAGAGTCTCATGTCTGTATCTATCGTGGAACTGGTGCTGGAGCTGGTATCGATGCGCGATGTGCGGGACTGGTACCATCACTATGGGCTGACTCACCACTCTGTATGCATTGTGGAACTCGTACTAACCCGTGGCCCTCGGCTTCTTTGAGAATATCTCAGCGCTGATAACACACTTTTCCCTGTCACACTTTGAATACGATTTGTGAGGCCGACTGCGCTAGTCTCACCGTGTGATCCGCCTTTCCATGTAAATTCTATCAGTAACTCGGAAACAGTTGTCACTTGTTGCGAAAGCAATTCATTTCAAGACCTATTCTGCCGGAAAGACGGGGCGGGGTTGGCCGGCGGTGACGTCACAGAGTAGGGTCCTCTCACCTGGGCCTACCGGGAGGTCCTGGAGCTGCATCCGGAGACTAAGGTTCTGTAACTAGGGATCTCCTAGTCTGCCTGCTGCGCCTCCGCCAGTGCTTCTTAGTCAACTCCCTGGGACAGGGCTAGGAAGTTAGGGCTGGTGAGAGCGTCCGCCACGACATTTTCTTTTCCCGAGAAATGCCGGACATCCGTCGTGTGTTCAGAGATGTAGGACAGATGTCGCTGCTGGCGGGACGACCACTGGTTCACCTTCGTGAACACAAAGCTAGGAGGTTTGTGGTCCGTGAACGCTGAGAACGGCCTACCTTTTTAGAAGTACCTGAAAATGCCGGATTGCCAGGTATAGCGCCAACATTTCCCTGTCGAAAGCATTGTATTTGAGCTCGGGTGGTCGCAGGTGTTTGCTGAAAAACGCCAGGGGTTGCCAGCGACCCGCGATGAGTTGTTCCAGCACCCCACCGACTGCCGTGTTAGATGCGTCCACTGTGAGGGCGGTAGGGATGTCCATTCTGGCGTGTACTAGCATCGCGGCGTTTGCCAAGTCTTCTTCCGTTTTAATGAAAGCGGCGGCGGACTCCCCGTCCCAGGTAATGTCCTTGCCCGGAACCCACATCAGGGCGAACAGGGGGCGCATGATTCGGGCAGCTGAAGGGAGGAAGCGTTGGTAGAAATTCACCATACCCACTAATTTCTGAAGGCCTTTGACTGTGGTGGGTCGCGGAAAATGGCAGACTGCGTCTACCTTAGCGTGCAGAGGGGTTGCCCCGTCTGTAGTGATCCTGTGGCCCAGGAAGTCGATGATTTCGAGCCCGAACTGATATTTGTCCGGGTTGATTGTCAGGCCGTATTCACTCAGTCGGGCGTAGAGTTGACGGAGGTGGTACAATTCTTCCTGACGACTGTTGCTGGCTATGAGGATGTCGTCCAAATAGGTGAAATCGAAGTCCAGGTCGCGTTCCACCGCGTCCATTAACCGCTGAAACTTCTGTGCAGTATTCTTTAGGCTGAACGGCATGCGGAGGTAGAAAGGGGTGATGAGTGCCGTTTTGGAGACGTCGTCCAGATGCATCGGGATTTGATGGTATCCCCGGACGAGGTCCACCTTGGAGGTTTGCTGCAAAGTCTTGAATGTGCGTCACAGAGTAGAGGTCCGGTGTTGTAGCCTCGTTCATGCCCATGAGCTGTCGGACCGTCGTAAGATCCCCAAATCCTCCCTCCTTCTAAACTTCTCCTTCGCCAGTCGGAGCTGTCCGGGAGACACCTTCGAGCACGGGCATGGAGGGGTGGTCTTTGTGTCGGGATGTGGTGCTATACGCCGTGTCTGGGCATGGCTGCCGTGAACTGCTGTGCCAGAAACGATGGCAAATGCGCCAGGACCCTGGTGAAGTCGTTGTCGGACAGCGTGATCGAGTCCAGGTGTGGGACCGGCAAATGGGCTTCACCCAGGGTGAACATTTGAAAGGTCTCGGCGTGGACCAGTCTCCTCCCTTGCAGGTCGACCCACCCCCAGGAGTGGTTGGGCTACGGCGGCCAGTGTGATGTCCCAAGTGAACCCGCTGGAGCCGAACTGTAGCCACACCGTACGGGTGCCGTAGGTGCTTACTGTGCTGCCGTTCGCGGCCCTCAGGGTGGGACCCGGTGCACTCTTGCGGGTGTCGTAACTCGGCGGCGATAAGACGCTGATCTAGACTCTGGTGTCGACTGAAAAACAGCGTCCCGACTGCTTGTCCCACACATATAGGAGGCTATCCCGATGGCCAGTCGCCGTAGCCAACAGCGGCGGCTGGCACTTGCGTTTCCCGGGAACTTGCTGGGAGGGCTACAGCGGCGAGCTTCGGCGCCCCTCTGCTGGTGGTAGAAGCACTATTGTTCGTTGGACTCCTTGCCCCTGTCTCTGGGGTTAGCGGGCTTTGCTGTAGTGCCTGGTCTGGTTTGCTGCTCTGGTTTGCTGCTGGGAGGGTGGCCTGGTGATCTGTGCGACGGATGCCCCATTCTCCTTTTTGGCTTTCCATAGCAAGTCCGCCCGGGCCGCCATTTTCCGGGGGTCGCTGAAATCCGCGTTGGACAGCAGGAGTATGTCCTCGGGCAGCTGCTCCAGGAATGCCTGCTCAAACATGAGGCAGGGCTTGTGTCCTCCGGCTAGGGACAGCATCTCGTTCCTCAAAGCCGATGGCAGTCTGTCTCCCAAACTATCCAGTTGCAGTAAGCGGGCAGCTCGCTCGCGCCGTGAGAGTCCGAAAGTCCTTACGAGCAGGGCTTTGAATTCCGTGTATTTGTCTTCCGCTGGGGGAGACTGTATGAACTCTCAAACTGAGCCGCTGTGCCCTGGTCGAGGGAGCTCACCACGTAGTAGTAACGTGTGTCCTCCGAGGTTTTCTGCCGAATGTGGAATTGGGCTTCTTCTTGCTGGAACCAAAGGTGAGGTCGCAGCGACCAGAAGCTTGGCAGTTTTAACGAAACTGCATGAACAGATGCGGCGTCAGTCATCTTCGGCCCAAATATCATTTGGGTCATCGGGGTTACCAATTGTAGCGGTGTGCTACACGTAGCGCTGAAATAACGACATGCAGTCGATGAACTGCAGTTACAAAAGAGATCTATTCAAACTTCGCGGCCTCGCGTTAAAGCCTTCCTGTTCCCGCCCTCCCCTGGCGGGAATGCTGTAGGGGGCGGGTATTCACAGTCCCGTCCCGGGCGCGGGCTTTTCCCCTTGCTGGTGAAGCAGACTTGGCGCCTTTTTTGGGGCTGGCCTCAATGCCGGCACGCGCCACTCTGTGAGCAGGTTCGAGTGCGCTGGGAAGTGGGTGGCCACAACACGTTCATTCGCTAATGTAAAAAGCGGCTAATGTTTAGAGGGTGAATGTGGAGCGGTAGTGTTCCATAATGCGGTGCCGGAATCTGTAATGGGTCTCACCAATTTGGAATGAGGGAGGACCCGTAGATGCAGCTAGTTCACTTGTAACGCTTGCACTGATAAGTGCCAGGAAGGAGATTAGTGAGAAGGGAAATTGATACCTGCAGACACCGCAGAAGGGGCTGGGGTCGTGTCGGGAATTGAATCGTCGTCGTATTCCCATTGATGAGGGAGGAAGTTACGGCGGAGGAATGCTGGATGTGTGTTAGGTAACAACATAAAGATCTGTTTTTCTCTCATTCTCTCTCTCTCTCCAGCGAGAGGAAGGATGTGGAAATTACAGAAAGGATGCAGAGGAGATCTACACAGAATTGCGTGGATTAGGGATCATGCCTTATGAGAATAGGTTGAGTGAACACGACTTCTTTTACCTGAGCGGCGGAGGATGAGAGGTGACCTGATAAAGGTGTATAATGATGAGAAGCATCATTTTTCCCCAGGGCGGAAATGGCTAGCACGAGTCGGCACAGTTATAATCGGCTTGGAGGTATGTTGAGAGGAGATGTCAGGGGTAAATCTTTTACGCAGAGGGCGGTGAGTGCATTGATTGGGCTGTCGGCGATGGTGGTAGAGGCGGAAACGATAGCGTCTTTTAAGAGAAGCCTGGACTGGTCCATGGAACTTAGAAAATTAGAGGGCTCTGCGTAACGCCAGGTAATTTCTCAGGGAATGACATGTTCGGCACAGAATTGTGGATCGAAGGGCCCGTATTTTCTGTTTTTCTATGACGCTGGAGGAAGGTAAGGGTTATTCCTCCAGAAGGGGAGACCGAGATATCAAGAAATACTCACCCGTTTCAGGGTGATAAAGTCGTTCAGTCAGTCGAAGGCAGGCAAATATTGCGTAAAAACAAGCTATGAACCCTGTAAAATATTGATGATTGTTAGTTGAATTAAATGAGAATGCAGGAAACTGCACCAAATTACAAGTGCGTGAGGATGTTTTAATCTGGATCTTCAATGAGAAGTATCTAATGACGCACTCCGACGTAATATTTACGTGGTAGAATGTGTTGTTTTGTCAACTCTTTAACAAAATTGCAGATAATGTCTCTCCGGTGAAAACAATTACGGTCATTGCCATCCTGAAAATGTGGGTTTTGTACTGGTCATATAAATATCGTAGACATTTATTATGCTAAATATGATAAACGAGAACCAGCATTGAATTATTAACGACTCAGTGAAACGTGGGTCTTCCACCTTCAGGAACACGTATACATTTACTTCATTTTACCCGCTTAAAAACTCCCTGTCGTTATCAAAGAGCCATTGTGCTCTGCCAACGATCAAACTTCATACTTATTTAGTGCATGTTGTATACGCTATGAAAATAACTAATTATTAATATTTCTCCAACAGCTCAAGTTTCGTGCCTAAATAAAATCTCCAAGACCCTTCATTTTAAAATGTTGTAAACAGTATCTTCTTTGCAGCTCTAGTACTGGGCTTGTCGTACTCTACCCAGAGGCAGCTCGACCGCTTTTCTTTCCCTCCTGACACCCAGTTCTTACCGGTGGCTCCGATTAACTGTTCGCATCCGATAGCAGCAACCCCGGTACGGCGCTTCGACAGTCGGGCTAACCAAGTGAGGGTAGCCGCCAAACATGAAGGTCCGTCAGTTAGGAATTTGCCTACCACAGCATGTGAATCCAGTGTCTGGACTCGGGGGATGAGATCTACTACAAGATACAACACCCAAGAAGGCGCTGCAGCAATGGTTCATGGAGAGCGAAGTCAAAACAAGGCGCAAAAGACGTCACAGCTACCGCTGCAGCCGAGGAAGACTCCATAGAAATCGCGACTATATCTCTTCCAAAGAAAGAGATTTGTTGTTTATCGCCAATGTGCGCATTTAAATAGCTTCGTACATAAGTAGATAGATATACAGATAGATAGATTGAGAAGGATTATTTTTATGAGACAGATAATTTGATTCCATTTCTGTGCTGTGTGGGGGCCACTGGGGTTATGTTTCCTCCTTACAAGCGATCAATTACTGCAACGAATAGGACTGTCAGACTACAGGAACATCAGAGTCCACATGATGTTGGCAGTGCTTAATCTGACTCGCCACCAACAACATGGGTAATATCACTGCCTGCCCAGTTCCACCAATACTGCAATGTTATTATCTCATCAGTTTCTGCCCCACGAACACTCACACAAAGAAAGTTACTGCTTATTCAGAAACATCTTCAAATATACTGGTAAATTTATTGCTTGTCCAACCTCATGACGGACACAGCGAAAACAAGATGCATGACCATAAAACCATATCAATATCCCTCTTTATAAAAAAATGCTCTTCAGCAAAATATCACTACCAGTGACGATGCCCTGCAATCAATGGTCGCACTGTAACTGGATATCAGAACATATTGGTTATGCATTTATTTGTGAATGCCCGCTCTCTTGCAGGAAATAAAAAGTTATTAACACAGAAATTACAAACTGTAGAATCAATACGTAAAGACACTTAACCTCTGCTTTTGTTGCTTTTTCCGTACTCATATCTGCCGTGACCCAGCGGATAAGGAGAAATATTCACTCTTTTTTTCTGTCATCACATTGGACCATGTTTATATTTGGAAGCACCTGCGCGTTTTTATTTTAGTATGTCTAAATGAAATTCAGATTTATTTATTTGCAAGTCCTGATACACTCTTATATATAGTCAGTCCACACGGGTGTGGGGGTGGGGGGGGAGACATCTAGCGTTTGTTCAGTGGGTTCCTGCGCAATGAACCGAAATGACGAAAATAGGTGGAACTTGTATTCAGTAGCTTTAGATAATGGGAACCACCAGTGAATGTCGAGTCTTCATCACTTGCACCTTTACACAACTGGTATCATTTCCTCTGGTGTCTCATATCAGGAATAAAATAGTGAATATAATTGTTAAAATGCCCTGTATACATGGAAACATATGTTAGGTGTATTAACTTTGGAAACAATGTAATGTACGCTGTGGATAAATTGTATGTTTTTGTTGTTTCTATAAGGCTGTGTAGAACAACAAGAGAAAATATTTGCACACGACTAACCATATCAATTTCAGTCAAGGTGAGATGTAGTTAACCCGTTATAGCTTGGCACTGGCAGATTTGCGAGAAACGCTTAGTTATGTGTTTGTGTACCATAAAATCGAGACAGTATTTGAAAGACATTCAAATAATTTGTAAATATTGCTGGAATGAGACAATACTTACAAGGAACACACTAAAAAGTTCTCTGCAGGAAGACCAGTAACCTGAAAAACAACCGGATGAATACGTACAAGCTCTAGAAGATGAGAGATGAAAACAGATAGGAGAGATATCCTTCTTGTTCAACTCTTTGCTTTTCCCTCCCGTCATTTCCCAGCTTCGGACACATATTTTCATTTATATGATTAAAGGCAATGTGGTACATTTACATTGAAGTCCTCTCATATTCATTATTGTGACCTCTCTGTTTTATTTTATATCAGGACTCGGCTGCGTATCAGTGGAAACAGAAACGGCAGTTGCATAAACATTCGCCACTTGTATTCAATGGCTAGAGGTAATGGTCCCGATCTGGGAATTGAAAAGTGTTTTCACTGTATCACTTACTGTGCAATGGTGTGTAGAGCTTTATATTGTACAACCGAACTTTATTGCGGTTTCGTGTCATGAATAATATCTTAACTGCTGCTTTTCCAGACAAAAATTACTACACACACACTGACAATGTCATTTCGTACCATGATGATGACCAACATTGATAATCCAGTCCCATCACTGACCAGACTAATAATACAGTTGCCTCTGCAGACTTACCAGTGAGAATCATTTACTAATAGACATTGATTTCAGGTAACGTGAGAGAATTGATAGAAAGTGGAGACACCACTTTTGACCAATAAAGTGAATAAGTGTATGGGGCGAGCTGCCCGAAGATGTGTTTGAGGTACACACTTTCAGAACATTCAAAATGTAATTGTACAGTTCAGGGATAGGAATGCTCTAAGGGAATTCGGACAAAAAGGGAGCACATTAAGATACGAACCGCTTGGGCCGCCGTTTCTACATCCGGTTACTAAGACTATTTACTTTAAGAACTGGAACACTAATAGCTTCAGCGATTCTGTGCACGAGTTGAGCTTTGTTTCCGATTTCAGTCACATGTGGCAGGTGGATTTCTGTAGTCTTTCATAGAGGGCAAATTATACAAAATCACAACGTTTACAGATGAGGTAATTTTGCTTGTCAATATATACAGAGTCAGTTTGAAGAGCGGGACTGATGCATCTGGATAAATCGTGTCCTCTCACGTTACTTCTTTGCATTCAAGTGAGTAGCATCAGGTGCCATACTCTGGAAGTATTTTGTTACCACTGTGGTGTGGGATCATGTACGGGTTCTGTTGTTAAGAAAATATTTTAAACTCCATTTAGTTTCGTTTCTGATTCAATAGCTTTATGTACTTACAATTAAATACGCACCGTGGATGTGTTCACTTCCGTAAAAGTACAAATTTATCAGGTTGATATGCAATCTAGTTATCAAACACGGGGTAAAAGATCAGGAGAAGGTAGATTGTAAAGAATACCAATCGGTCATTCAGTGATCTAACCCATTAAATCCTGGAGGGAAACCACTTGAAGAAAGCTAAGCAAGTCAAAGCACATTTCTGCTAACGCCACTTTGTCTTCCCGCCACCAGTTTTTGTTTGCAACTTTTAGACATAGCAGGCGAACAAAAAAATCAGATTTTTGACAAATATCCTATTTCATTTAAAGCTCTTAACAGAAAAAAATGACATTTTGCTTTCTTCCTTCTCTGCTAACTGTGATTCTATCCTCCATGGTACGCTTTCATATATGTTCTGATACGTTTTGCGTGTAATTCAAAATTATCTCATAACAGGAGCATATATCCTCACAGATATTGCTCAACTACTGTTCAAATCAAGGGTAAACATTTCATGTCATTTCATGGAATATAATTAACGTCATTTCAAGGGTGGCTGGAATATCACCGGAGAGACGTCTTCTGTACCTAGCAGGCTTGCCGTTCAATCTGTTAGGAAATGCAGAGGAGGCTTGAGCTAAAACCAGGGCAGTGGTGTGGATTGAGCTTGGAGCGATAATTTCCATAACAGATCTGAAAACAATAAAAGAGAGTAACACCAAAGCCACAAAGCAAGGGGCAAGGGGAATTAAACGCCATTTGCAACAAGGTAAATATTATGTAGATCGAGCTAAAG
Source organism: Hypanus sabinus (assembly GCF_030144855.1). Classification (NCBI taxonomy): domain Eukaryota; kingdom Metazoa; phylum Chordata; class Chondrichthyes; order Myliobatiformes; family Dasyatidae; genus Hypanus; species Hypanus sabinus. The sequence goes on along the minus strand of NW_026779051.1, from coordinate 425,399 downwards.
CCAGAAACTACTGGTTGAGGCCGACTGGTTCGATGAGTGAACAAGAATGGTGGTTGGGTACAGGGTTTAAGTAGGCTGCAGGTAATGTGTATGGAGCGAGTGGTAGATGAGGTGGAGACAAGGTATTCCTGATAGAAAACCACCACTATCACCCTCCATGGCCCATCCCCGACGGCATTAGCCAATCTGGAATGGTCCAGTAGAACACAATGATGAGCGATTTATCAAAAATGCCGCTATGAGTGAGGAGGTCACGGGTTTGGCAAGTGCGATGGAAGACACTGATTACGAAAAGCTCATGAATCGTTTACTTACCAACAGCAAGAACTCTTACAATCCCTGCAGCAGAAAGATAGAAACTGATTTCCTTGGAGAAAGTCCTTTATCTGTTTGTATTTCAACCTCCGCTAATAATCTGCCAATTTCAAATAGGATTTTGAATTTAATCTGTATGTCATGTGTTTTGCAGCATTTACCGGGTTCAAACGACTAAAAGTTATCTTTGGTCATTTTGCCCATTTGTTCTAATATGTTTGTACATAAGATGAAATGTTGGCATCTGTTTGTGCTCTGAAAATCGCAAAAAAAATGATTCCGAAATTACAGCAATGTGAATTCTCGTAACCTGGACATTATAAGCAGAAGACAATCCATTATATTGCTCTTCACGCTATCGGGCAACTTCATGTGACGCAGTTTGACAGCATATGGGGACCATTTTATCCCCCTTTTCGCCATGTATTCAGGTGGCGACATCACCTGCTGTACATGTGTCATTGGATAAATCGGAAACCTGCTCACGCACACCACTTCCTGTGCAAACATCGGCATGTAAGCATTTACCCACACTAAATTCAGAGAAGAGCCAAACGTTGATAACGTCTCCTTGCAGGATTATTCTCACATTGACCAAGAATAATACATTTCAATCTATGTCGCCGTGTCATTGGAAGTGTTCGGTTTTATTTCATGTTCGCTGTTACAACTTGCAACATTCTATTAAGAATCCACACTATTTTGAGAAAAGAAGAGTTGCATCTAAAAAGGTGATTAATGTCCTCCTGGCCTATTGCATAATCCGTTGTCTGTATCGAGTGATTGTACTTAGTTTAATGAATGAGGAAAAGCGTTTCAATGAGCAGAATCGAAGGGAACTGAATCCTAAGGAAAATCTTTCATCGGCGGCACCGTGGATCATTGTCAGAAACTGAAGTCAGAATTCAAAAGGGACTAAGTCGACGTGTTTTACCTTAGTTTCTTGGAGAACAACAAAATTTTACAGTCAGCAGTTCAAGTGTTCCACATTTAATCTCACAGATTCTAAACAATATACAACATCGAATTTCTGTTCTTCAGACATCAAGGTAAACAGAAGCTTACGCCAAAGGACGAGAGACGGTATGACATTTGGAACCCAAAAGCGTCCTCCTGCTCTCCCCTCACAAGCATAAGCAGCAGCAAAGCGTTGACCGCCCCCTCCACCATTAATTGAACCGACACACTCCCCCTACCAACCATCCAATAGCAAAGTCCCAGGAGAAAAAAACACATTACCTGCGGTAAAAGAAAAACACATATTGTTAAAAAGGATAATTCAACATAGCTCAGGCGTTCCGTCCCTCTTTCACACATACGCACACTCGCTGTCTCCATTCTCCGACAATCTGCATCACGTTCACGATTCTCCCAAGCACAGGATATACACTGCGCCCCATCTACATTTGAATATGAAAACATTTTCCTGGAACATATCTGTCCGACGTGTATATCGGTGCAGAAATTTGTTATTATTAATTTTATTTTATTGTTTTCTCAGCTCAGGCTGATAAACTCCGACGTACGGAGAAATCCAAGCACGCGCATTTCTCAACTGCTAGAAGCAGGTGTGACACTCGGCAAAACCATAGTGGCCTTAGGAAATCGTCCTGGAAAAACGTCTCGGTTCATTCTGATAGTCCTATTTTTATGTTTTGGTTGTTCCTACTTTCAGTGTCCAGATACATCAATGCTTCAACATGTCGAAGGTATTTCATAAATATTTGGTATAGTTTATATATATATATTACAAACTTCTATTAACAGTGAGTGTGGGACAGAGTCAAGGTATTCTTTGTAGAGAATGTAAAAACACGGAACATTTCTGCATTACCGCCGGCTTAATTTACAATTATGGAATCTATTACCAGTTGTTCTTTAATTACGAAATACATGATGTTTCAATTTTAAATATTAAGTATATTGCAAACAAGTTATATGAGCATATTTTGATGCACTATCTGATTTCCCCTTTGAGTAAGAGATATGCTTTACCATCTGTTGAAATATAGTCATTTTTTCAGGATAATTAACAAAATTTTTGACATGCGTTAACAGGTACAGTTGAACGCAAATATGTTTTATATCAATATTTAAGGACACTATCACTTCCCGTACATTTTCTCTTCTATATATATATTCTATAACTTATTTCAACATACCCATTGTAACCAGGTATGCGCATTTCTTCAAACCTGTGTGTGCGTTCTGTCTCTCCCTAATCCTCCTTACTTCTTGAGTTTGCGTCATGCTGTTTGACCCGATATTAGAAGAGAATTTGTTATCTCTGTGTTTATTCAATTTCTGTGCTAGGATTCGTAAGGTTTTGGTTCATCGTGTTTAGTTTCAATATTTTCCCTAAATAATTGACACTGTTTTTGAACTGATAAATCTGTTTTCTTCATCTGGTGCATTTCATGCTCTATTTAGTCTCGTTTTGTATGCACCATGTTTCGGTTTTAATGCATTACAATTGCCAAAATGCTTTTCGTATGCTAATCTTCTCTTTGCTTGGTATTTCCTTAGCCATCTCCTTAAAATTCATTATCGTGCTGCGCATTTTATACTCCATTAGGCGGTGTACTTCTTTCCTTAACTTTTCAATTCTGTTGCTTCCTCTCTTCTGCCATTTGGGTGTCCTCATGTTATTACTTCTTATTGAGTTCCTAAATGAGTGTCTCTGTTTTGGTGTCATTGTACAGTACCGTCGTTAATGCTGCGCATTACACAACTGTGTGTTAATCTTCAAATGTGACGAGTTTTCCTGTTGGTTGTAGTAATACAATATTATTGAAAGTGCTTAATAATTTTTGCAAGTTACAATGACGTATTTTGTTTATGTATGCAAGATCTTGTGTTGGGTCTCGTGTAATGTAAATACTAAGATAACTGTCTTTCCTGTAAGCTTCATCTGCACACAGCGAAGGTTCTTTCTATGTACTGTTGCTGTTGGAATAATTGTACTTTCCTCAGTTCTTCGGTAGGTTGCAACTTCATTATTTTCTTGAATAGTATTGTTGTGGACTTTGGGTTGGTTTCTTACTAGTTCTTCTGCAACTTCTTATTTTATCTGTTTTAACATGTGATTAATTTTTAATTATTTTTGCTCCACGTTGATGTGATTGTCGTTGTGTATTTGCTTGTATGAAGGAATATTCCTCGTAAAACTGTTGATGGAGTCTATGCTGTCAGATCAGTCTCAAAATTCATTAAAGCTGCCCCATAGACATTCTACAAATTCTCTCTCTTGAGGTCCACGGCTTTCCCGATCCACTTTCCCCGCATTTTATTGGACGTTCAGCTCGCAATGACAGCCATCCGTTAGCGAAATTTCAGTGATGGCCATAACGTCATAGTTGCCAATCTGTAGCTGAATTTTAAGATAACCCATTTTATTCTTTATGCTGAGTGCATTCAGATATAACAGCTTCACACCAGTATTTGTCGTTTTAATTTTTAACTGCACCACGCCTCTATTGCCCTGTAACTAATGTCACTGGTTGTGATTAAGCCTGCGTGCTCTTTCTATAATCTATTTGCTTTATTTCAGTTTCCTTCTTCCTTAGCCCTATCACTTCGGTCCCCATTCCATCTGAAATTCGTTTAAACTCTAACAGATCAATTTAATGTGCTTGCTAAGGTATTGACAGCTTTGAGTTCAGTGGGAACCGGCCCTTTTTGCACAGGTCGTGTCTCCCCCAGAAGAGGCCCCAATGATCGAGGAATATGAAGCTCTGCTCCCGACACCAGACTCTCAGCCACACATTAATTCGGCTGATCATGCTATTCACTTGTTGCTGCACGTTTCACAAGCAGCAATCCTGAGATTACTACCCACGAGTTACTGCTTTTCAGCTCCTTGCCTAACTGACTGAATTATTTCTTATCCTCGTCCCTTTTTCTACATTTCTCATTGGCACTGACGTTACCAAGACTGCTGGATGGTGGCCCTCTCTCGTTAGAATGCTCTGCTCCCGATCCGAGGCATCCAGCACCCTGGCACCCGGAGGCAGCACCCCAAGAGGCAATCTCTCTCAGGCTGACAGAATCTCCTGTCTGTACCCCTCACTATGGAATTTCCTATGTCTACGGCATTCCTCATCTTCCTCTCTCCCTTCTGCACCACCGAACCAGTCTCAGTGCCAGAGACCGGATCGCCGTGGCCGTCCTCTGTTAGGTTCCCTCAACTGTTCCGAAAGGAGATAACGATTACTGAGGGGAATGGCCACAGGGCTGCTTTCACCTATCTGAGCTCTTTCCCTCGTTTTCCTCTCTTCGCTGATCGTCACCCACTTATCTAACTTCTGCCACTTCATGGTGTCTAACCCCATGTATCTCCTCTCTGTCTCCTGTTTACTCTCCCTAATAAGCTGTAGGTCATCGACCCGCAGCTCTACATGCCTAGCACGGTCTCTCAGGAGCTTCACCTCGGTGCACCCGACGCAGAAGTGGCCAGCTAGGACACTGAACGATTCCCAGCTCAGGATCTTCAAAACAGCCTTCAAAAGGGAAAAAGAAGAAATGTAAAATATTGAAATAATTCTGTTACTGAAAATGATTCGCTGTTAGGTGCCATCGTCCTCCGAAACTTCACCCATGCTTGTGAGCTCAAACCTCGTGTTGTCGGGCTGGGATTAATAACGTCGATGTTGTGTCGAGAATCACAGGTGACCATGTGTAAAGAGGTATGTTCCAGGCACTTGATCCGTTAACCGGCGAGCTATGCAACCTGAGTCAGTGTGTTAAATGTCTGTTGCGGCCGTACTGAATTCTGGACATTTCTGAGCGACGGTTCACGCTGCTATTGCTTTTATTGGTATGAAGCCAAACACTATTCAACGCCTGAAGTGTACCATGCGCCGTCGGTTGCGTCAGGAATAAAGTGACAGCTTCAACATTGAATCAGGGCCAACTCAGCGTCAATTAACTAATCCCATAAACCTACCGAGATTAAAATAAAATGCAATATACGGAGAGGTTACATAAATTTATTCATGACGTTTCTTCACAAATAACAGTAATATAATTGAGTACATTCTCCATTGTTTCTCGTTTGTGTTGACCATTCTAAAATCAGAGAAATCAGGGAAAAGTGACGCAAATTTAACCGTACATCAGTGAGTATATTTTTGTTCCTGTGTTAGTTTCCTCTCTGAACTTGCGACACTTCTCGGCTCCTTTATCTTTTATTACACAGGTGGGGAAGGAAGGGAGGAGGAAAGAGAGCGAAAGAGAGTCAGAGAGAGAGAGAGAGACAGAGAGAGAGAGAGAGAGAGAGAGAGAGAGAGAGAGAGAGAGAGAGAGAGAGAGAGAGAGAGAGAGAGAGAGAGAGAGAGAGAGAGAGCCGTGTTTAATTATCCTTTTTAACGATTAGTTTTTTTTTCTTTTACTGCAGATCATGTTTATTTTTCTAGGGCTTTGGTTTTGCTTGGTTGGTAGTGGAGGGTTCTGGTGCGTTTTGCTGCAACAAGTGGTGGAGGGGGGCTGTCAATGCTATGCTGTTGCTTGTGCGTGTGAGGGGCGAATACGGGGACACTTTCGGATTCTAATTTAGTTTGTTACTGTCTGTCATCCTGTGGCGTACGATTCTCTTTCCCTGGATGTCTGCAAATAACAAGAATTTGATGTTGTATGTTCTGTAGCACCTCTGATAATAAATGGAATAATTGAAATACTGAAACGATGTTTTGTTCTTTCGCAGGAAGATAAGGTACTACACACATGTACCCAGACCCTTCTTATATCTGACTTCAGTCTCTGACTATGATCCAAGGTGGCGCCGATGAAAGCCTTGCCTGAGGATTCATTTCACTCGATTCTGCTCAGTGAAACGTTCATTTCCTTACATTAAACCAATTATAATCACTCGATACAGTATGGAGCTTGTGCAATTAATCGCCTTGATTCGATGTCACTTTATTTTCTCAGCAGCAATCGGGTTTCCTCATAAATGGTGCAACTTGTAACAGCGGGCATGAAATGGAACTGAACACTTCCGTAGGCACAACGTCCTAGTTTGCCTTTTATTTTTGTTGGTCACTCTCAGAATAATCTTGCAGGGAGACATTATCAGAGTCGATGGCTCTTCTCTGAAGTTAGTGTGGATAAATTCTGAAATGCCGGTGTTTGCACAGGAACAGGTGTGCGTGAGCAGCTTTCCGATTTTTACAATGATATCTGCGGGGGAAGAATGTTCCGGGCCGGAATACCTGGCGAAAAAGCGGATAAAAACGCTTTGATGGGGTCAGCTGTCGGACAGTGGATTCCCTCCAGTATTCAACGCGTCAGATCACCGAATGGCCGATAGGTAGTCTTTACAATCTATCATTCCCTAAATTACTTCAAGAGGCAGATGAGTAGATTGCATGTCATCCTGATTAATCTGTTCTTCTCAGGATATCAATACATCTACGGCGCGTTATTTTATTGTAAATACATGAAACTGTCGAATCAGAAAGAAAAAAAAAACGAAATGGATTTAAAAATATTTTATTTACAACAGACCCCGTAAATGATCCCACAACGACATCTGTACAGAAATCTCCGGAGTATGGCACCTGATTTTGCTCCACTGGATGCAAAGAAGCAGGGCGTGAGGACAGGATTTAGGTGGATCCGTCAGTCCCGTTCTTCCAACTGGCCCTGTATATATTGACAAGCAACAGAACCTCAGTAGGAAACGTTGTGATTTTGCACAATTTGCCCTCCATGAACGATCCCTAAAATCCAACTTCCACCAGTGCCCGAAATCGGAAAGGAAGGCCAACTCTGGCACAGAAACCAGAAGGTGTTAATGATCCAGTTCTTAAAGTAAACAGACTTAGTTAACGGATGACATAGTTAATGACTGCTCCAGCGATCATTTAAGCTATTCTCATTTGCTCCGTTTTTGATCTTATGCCGTTAAAGCATTCATATCCATGGACTGTCCAAGTATGTTTTGAATGTTGTGAAAGTGCATATGTCAAACCAATCCACGGTATCTCTTTCCATATATTTACATCTTATTGGTCAAAGTGGTTCCTCTACTTCTTTTTAATTTTCTCACGACACTCTAAATAAATGTCTATTTGTTAATGATGATCTAAACTGTTTGTCACTGGTAAGTCTGCAGAGACAGCAGTATTGTTATTCTGATCAGTGTTGGGTCTGCATTACCAATGTAGTCTATCATCATGGTCAGCAATGACATTGTCAGTGTGTGTGCAGCAATTCCTATGAAAAAGCAGCAATTAAAATGTTCTTCATGACAGGAAATCGCAGTGAAGTTCGGTTTTATGATATAAAGCTCTACATCTTATTGTGTGATTCAGTGAAAAAATTCGCAGTCCATTATTTCTGGCGACTGAATACAAGTGGAACATGCTTATGCAGCTCCCGATTCTATTTCCGCCGATCTGCATACGAGTCCAGACCTAAATTTGAACGGATAGGTCACAACAATATTTTTGAGAGTACTTCATTGTGTCTACCAAATTTTGTTTAGTCTTACAAATAAAAATATGTGTCCGAAGCTGGGAAATGGCAGAATGAAAAGGCAAAGAGTTGAACAAGAAGGGGATCTCCTCCACCAGTTTCCATCTCTCACCTTCTAGAGTTCGTGCATATTCATCCGGTTGTGTTTCAGGTCACTGCTCATCCCGCAGAGACCACTTCATTCTTTTCCTTGCAATGTCTTGTCTCATTCGAGTAATACTTACGAATTATTTCAAAAACTTTTTAAAAAACTATATCAATGTTATTGTACACAAACGTATAACTGAGCATATCTCGTAATTCTGCAACTGACAAACTATAACGGGTTAACCACATCTCACCTTAGCTGTAATTAATCTGACTAATGATGTGCAATAATTTTCTCCTGTTATTCTGCATCATGTGTTTGAAACAACAAAAAAGAACTGACACATTTGTTTGCAGCATCAGCACACTTTTATCAATGGTTAAGAATACCTAACGTATGTCTACACGTATGCAGGGTATTTTAACAATTATATTCACTATTTCATTCATGGTAGGAGACATCAGAGGAAATCATACCGGTTGTCTAAAGGTGAAGAACGCTTGTCATTCTCCTGTTCCCTGGTGGTTTCCATTAACTGAAACTGTTGAACACAAACTGCACTAATTTTCGTCATTGCGGTTCTATATAAATGGTCAATATTCGGATTTATCCGTGCAGACTGATTAAATTTATGGTGGAACAGGATTTGAATGCAAACAACACGGAATTTCATTTCGACTTACTAAAATAAAAATGTGCCTGTGTCTCGTAATATAAACACGGCCCAATGTGATGATCGAAAATAAATAATGAATATTTCTCCTTATCCATTGGGTCACACCTGATATCAGTGCAAAAGTATCAGCAAAATCCGAGGATAAATGTCCACTCTTGATTCAGTCATTCGTTCGTGCATTGACCGCACAACTGTCACGAGCAGACATGGAATGGACCCAAACGCAGGGCGCAGACCCTGACGTACTAGGGGTAGGACAGGATGGGGTTGCCATGACATGCAAGGGGTAATGCAGGCGGAGCTGTATCCCGGAGTTCAGGCAGGCGATGCAGGAGGATCCCGGAGTTCAGGCGAGGCAGGAGGATCCCAGAGATAAGGCAGGGCAGGAGAGCCCCCTGGGGCAGCCGCATGGATCCCGGTCAGGGCCTCCTTCCAGGCGGAAACACGGAGACCTGGGAAAGGTGCGGACACTTGGGCAGCTGCGGGGCACAACCCAACAGAGGTGAGAGGTAAGGAAGTGAACGGAGTCCCTCCGCCGGGCGACGGCAGACGGCCTGGCTTCCCCGACGGAGCCGAGGGACAGCAAGGGGCAGAACAACGGGTAACGGCCACGGCCTGACTTATCCGACGGAGACAAGCGAACAGAGGGGAGCTGAGTCCAATGTGAGCAGCAGTGAAACCGGGATACACCGGTAAATAGGGAGAAGCAAGCAAACAGCACGACAGCGTGGTCAAGGCGAATACGACGGAACAGCGGGACCAGCGCACGCGAGAGAAGCAGAAAAAGCAAGACCAAGACGAACTGGTCCGAACAGGTACAGTGCACGTTGCAAAGCGGAATGCTGAGCCGGTAGCGGAGCAGGATACAGAGCAGGATACGGAGCAGTATTTGGAGCAAACGAATCAGGTACAGAGAGGGTTAAACCGGCTTCGGAGCAGGACGACCCCTCAATGAGGCACAGTCCCCGAGCCCCTTATAAACACCAGCCCCCTAATAGGCAACAGGTGTACCTCCTTACGCCAAGATGATCCATTGGCTCCGGGTGACAGGAGGGCTGGCAGGAAGGTCCGGAGTCCTGAGTCCGCGGATAGGAGCAAACCCTGGACCGGATCCCAACAACAACTCTCTCCTCTGAACAAAAAGTTGCATGGAGATTCTGTCCACATCGTATAGCCGTCTCCGGTTGCACAGAGTACTATAAATGTCATTGATATTTGTACATTTGAGATATTGATTCTGCAGTTTGTAATTTGTCCGATATTAACATTGTATTTGCTGCAAGGAAGCGGGGATTGCCATATAGGAATATGTTCTTATATCCAGCGACAGAGTGATCACTGATTGCAGGGCATCTGCACTAACAGTGTGATTGTGCTGAAGTGCATTTTTGATAAAGCAGAATATTGATATGGTTTCCTTGTCATACATATTGTTTTCGTTGTGTTCGTCATGAGGTTGGACAAACAATGAAATTGCTAGTTTACTTGAAGATGGTTTGAATTAGCAATGATATTCTCTATGTGAGAGATCGTGGCACCGAATGAGCTTTGACAATAACATTCCGGTGTTGATGGTACGTGACAAGCAGAGACAATATCTGTGTAGTCGGTGCTTGTCAGACTAAGCACTGATAACACTAGCGTTGTCAGTGATGTGCCTGTAGAGCTGTGACAGTCCAGTTAATTGCAAGGATGGAAGTAACACAACTTCGCTCCTCACAGGCCAGAAAGGTAATAAAGTTCTCATAAATGTAATCCTTCTCAATCAGTTAATGTGTATATCTGTCCATTTACGCAGCTATCTGTCTATTTATATGCGACATTGGTAATAAACTGTAAACCTCTTTCTTTGAAATAGGCGTGATGACAATTTGTTATGGAATATTCGTAATCATGACTAGAAAAAAAAGATGTATACTTGAAATGAATGTGAAAATCGTCCAAAATCCTGAAAGAATATCAATACGTTATGTCCTAGCTAATTCGTTTGTTGTTTTACATGTATTTCTAATTCATGCTTAATTATTGTTTTGCGCTGTTGATTGCCTGTCGTTTCCGTCGACGGCGTAAAATGTGAAGGAGAACCTGTACGAATTTTGCTGTATTGATCTGGTCAATGAACCGGATGTATTGATTTCTGGCGCAGTTGACAATTAAATGGCGGAGTTAGAATTGCTTTCACAAGAAATGGCAACTGTTTCTTTGTTACTGATATAAAACAATTTACAAGAAAAGGTGAATACTGTGTGGTGCGTCAGACCACGGTGATGATAACAGTCCGGCAAATCGCACATCGATCCAGTTCCACGATAGTTCTATGATGCACGTGAGGTTTTCTCTAGGCATCCGAGGGCTACACAGTGGTACATTCCAATGAAGAATGGTGATATTTTGCTTTTCCAATAAGCCGAAGGCCGGCCATCAGTATGAGTTCCGCTATAGGCATGAATATGTTTGTACTACAAAAGCAGAAGGAAATGAGATTGAAAAGTGAGCTTGAGCACACCTCTGTTCTGAACATGGTGACGAGGTGGAAAATGAGAAAACGCTGAATGTGAATATGTGACAGAGTTAGTCATGAAGGCACGGATTATTATTACAGATAATAGACTCTTCGGTATATGTCGGTCATCCCTTTGTGAACTTCTGCCTTGCCCCATTTATCTGCATTCTCCGCTGAAATGACAATAAAAAGTAACTTGACGAATTGGCTTCGGCCCTCTCTCATCCACGTACCTACTTGACCTTCTCTGAAATGATAACTTTGAATCCGCATCTGCCAGTTACGCTTGCATTTCCTTTCGTACTCGCTCGACCCTCTGAGTGAATAGCTTCCGCTACAAACACTTCTTGCACGTTTTAACTTACTCTCCAAAAGTAAGAGCTCTAGTTGTAAGTTCAATCAAAGGATAGAGCATAGAAATCCATAGCATATTATAAGCTTTTCTTTCCAGAATTCTGTGCCGAATATCTAACCTGCTCTAGAAACTCACTGGGCTTTCCTGAGCGAATAGCCCTCTATTGTTGTAAACTCCATGCACCTGTCTAATCGGCTCTTATGAAACACTGTTGTATCCGGTTTCAACACCGGTGCCGGCAGTGATTTCCATGCACACACCTTATCAATAAGTGCGCTTTAGCGTGTCGTATTTTTCCACTCAACGCAGAACACCACGTGTTTGTCTGTATTACATTCCATCTGCCATTTTTCAACACATTACCCAGCCAGTCAACATCAAGCTCCAAGTCTGGATAAAGTTTCTGGCTAGAGAACGTCCCCAACCTAGAGTCATCCGCAATTCTTCCGATAATACCAATCCCAGCTGTAGGCATCTCAGAGTCAAAGAATCAACCTTCCACTTTCTGCTAATCCAGAAAAAAGACGTTCATCAATCCGGCCACAAACCACTTCTAAATTCGTGTTGGTGCATAAGTTTTTATTATGAAAGGTCGCTGGAACATTGCTCTCGATCTCTTTTATATGTTCAGAAGAACATACGTACAACATATTTTATTGTGATAAATATTATCAGATAATACTGTGACGTTCGTCATTCAGATGACTCGAAATGACTAGAAACGGCGATGGAAAAAAATGACCATCACTTCCTTCTGAATAGAGTGTACTTAATTTCACCTGCCAAGCTAATGACCCGCCCTCAATGTCAGAGGCGAAAGTGATCCGCTGAATGTGACAAAATAAATCTGTTTAAAGTTGATTGTCCATGCTCATTGCTCAGAATGATTGTCTACGTTAGAAACAACACTGATCAGAAAATGTCCCATTTTGGCAGCTAACGTCAAATGTCTTGTAGAGTACATTGGCAACGTTCATAATATCTCTTGTTTAAAGGTGAATAATTTGTAACATCTCTTGTGGATACGAATTCATGGCATGGTGACAGAGTGAGAAAAACACTTGAATACAAATGTTTTTTTGTAGCTGGCTGTTCCCTAATGCGAAAATTAATAACCACACTAATTGCCTCAGGAGAATTGCTCTCACTTGTATATAACTTTGTAAAACCAGTCACCAGACCATATGAGTAGTTGGATCCTTCTGTACAACAAAACGCTGCCTCTAACGGAATATGGGATATCCGGCGATTTACTACATCGCAGGCGTTTTCTATCCTGCAATTGTAGCGATCGGTATCCCTGGTAAGATATTGGAACTCTTCACTATATGGATAGTGCCGTTGTCAGTCATCTTGCTTTTGATCCGCTGCGCTGCTTGTACTTGCACAGATGCTACCTTCGTCTGAAATGTGTTTCCAGAATTGAGGATTCAAGCATCTCATAGTTTCTTTATTCTGATTCCATGTCTTTTCTAAGTGATATATTTTTAATTTATTTTGTCAATGACGTTATTTCAATAGTTTAACTTTGTTCGGCTTTCTAAACCGACAGTGGTCCCTTTTCCAGATCAGAAACTTTTTCAGCAGCCCTGCCAGTCGATTATTGACACAGGTCTGTTGTTCCATAAACCACTAAATTATAACATGCATTAAATCTCATTACTTCACTATAAATAACCCCTTCATCTATTTCACCTCAAATAATGGAAATTGTATTGTTTATGGGCAGATCGTCCTTCACCGGTTCGTGAGTCGTGGAAATCAGATGCCCGGCTCTAACTTATCAGTAAGACGCCCACACGCTACTAATTCTGTCCGTTGTTGTCCAAGCGGAGTGCACGGAGAGAGTCCGCACAAATTCATTTTCTGCTTGTCACTTGAAAATAAAAAGAAACATATTCTGCATTGCTATGTAAAAATGGTGTTCATTCAGTCATTTGCATCTAACAATAATTCTGTGTTGATTTTTCTTTCTCTCCAAATTTCTTGTAGTTAATTTAACAGCGATTGTAATCCTGTCTCGTGGAAAATGCGGACTCTCCAAATGCATCACCCGTTACCTGGTTGGAATGGCAACAGCGGATCTGCTGGCGGTTATAATATTCGCTTTACTGGATCAGACCAACAATATCTACATTTATTCGAGATACCTGCTCATCACTCCTGTATGCGCTCTGACAATGGTATTTCATATTGTGACGAGGGACCTTTCTGTTTGGTTTACGGTCAGTTTTACCTTCGATCGTTTCATCGCAATATGTTGTCGAAAGCTCGGGGAACGATACTGCACTGAAAGAACAGCAACGGTGGTTATGGTGACCGTAGTTATAGTGAGCTGCGCGAGAAGTGTCCCATTTTACTTTGCTCTTGAACCTTACGTCATCATTGACAACGTGCCGTGGCGTTGCGTCCACACATATGAATACACTACTTCACCCGTGTGGAAAGGAATTGAATTACTGGATAGCATTGTAACACCGTTGCTACCAATCGGCTTAATTCTAGTGTTCAATGGGTTAACAGTAAGACACATAATTGCGGCAAATAGAGTCCGCAGAGGTCTCCGGCAGAGCAGCGATAAACAGAAGGATATCGAGGTGGAAAACCGCAGAAAATCGATGTTTTTACTGTTCGCAATTTCAGCTAATTTCATACTATTTTGGATGCCGTATGTAGCGCATTCCCTGAAATGGCAAGTGGAAAATTACTATTACCAGGACAGATATTTCAGTTCCCCGGTATATATACTACAGCAAATTGGGTTCATGTTTCAATTCCTCAGTGTGTGCACCAATACATGTATCTATACACTGACACAGAGGAAATTCAGACAAGAGTTGAAGGATGGAATGATGTATGTGTTTACTTTAAATGGTCATCTGTGTAGATAACGACCATGTCCAACTGTAATTCAGAGGAGTTTTTGAATATACAGTTTAAAAAAATCAGCAGGTTTGGTAAAAATGTGATAAATTCAAACAATCCTGTGCCCGATCATCCTGAAATGAATAACTTCCAAACTATCACAGAGATTTGTCAAAATTCGGGAAAAGGTACCTCAGCATTTAATCTAGTACCAAACGTCTCCGGGTAAGCTTCATCCACCAGGTCATCAAACTGATTAACTCACACTGATTTATGTGTTTTTCTATGTAACATTACCTGTTTCATTTATTATAATTTATTATCAATTACTAGGATTGCAGATTGCACATTCAGATGGTGACTTAACCTAAAAAAAAAATTTCCTCATGTATGTGAAGAATGTAAGAAATAAAATCAATTCATTCACAGGTTGAGGAATGATTTCCGGACTTTTCGGACCCCAGGCACCTCTCTTACAGACTCTTCACCCTCCTGCATCTTGCAAAAGGTACCAAAGCATTTGGGATCTCACAACCAGACTGTGCTACTGTTTCTTCTCCCAAGCCAACATACTCCTCAATACCCAGAGTGGGGACTAACATCTACACAATTTATTATTGTATTGGAATTTGTTCTCCACTGTGCCTATTGTCTTCCTTAATTAATTAAATATTGTACTGCCCTGCACTGATTGAGCACCTTATGTAGTCGTATGTATCTCTATAGCCTAGTGTAGTTTTTGTGTTATTTTCCGTAGTCTTGTGTAGCCTTGAGTTGTCTCGCACTGTCTGGTGCAGTTTTCTGTAGTTTCATGTAACACCATGGTCCTGGAGGAACGTTATTTCGTTTTTACTGTGTACTTTAGCAGCAGTCTCTGGTCGAAATGACAATTAAAAGCGACTTGACTTGACTTTTGGATGTTTTAAAATGGTCATAGTCGGGTAAAATAGACTAAAGGGAAAGCATTTTAAACACATGGAGAGTGTGATCTTATCACAGCTACGAAATGCGGGAGGGCGCTGTATTATGATTATATTTTACCTGACTGTGCTAGAACTCAGAAGTAGAAGGGAACGTACACTTGTTTCAGAGAATTCTGTACAGCTCCCATCAGCAAAACAAAAATAACACAGACACACTGACAGACCAGGGGATAGATTTTGGGCAGGTGCCATTTTAACACAGCTGTTGCCAAAAGTAATATTCATCGATAATTCTTCTGTTTAAAATGTTTAGATGTGACAGAATTTCTCAGATGTCTCCAGGAAGGAGACCTGGCACAAGGAGTGGGCAGGCGGTAATGTGAGCAGACCATCTTGTGCTAATACTCGAAAGTAAATTGGATCAGATAACTGATCTTTCCGCGTGTCAGCATTTCAGAACGATAGAGCACAACTATTCGACATACCGTATACTGGGATAGCAGCAGACAATATGGAATGCACTTAATTGATACTATTCGGTAGGAACGTGGGAGCCGGAATAGGGGAGCGATTTGTTCCTTCAAATACGTAAAAGAAATATTGATATTGTTAATGGAGCACTTGATCGGGTTCGGAATTTGCGCGTTTCATTGAGGCGAGTAAAGGAGGGTTAAAGTAACCCTGATTGATAAGAGATAAGGAACACATACTGAAGAAAAATACATACATATACTTGAAGTTTTGGAATAAACAATCTGGCAGGGCAATAGAAAGTCACAAAATAGCCAGGAGGGACTTATCAATGGACTTAGATTAAGGACATGAGAAGGCATGGGAGAGCCATATTAAGCTAACTGAAAAACAATAGGATAACGAGAGGGAGAGATAAGTGATAAAAGAGGAAACATGTGTCTGGGGTGCAGGATGTGTGAAAGTCCTTCATGATACTTTCCTTCGGTATTCACCAGTGAGTGAGACCTTGATGAATATGGATATAGCGTAAAAAGGCAGGTGTGCTGAGCCATGTAGATTCTTATAATTACGAGCTGGAAACTGGGAATACATGAATATAAACCATTTCCCGGTGATAGAAGGTATGCAGTCCAGGTAATTATGGAAAGCGAGCGAAGATATTGCTGGGCTTTTGGACATAGCTTTTGAGTCATCACTGACTACTGAAACAGTACGGGAGGATTGGAGAATAGCAAATGTTATTTCTTTGTTCAAAAAATATAATACAGATAATCTTGAGAAATACAGGCCAGTGAGTCTTCGGTCAGTAGAGGGCAAGGTATTGGAGAGGCTTCTTAGAGACGGAATTTAAGGAGAAACGTACTCTTGTTGGTGATAGTCAGCATGGTTTTGTGTCCCTTAGGAGCCAGAATAAATTCCATGAAAAACTGAAAAATGGGCAGATAAAGCAGCAGAGTCGATATGGTGTAAATTAATTTTGTATTGGACAGTGTTCCCTGAGGTGCACACTTTCAGAAAGTCAGGTGACCTGGGATCTAATGAAGCATGACTGCGCATGTTCAGAACCGACTAACCAAGGGAAGGCCGATGACGCCGTGGATGGAGTCTATTTTGCCAGAGGCACAGTGGCTAGTGATGCTCCGCAAGGATGGTGATATCTTTAGTACACTTTACAAATATATACAGACTCTGCTATTATCCTGTTCGGAGAGATAGGCTTTAAATAGCCCATACATCAAGAGTTGGATAACTTACTGAGTTAGAGTTGATTTTGAAAGCGTACTACTGAAGTCGATCTGAATGCACGCTATCTAAACTAAAATCACGTATACTTATTACAGGACTGAAACTGCACGCTATCAAAACTGAAATCACGTTTACGTATTAAGGACAAATGCTACGATTAAATCAAAACATTTTTTTCCGACTGGAACTCTGCAACTCAAGATCAGCATTAAAAAAATATATTCAGCAGCATCCTCTGTTGCTCTCCGAATGAACCAGCCTCCCAGAAAGCAAATTTCAATTTCCCGATTCAAGTACACACCAGTTTGTCATATATCAATTTATCTTTCACCAGCGGGTTTATCGTACCGGAATAGGTACACTCGTATCTCGATCAATTTAACCTTGATTTCACATGGGCAGTGTAGACTCCGTATTTCCCTCTGAAATCAATACCACAGCAAACAAACACAAGAACGCAATCGAAATACGCAGGTAAGGGAAAACAAAAATCTAATCTTCAACGTTTCTTCCTTCACAACTGACGCCGATAACCGGCGTATATAGAATAAAGAGTTAGCACCTAGAATGAAAGTAATTATCTAATATTCCGAAGAAAAATAGTAAATCAGGTGTGGATGATTACGGCACTCATACATTAACACTTTATACAACTTCGGAAAAAGAAGCGGTCCCTGATGTTCACATGTTCCGAAAAATTGTTTCAACCAATGAAGCAGACGTTTGCAGACAGTGAGATCCTCTTGTTAAAGAATATTAATTTAAACATAATTGGAATACAATACTAACGACAGACTTCCGTTCATTCGCGCACGCATTACCTCTGTTTCTCTCTCAACTGAAGTCACTAAGGTCCAGTCCTTGTGCAATGATTTACCTTCTCAATCCATTCGCACTTTAAATTATCGCATGAATTTTAGTGCTGAACAATTAAAAATATCTATAATCAGAATCATACAACATTTAAGAAATACTTTAGAGTCTAAAGCAAATAGACGCTGAACTTATGTATCGTTCGCAACCTATTATTCAACATATCTAAATGGTGACAACACGACGTCACTAAATCTCCAACGACTTAAACGGTTTCTCAGCTCCAATCACTGACCAAAGATAGGATTGCGCTAAAATGAACGAATTGTTGGAAATTATCATGTTCAATAATCCCCATCACTACTGTTAAAGTAACAGATTTGTACACCGCACTGACGTATTTGTTACAGGCCCTCCTCCCCAATCCGGAACTATGGTGTTTATCGCCTAAATGATGGAGTGAAGGTATATTACTTTAGTGTAATTCCTCCCCTATAATCGGATGGAGGAGCTAAGGATAATGGCGCCAAACGGATACTCGTTTGCTTGCATCTTCTGATTCAGCTCCATTTCTAACTTTCATAACTATTTTTCTTAATTTTCTGTGTTCGTTTGAAGGCTGTGGCCTGGAGTTACACGATATAGAAACATATAAAACTATGAAGAGGATGAATAAGATGGAGGCAGGAAAGTTGTAGCCCCTTGAATATGAAACCAGAGCGAGGAGGACAGAGTCAAGATACGACAATGTAGATTTGGGACGGAGATAAGGAGGGAATGTTTTCCCAGAGAGTGGTGAATCTACAGAATTGTCTGCTCAATGAAACAGGCTACCCCAGGGAATATATTTAAGGCTAGGTCGGATAGATTTTTACAAAGTAGGGGAATTAAGGGTTAAGTGGAAAAGACAGGTAGGTTGAGATGAGTCCATAGTCAGATTGGCCATGACCTTATTAAATGGCGGAACAGTCTCGGTTGGCGAAATGTCCCACACCTGTTCCTATTTCTTAATTTCTTCTGTTTTTCAGTATGCTGCTGATACGCTTAGAGTTTGTTACCACTTCTAGCGGTATCCTCTGCTAATACCCAAAAGTAGCTAAACGTTTATTCTTCACCTAGTCCTTCATCCTTGTATTTTCGGAAAAGTCGAAAGTTACAAATGTAACTCTGAGGCTTTATAAAACTGCTCTGTCTTGTGATCTTCTGATATGTTCGTATAGGAAACACAGTCCAATCATTTTCCTTTCTTCTGCCATACCTGGACTGTACGCTGCCCTGTGATGATCAGTTGCCTGTAACGGCTCACTGTGATAATCCGCGGGCAGTAATGTCCCAATATTATTATCAACATTTCTCAGATTCTGAGGTAAAAAAAAAGATGTAGTACATGTTATATACTTCATTCAGATTCAATTCCTGTTTCCTTCCATTGCGACTTTCTCTCTGGGCGCAAATGTGGAAGGGAGTCGGAGTAGTGACAAGAGTACTGGTTTCCTTGGTTGTTGGAGATGTTTGTAAATAGTCTGAATTTCATCGTTAAACCACGCGAAGCTGCATCGCTACGTCCTTCACCCATCTCCTGATTCAAATCCGGCCCCTGTTAATTATTTCTCTGTAAATTGGGATGTTGGCCCAGCAACGTTCCTGTAGGCTGCAGACACTTCATTTGATCTTCAGTGTTACGTTCCTTTTCGGATAATAATTTCGAGATTATATTAAAAATGTTTGTGATCAGTATACTGATCAAATTGCACATTTAGACGGTTTTTATTCCTCATGTATGCGAAGGATGTAGGATATTGTCAATTCAATCACAAGGGCCGGAATTACTTCCGCTCATCTCGGGGTTCAGATGTTTCAAAATGCTCATAGTCGGGTAAACGAGAATAAAGGGGAAACGTTTTAAATACAAAGACAGTGCGATAGTATCACAACTGCAGAAAGGGAGGACACTGTGAAGGGAATGTAGGTTAATAGACTGTGAGCAGAACTCAGAAAAAGGAAGTGAACAAACACTCGTTTGAGAGTATTCTGTACAGAGCTCCCATCACAAAACGGAAACAGCACATAGAGACAGTGACAGATCGGGAGATAGATTTTGCACAGCTGCCATATTAATACGGCTGTTGTCACAGGCAACTTCATGGGAACTTCCTCTGGTTAAAAGGTTTAGACGTGACAGAGTATCTCAGTTGTGTCCAGGAAGGAATCCTCGCAGAATAAACGGGCTGGCGGTCGAGCGAACAATCCATCCTGGAACTGGTACTGGAAAGTGAAATGTATCCGTTGACAGATCTCTCCGCAGGTCAGTATTTCAGAATGATAGAGCACAGCTATTCCACATTTAATAAAACCTTCCACAAGGGTAGTATATTTCCCAGTGAGTGCAACATTGATGAATGTGGATACAGCAAAAAAGGGCAGTTGCAGTGGGACATGCAAACGCTTAGAATTAATAGCTGCAAATTGGGATATATTTGATTTGAGCTTAATGTGGTCCTGCAGAACTACTAATACAGGAGCCCTTCGACACATCAGACAGTTTGAATGGCTTCGGACTACTTTTCAGATATATTATTTTAGTCACTTACCTCCCACTCAAGGAGGCTACAGATATACGCTGGTACTAATGGATACTTTTACGAAGTTTCAAAGGTTTCCCAGTTACTACAAACACAGCAAATACATTTTGTAAAGGAATTTCTCTTGCTGGGGCATATGCCGGAGTATCAATTCCACTTGCTGGGGACTAGACCGAAGCAACGAAACGGATTCAGTCACATATTTGGAAGCTCACATAATGGAGGATGCCTTGGCTCTTTTAGGGATCTAACAGAGGTTTCATAAACACTGTTAACCACAGTCAAGAGAAAGTGTGGAAGGATGAATCAAACACTAAAAAATTATGATTGCAAAAGTGATGGAACATCATGGAACAACGTGGCTTGTCGCTTTGTCTTTTTCCTTGATGCTGATATGGAATACATTGGCCTATTCAACAGTTTACTCACCTTTTAAACTTATGACTGAAAGGGACATAAAAAGTTTGTGGATTAAATTTGTCATACAGGAAATCGATGGGATTTTGCCAGGAAAGTGGGTCCAAAAATGAGAGAAATTGTGAAAGAGGCCAATTATGTGGCAATCCACCAAAAGGGGAGATGAATTAACAGAGCCTACTTTGAGTCACAGGTCAGTATGGATTCTAAATTCTTCAGGACAAAGCGTGATGATTAGAATACAGCAACCTTCTCTATCTTTAAATCGAATCTTTCCCGGGGTCTATGAAATTATAAGCAAACAAGGTCATCAGTGGACAAAGTACAAACCGTGGGTGGTACCATATCAATGAGCTGAAATTTCTGGTGGAGAAACAGGTATGTTATTACCATCAGTGTCAAATGTACATGATAGCACTGATTTGGGTGAGGTGAGTATGGAACAAGTGTTCAAGGATGATTTGGACAAGCCCTATCAATGGGGTAATAGTCAGTTCCCTCACCCTGAGAGCAGGGCCCTTCGTCAAAAAAAATCAAAGGGAAAGGAAAACATCCGAGAGCCTCTTCCCCCTTTTCCGAAACAGAATTGGGTGAGTAAAAATGGATGCCTTGAGTCCAAAGAGAGTCCGCATTCGATGGTCTAGAAAGAGAAATGGAACTAATTTAAGATTTTCACTGAAAATAAGAGCAGATATCACCCTTGTATTTTACTGGTTTCATCAATATGATGAGAATGTTGTATTTTGTTGTGATGTCCTTAACCATGATGGGGCTCGAGTCAGTTTGTTCCAGAAATAGTATGGCGGACATTTGTGTCAACAGTGATAACATTGTTTGTAAAACACTCAGTTAATCCAAAGGAAATCCTCACAACGGACCCGGGCGATACGAATTAACAGAAGAGAAACAGACGATTGAAATTTGCTTTATACAATGTATGAAGGAGAACTTCCACACCCAATGCTCTCATACAGATGAATACCTGTGAGAACATGTTGCTACCGATCCCTCACTTGACTGCAGACTGGACACATGTTGTGGAGGCGGCCACAGAAATAATCCATCACTGGACCGAACGCACTAAAGTAATTAATACACATTCTGATAAGGCAAATGAAGTGCTCAGCTGCACAGGGTTTTGGAGTACGTTTAGGAATTGTGGGACAGATGCTCAAAAAATCCGTCGATAAGAATAGTAACACATGCTGTAGTAATACTATTTTACGTCCCCTCATAAATGATTGCTGAATGTATATCAAACGAGTAGATGGAAGGCAGAACTAATGGAAAATAAAAGTGGATAATTCTTTCAGCAAATGCAGAGAATGTAGTCAGTATAAATTCGGTGAATTTATTTCGTAAACGTTAATATTTCATACAGAATGTAACCGTTCCACACCTACTGGGGTTCCGCAGGAGTCCTCTGGGCATCCAACCGAATGAATGGGGGATAGTGATTCCAAGATAAATATCTTTGGTTGAAGAGGAGACAGATGTTGGCCAGAAGAAACTACAGTGCAGTCAAGGACAGAGGAAACAAACAAACAGGTTGTCTTTGCTTTCCAAAGATTTGTTTATCTCTGAATTGATTCTTGTTCTGGGATAATACAAATTGGGCAATTTACCGTGGACGCAAGAAGCTTCGTATAATGACCTGCTAATCCCAAGACCACTCCCAGACAAGTAGTCATTTAATCAAACCAACTGCGTGTGTTTACAAGGAATTTAAGTTAATGACAGCTAAATCTGAGGCCGTTCTTGCAGGAATAGCTGCTTACCATGCAAGCTCCCAGACATACAACAGAGGCAACCTGTAATCTCGTTAGACTCTATCTAGTGTCCCGATTTAGCTGGTTTAGACCAGTCAGAGTTCAAGCAAACATAAGTTAGAAAGGCAGGTGTGGGCAGAGCCATGACACAGGTTGGCTTTAGCCCTGTACAATGACCAGTGAGAAGCTGATCTAAATAGCCCAGGTGACCAGGAGGCAATGGGATGGAGATCCACATGATGAGAAACACGATAAGAGCCAGGAACTCCAAATACTCATGGACGATAACCCTTCAGCAACGAGAGACCAAACATCACCGAAGCGGAGAAGCCCACGGACAGTTGGAAATTGGGAGCGCAAGTTATGTCTGGCCAGTCAAGAGTGTTTTTCCCAGTAGGGAAAACTGCTGGGGACTCGGTCCAATCCTACAGTAACCCCACTGGTCACGCCTTCTGACATTGAAAAGGGCCCATTAATTCCGTCTCTCAGCCTTTAACCAGCTGATTAGTTTTGTCCACAGAAGTGCATTACCCGCAATCCCATGAGCTTATCAGAAAAAATCTTACAGTCAACCCACTCCACATTCATGTTCCCAATTTTCCATCTGTTTCTCCTTTACTGAACCTACCCTTAATCTGCCAACGCTGTTGTTGATTTTCATCCAGCACCGTGGGTGGGGATGTGGGGTCTGGATCTGTGTGTCTGCCTGTAACACACTGTGTAGAGAAAACAATGAACGATTGACTGTCTATGTTTCAGTGTACTGAAAATGTGCGTCTGCATCTTGGGCTCAGTGTGAGACTGAATGACTCTGCTGTCTGGGATAATGCAACTGATCAGCTGCCGGTCACTCTCTGCTCTGTGACACAACTTGTATGTGAGAGAGGAGCGGCTGCTCTCAACCTTGTCCCTTGACAGGAGGGGAAATCGGATTTGAATGAACTCTTTCTCAGCGGGTAGGTGAATAAAACTGGGTCGATGAGGGAGAGGTAAAAGCCAGACGGCTGGTGCGCGCACGCTCGCGCGCACACACGCACACACGCACACACACACACACACACACACACACACACACACACACACACACACACACACACAGAGTCACATATCGAGAGTCACCTATCTGCCAATAAAGCTTGTCATTCATTTCCAGACATTCTACATGTATTCACATTACAACTTATAGCACTGTTTTTATTATTTTCCGGTCTGCCAATTCCATCGCAGACTGAAACATTTCTTCTCTATTTTACTGTGACCTCTGGCAGATTGGAAATGCTGAAAATACTGGAGGATCTCAGTAGAGATTTTCCAGCACGATGTGTGTAGCTTGGATTTCCAGTATCTGCAGAGTTTTGTGTGTGAGTGTGTGTTTGTGTAGGCGCGCACGCGCGCGCTCGTGTGTGGCCAGGAGGGAGTTGAAGTACAGAAGGAAAGTTAAAATGCGAAACCGCGGGGCAGATAAGTGTGATAGGTCTGTCGGTGTTGGTGAACACCGTTTACAGATGTATAATTAGTGAACAAACAAACTGAAATGTGTAAATGCGGCCGCTCCTTAACAAAGCTTTGTCTTTGTGTTTGGAGCACTGCGGTTGTTTCCAGCTGATGAATCACTTCTGCTGTCGTGCCCAAGAATTGTGATGCATTTGTCTTTAATCGGCCCAATATTTACATCGGAGCCAATAGTGTTGAACTAAAGTGCTTGGTCAAGTAACTGTAACCAAGAAAATTATTCAGATTTGCAACCATATCTCTGGAGACCGAAATTTTGTATAAATCAAGGAGGATTGATTGCATCAGCTGAGAGCGTCTCCTGGATCAGTGAATTCAGGTGTAATAGAATTCATATATTCTCATTGGAATGGTGTATCCGGTCATCTTGCTGCTACAGGAAGTTTACTATCATTTTATTTCAGTCTTTGGAATTCTCTGTTAAACCACAGTGTCAGCTGCCCTTGGTGGGAATTTATGTTATATCCAATGTTGTGATCGTTTCTGTTGCTGATTTCCGCTGTCACCTGTCCAGCCCCGGTGTTCCGCGCTTCAGTACTGGAATGGAAACACCGGAACTCTCCTTCAAAATGGGAAACCGCAGGTGTGGAATTTCAGATAAGTTGGTGTCGGTGATTTTGGTTTAGAGATGAATAATTAGTTAAAAAAAAATATGGAATCTGTAAATAATGCTGCTCCGCGAGAAAGCTCATTCGCTGTCATTAGAGCACCGGAATTGTTTGTAACATATGAGTTACTGCTGAGGTAATGTCCAAGTATTTTGATACATTTGTCTTCAATCGGCCCAATATGTACATTGGCGGCAATGGTGTTGAACTAAAGCGCTTTTTCAACTAACTGTGGATTTGTTAGGCGTATAATCACGTCTCTGGAGCCTAATCCTCTGTATAACTCAGAGTCGTTTTGAACGCATCAGCTCAGATTGTCTGCCGGAACTGTGAATTTAGGGGTCACAGAAGTTACAGATTCTCACTGAAATGAAGTATCCAGTCATTTAGCGGATACAACAAGTTTACTATCCTTTTATTTCAGGCTTTATAATTCCTGGTAAGCCACGGTGTCAGCTGCCCCTGATGGGAATTGAAATTTAATTCCAATGCTGTGATTACTATTGCCGCTGCTATCCACTGTCACCTGGTCATTCCCAGTATTCTGCATTTCAGGAATGGAGTGGAAACACGAATCAAAGTGGATTATGGGATCTGTATTGGAAACGAACTGCTGCAGGAATTTAGCTATTCGGCTGACGTCTGTGGAATTCAGTGGATTAGGCAGAGTTCCTCCAGATATTTGTGATCAATCATGGGATGTTCGGGGCTCCGAGCTTTTGGTCCTGTAGCAGCTGCACTGTATTCATGAATATTCTGTTATATCAATTGTATTTTCTGCATTTGTATGTGAGCGGTTCTCCGAGTTGGGTGTAACAAAGAAACCATCGATTGGTAGTAACAATTTAGCAAATGTGAGCAGTTCCATATTGTAGCATGAAATTTGTGGATTTTCAATGTAAGTGTATGTTGTGACTAAATGTGAACCCATTGATGGACAGCACAATGAAGTTGCTGCAGAGCCACGTGCTGCTTCAGATTTATCAGTACTGCGAATTGCATTATATTATATCTACATCTGACACGGTTACAGACATCTGACTACCGAGCTTGCTGCTGGTCATTGAATTCCTCTCCTCTGCTTTACTGAAATAAATTCAGTGGCAGACGTCATGTCTGTTTATGGTTCTACATTTTGCAGTTGTTACCAGCATAGCTGGTAGGGTGCGCAGTGAGGCTGCACTTGGGCTAGTCTGTTCCGTTTCCTGCGCCCGCTCTCTGCGAAGTTCTTCCCATGTGTGCCGCTTCTGCAGAGAATGTGAGCTCACCCGGAAGGCGTTATGTTGACGGGACGTATGTAAACCGTTGGAATAACCTGTGCCTATAGAATCGATAAATGGATGAAAATACAAATAATCTGTCTATGAAGAAACAAGATTTATTTCAGTTTGACGCTCTGTCCTCATTTATTTCACATTACTGCCAATCCAGTTGCCCTTACACCCGCTTACTCTCATCGTTCGGCGCGTTACCTTCCAACGCTTCCCAAAGAATGCATTCCTTCAACTGCTTTAAATAATGTTATTGTACATGACTACACCTTTCCTGACTGTCCATTCCCTAGGAATGCCATTTTTATTGAATGTTATATAAATTTAGGGTAAAAACTGAGTGTATTCATCCTGTCGATACTCCGCGTTATCTTAGCCAGATGCTTATGTTGACCGTTCATTCAGCTCCACTTCAAACAATAATATTCTTGCTGTCCAACTTCTCTCACACTGGAATTACTTATCCCCTGGTAACATGTTAATAAATCACTCCTGCACTGCATTCAGCGTAATGCCATTTTATTATATGGCTGACCGGGTATTACTGAACACACCAGTCCAAGTACAGTCTTACTTGGTGTTGCACTGCCGCTTTTAGGGAACTATAGACTTTTACTTCCTCTGTTCTACTGCAATCGCCAGGGACAAACCGTTTATAGTGGATATTCCTCATTGATTGTCTCTCCCAACTGAATCTCCACCTCATCGGAATTGAGCCGCATTCCACACTCCTCGGCCCATTTACAGAGACGATCATAATTTCAGAGGAATTCCTTAACACTATATAAACTGTACTGGTAACAGCCATACCTGTAAAATGTCGAACAATGTCTTGTATTTTGTTTTCCGACCACCGATTCAGAAGACAGAAAACAATAAACCAAGTATAAATACCTGAGGCATTTCATTAGTAGTCCCTTTAGTCCGAAAAATAAACATCCTTCCATCACCCTTTCCCTTGTAATTTGAAGCCAATTATATATCAATTCAGCCAATTTGCATGCCAGCTAACTATTGAGAAAAACTTACCCTATGAAAGATCTCCTCATGTATCGAACACGCCCACCGATCCGCCCTCGTTGAACGGTAGACTGCGAAGACTAGTCCTGAGCAGCTCTGGTGAATTACAACACAGCGGCAGCTTGTCTGTGTGGACTCCAGGGTGCAACTTGTGCTCCAAACTGAGCCTCTCTCTCACGCTTCAACATCAAGGCTCTTGCCAGATTTCCCTGGGAGTATGGTTCGGTAAGGCCCACATACGACCTCTGTGCACATGAGCATCATTGAATACCGCGAATCCATCCTTTTGCATATGATAGGCTCACGCAATAGCCCTGCGATTTGCAGTTACTCCGGGCTCTCCACCCCCGTCTGTCCCGTCACCTGGTGATCAGCATCACTGTTGAGTTATTGTCCGACTTGCCAGACCACCGGGCACACAATCTCAGCTGAGTTAATCTGATAAAACCTTAGAAACGAATTAAAACCTGGAGCTCAGCCAGTTCCCAGAGGAAAACCAGGACTTAGCCAATCCCTTCAGTAAATGGAAATCCAGCACCTTGTCTCCTCCCTGACAATACGTTGCGCGATGGACTGCTCAGTCAACGCGCTACTGCACAGCTTTATTCGCCCATCCCTCTCAGAACGGTCCTCCCTTCACTAGACCGGATCTACAGAGTGTGTACAATGGATCTGTATCACAGCTTTATTCGCCCATCCCTCTCAGAACGGTCCTCCCTTCACTAGACCGGATCTACGGAGTGTGTACAATGGATCTGTATCACAGCTTTATTCGCCCATCCCTCTCAGAATGGTCCTCCCTTCACTAGACCGGATCTACAGAGTGTGTACAATAGATCGGTATCACAGCTTTATTTGCCAATACCACTGCGCAGCAGGCACCGGAGCGGGTGTAAAACATTCAGAATGGTGCTCCCTTCACTAGACCCGATCTACAGAGAGTGTACAATGGGTCTGCATACGCCAGGTGATGAGTGGAAGAGGGTGACCATAACTCCAGTGGTCACGACGAATGCCTGGAGAGGAACTTCCGACTTCCCAACAGCCCAGCTGTTTTAAAAACATCCATGAACGTGATGCCCCTCGCCACAGGTAGTTTCTCTTTTGGTTATAATCTGCAAACCAACGGTCGGTCATTAAGAACAAATCAGCACATAAAAAATTGTGCGCTGTTTTGTCGACTAACCAACATGGAAGATGTACTTTCTCTGACCCGGGCTAGCTCACAGTGTACACAGCTCCTCTGTAACGGTTATGTGACCTTTTGCTATCTTCATGGTTACCAATCCCGGCATTCCCTGCGAAGGTGTTTCCGGTGGAAGATCCGGCGATCAAAGCCCTGCTGCTCACACTGCCGGATCTACTTTCCTAACGCACCTACTGCCACCATGCCAACCCTCTTCGGCGCCCAGCCAGACTACTGAAAACTGGGGAACATGTATGAATGTCCACAGCTGAATGTTGTTCATACATGGGAATTTCAAAATATGGATGTCTTAGGAATATATTTCAATGAATGGCGAAGCTACCCGGGACGTCATCACTTTGATCGATTGAAGCTGTAGAAGCAAGAATATTATCTCTATGGTTAACGATAGTCAGTAGGAGTAGTAATGTTGCTATTCGACTGGGCAGCGGTGAGATCATTTAGCTCAGTAATAGTTTAAGGGAAGTAGTGAAAACATCCCTCTCAGAATGGTCCTCCCTTCACTAGACCGGATCTACGGAGTGTGTACAATGGATCTGTATCACATCTTTATTCGCCCATCCCTCTCAGAATGGTCCTCCCTTCACCAGACCGGATCTACAGAGTGTGGACAATGAATCTGCATCTGCCAGGTGATGAGTGGAAGAGGGTGGCCATACCGCCAGTGGTCACTACGAATGCCTGGAGATGACCTTCCGACTTCCCAACAGTCCAGGTGTTTTCCAAACCTCCATGAACGAGATGCCGCTCGACAAAGGTAGTTTCTAGTTTGTTTATAATCTGCAAACAAACGGCCGGTCATTAAGAACAAATCAGCACTTGAACAAGTTTGTGCGCTGTTTTGTCGACTAACCAACATGGAAGTTGTACTTTCTCTGACCCGGGATAGCTCACGGTGTACATAGTTCCTCTGCAACGGGTATGTGAACTTTTGCTATCTTCATGGTTAGCACTCCCGGCATTCTCTGCGAAGGTGTTTCCGGTGGAAGTTTCCGGTCAAAGCCCTGCTGCTCCAACTGCCGGACGAGGGCATGGTGGATTGTCCGGACTTCCAACCGCACCTACTGCCACTATGCCAGCCCTCTTCGGAGCCCAGCCAGACTACTGAAAACTGGGGAACAGGTATGAATGTCCACAGGTGAATTTTGTTCATAAAAGGGAATTTCAAAATTAGGATGTCTTAGGAATATATTTCAATGAATGGCGAAGCTATCCGGGACGTCATCACTTTGATCGATTGAAGCTGTAGAAGGAAGAATATTATCTCCATGGTTAACGATAGTCAGTAGGAGTAGTAATGTTGCTATTCGACTGGGTAACGGTGAGATCATTTAGCTCAGTGATAGTTTAAGGGAAGTAGTGAAAACATCAACATGGTCAGTGACATTTTAGTAAAGCACTGACAACTCTGCTTATAGAACGGAAGTGTCTCTACGAACTAAACAACAGGTGTGTAATCGTTCTGAGGTTTCAGGATTAAAGTCAATGTGTCTGCTGTCGTCCAATCCAATTCTAGGCATTGCCTCTCCTGTAACTCAGCCAGATGACCGTGAGTGCGCGGAATGGAACATTCGTGCACAGTCAATTGGCAGTGTTTCACATTACTGCCCATCTAAGTTTGTATAAAGACCTCTTTATTCTGTTCCTTGCAATGTTTTGTCTCATTCTAGCAAAATGCAGACATTATATCAAATATTATTTTTGGGAACCCAAGCTCCTCAAATTACTTTGCACAAATTTATGATTGGAATTATTCCGTAGTTCTGAAAGTGCCGAAAGATAACGGGTTAACTGCATCTCATTTTGACAGTAATTAATCTGATCAGTGAAGTGCAATAATTATCCCTTGTTGTTATCACACATACCAAATGAAAAAAAAACACGCATACACATTTATTCGCAGCATTCAGCACAGTGTATTTTAACAGTTATATTCATTATTTTATACCTGGCATGAGATATCAGAGAGAAAAAAAAAAACATGACAGTTCTGTAAAGCTGTAAGTTAAGATGGATCTCCATTCTAATGTTCCCCGATGGGTTCCATTACCTGAACCGAGGGAATACAAGCTGCATCTATTTTCGTCATTGAGGTTCTTATCCGGATCCACTGAACAATGCCTGGATTTATTTTCGTGTGAATGGCTAAATAAAAGAATGTATAAACACAAGCATATAAGTATCGCAGAATTTCATTTAGATGTACGAAAATAAAAACGTGCCGTTGCCTCGAAATATAAACACCACCCAATGTGATGATAAAAGATGGGTTTATATTTCTCCTTAACCAGCGGGTGACTTATGTCATCAGTATGAAATCATCAATAATAGCCGAGGTTCCATTTGTCACTCTTCCACTGCTGTTTTGGTCAGTCGCTCGTACATTGTTCGATAATCTGAGACTTCCTCTGCTGTATGCCTTTATCCAAAAGCATACATCCTCACATTTGTCTGTGTTCAATTCAATCAGCCATTGCTCAACGCGTTGCCCAAGCAATAACCTTTCTGGCTGTATAGGACGACCCCAATTTTGAAGCCGTCCGGATATATTTTTCTGATCCAGCTGTCTACATTGACAACCAATCACTGTTATAGATAACAAATAACAACGGGACTGACGCTAGTCCCTCTGGCACACTAGACACAGTCAAAAAATCCATCACCTTCTCTCTACTAATCCGGTGTTGGATCCAAACCAGCAACTTCTGATTTTCAGCACACAGTTTTCGTCCTGTACCGTGGCAACCAGAACAGCAATCAATAACCTAAGTGTGACATAACCAATGATATGCAACATTGCAATATAACATCCCAGCTCTGAAATTCTATGCAATCTCTCCAATGACCAAACATTGTTACTGTGATATGGGGCCCAGAACTGTTGACAATACTCCAGGTGTGGCCTGGCTAGTGTCTTATTGAAGTCTCAGCATTATCTCCTCGCTTTTCTATTCCATTACCCTTGAAATAAATGTCATCATTGTATTTACCTTCTTTACCACAGACTCAATCTGTAAAGTAACCTTTTAGGTGTGTTGTACGAGGATTCTCTGCACCTCTGATGTATGAACCTTCTCCTCATTTAGATAATTGTCTGCTCTATTTATCCTTTTGACAAAATGCATTAGCCTACACTTCCCAATATTGTATTCCATCTGCCACATTTTTGTCCATTCTTCCAATTTGTCTAAGTCCTGCTACAATCGCATTGCTTCCTCAGCACTACCCACCCCTCCACCTATTTTCGTAACATCAGCAAATTTTTCACAAAACAATCAATTCCATTATCTAAATTATTGACAAACAATGTCCCCTGAGGATCACCACTGGTCACCGATAGCCAACAAGAAAAGGTCCCTTTTATTTCCACTCGATGCATCCTGCCTGTCAGCCATTCAGCTATCCTTGATCCATGCCAATATCTTTCCTGTAACTCCATGGGATTTTATCTGGTTTAGCATCCTCATGTAAAGATACTTTATCAAATGCTTTCTGAAAATTTTCTAAGCATAAAATCATTGAGCTGACTCGAAGAAGAAGAATAAAACCTTCAGTAGGATTTTGATTTTGTGAAAAACCGATGACTGAAATGCAGGGAAGTTCTAAATTTTGGAGAACACAGAAGACAGGGCCTGACGGGTGAGTGTACGGAGAGTAGATCCAAAGCATCATAATTCTCATGCCAATGGAAGTTTAGTAGACGACTATATAATCGTGTATTCTGTAAACATATTCTAAGTATGGGAGTCGGGAATCTGAAAGATTTTTGTTGTTCAGGTACGAGGCAGGAAAAACGTGACACTTCCTGCAATGGGAGTAAGAACAGTTAATTTACAGAAATTAAAAAAAAAAACATCCAGAATAATTTAGATGAAATTAGCAAGGCAGTTATCGGATTCCCACATGGATGGTCAATAGGAAAAGTTCCGGGGCTTGGCATTTTGGATGAGGTGGCAAATTACCATCGATATCGGCTTCGCGGGATAAACCAGCAAGTTGTATAAGATGGTTTAACCCTCTGACTGGAGATCAGTGACTAGCGGGGTGCAGGGTTTGGTGCGGGGTGCATTGTTGCCTATTACCAATATCAATATTTGGTTTATAGTTAGTCAAATAGTTATTAATTTGTTTTGTTTCATCAACAAGTTCTTTACAAATGCTTTGGTCTGTAGTCATTAAATTGCGTTACTAACTCTGTAGTCACAGGCTTTCGGCTGAACACATGGCGCAATCCTGGCCACTCAGCCAATCGACCTTCATGGATTCATGGCTCTCGCTCTGCAATGCCCCCTGCCGCTTTCTGTAACTAGTCACACCTCTGCCTCCCGCTGTTCGTTGTGTATCAAAACTCACAGTATGTGTTTCTGGACGACATTTAGGAGATCAGGTCGAAACACCCACAATGAACCCTGTCAGAAAGAGAAAACAACTTGCATTCCTGGGCAATGACAGGTTTTGGAGACAGAACACATGTTGGCTCAACAGCTTGTAGCACCGTTGCTTTGAAACCGTAACCACGGGTGAGAAATAATTTATTAAACTTGACATAAATTGTGGAGAATTTCAACCGTGCAGGTAGGAAACAATGGAAACACAAACGCCTCCACCACCATAAGTGAGTTACAAAAGAGTAAAGGACATCTTGATCACTGACCCGAAACACATACCTTGAATTGATTGGAAATACAGACACGAAAAACTGTAAGCATCAGATGCTGAACTGTTATCACGTTAATTCACCAGGAATGTTTTATCTCCGTGTGGATCTATTTTCAAGCGTTTATTAATTCCAAACGGCAGCGTGGGATATTCAGTAGATATGAGGGAGGGGCAATTTCGCTGTTCGTGAGACTCACAGAACGCTATCTGTGAGCAAGCTGCTGCCTGTCGGGAGGGCCGATTCCGACAGGCAGACATTTCTCAGAGCAGCGAGCAGCTTTTCTGCTGAAGACAGATCCAAACAGCTCGACATTCCGCGCTCAACTTCACCCGTGAAAGAAGCTGGCTTAATAATGCATCTAAATAATTCCTTTACAGAAAAAATTGACACACAGATATCACGAAGATATAAATATAAAGTTGTCTGCGACTGCAATCCCAGTGTCCACGTCTGACAGTTGTTATCAGACTCTGCGAGTGTCCAGTATTTTATTTTGCATCGAGCAATCTCATTTGAAATTTTAATATATATTTATTTGGGATTTAATTAAAAAATTCGGACAGCGAAATTCTCAACTGCTACGTTATGAACACTAAAATATCACAGTCATTCTGTCTTTTGAGTGGTGTTTTATTGTGTGTGTGTGGGAGAGAGAGAGAGAGAGAGAGAGAGAGAGAGAGAGAGAGAGAGAGAGAGAGAGAGAGAGAGAGAGAGAGAGAGAGGAGAGAGAGAGAGAGAGAGATCCGAAGATCGGAGACGGGCCCTTCCCCTTCTGACATTCCGATATCACTATTTTTGTACAAGGTTCTTCAGCACGGAGTTAGTAGATACAAACAACAGATTGTTTGTGATTGAAGTTAACGGATTCGTGTTGATGAAAATCTATTTGTCAATAATTAATATGTTAACTCGAACAGTTCAGAGCTCTTTTAACCCATGAACTCTTCTCCCAATTGCCCCAACCCCCACCGAATAAGAGCCGAACCCCGCTGTATACGTTTACTATTCTGGAGAATTAGAGACAACACC
The DNA here is from genome assembly GCF_030144855.1 of Hypanus sabinus. Lineage (NCBI taxonomy): Eukaryota > Metazoa > Chordata > Chondrichthyes > Myliobatiformes > Dasyatidae > Hypanus > Hypanus sabinus. The sequence continues at coordinate 391,591 of NW_026779051.1, read as the reverse complement.
TGACTCGGATGTTGAACCGGACCAAACTCAGTGACGTCATGGATGACCAGTGTGCTCCTTCCACTCAGAGATAACTGTCTAATCTGCTGGCTGTCGCGGCTATTCGGTGATAAACTCTCCGTCACTCATTCGAGATACATTTGTCCGAATGAGCCTTGTAAATGCAGATGGCCTCAGTTCATGACAAATAAACTCTCAGTGGAACATGTCTGGCAGCAAAAGGAGGGTCGACTAGGGTAAGTAAATGAAGCAAACACAAACAGGAACATCAACTCTGCGTTAACCTTCCCTCGAGGTGTCAAGTAGGTTCTGTGTGGATTTCCGTGTAGACCTCACAATTTCCTTCCTTACTCTTCCATCACAACCAACGGGGCGGATGTTCTCCTCTTAATTCAGCGAATCTCCGTCTGCTGATTTGATCCAGCTTGAGTTCTGGACGTTTCTGGGCTCCACACTGTGTCGGAACGGGGTCCTCCGGCCCATGACGATATTCAGCTGAAGCATCACGCCCTTGTCCCAGTCCAGGGAGTCCCTTTTCTGCTGAAATCTAAGCAAACACGTTTATAATTTATCCCCACAGCAACAGTAAGAGGCTACGGACATTCCCTCTGGGCAGCTGTTGACACAAGAAACCCCGGTCGGCTGTGGTTAACAGTGGGCTTCATGCCATAAACAGCTTTTCTTGATGTACAACCCACCGGAAACAGTCGTCTATTCCATTTTGCCAGAGGTTTTCACGAGGGAAGGTTTAACGGCCTGGTTGAAAATCAGCATCATCGATGCACAGACACAAATACTTAACATGTTTAGAGAGGCTCAAAATGAAATACAGATGAACTGACTGAAAATCGTCACTGAAATGAAATTGACCGACAGAGCGGTACTGACGTTCCGTTTCATATTGATCAGTAGGGCGTCAGTGGGATGCTGATCTAAAAATGGGGGCCAGGTACGGATTAATTTCCCGTCTCAAATTGATCACCAAGGAGGGAGTAACAAATTGATTGAAAATTGTTACCGGGGGGCCAGTGCCACCTTTCTGAAAATGGAGAGCCGGTATGAAATGATGTACTCACTAATATGAATGATTATCCTTTATTTCCAGAACGTTTTGATCTTTCGGACTCCTCATGGTCCTATAGTTCACTGTGTAAGACCTATCGAAGAGCAACAGCTCGACCTGTCTGATATTAAATTCTACCACTTATTCTCAGCCCATCTTTCCAGCTGGTCCAGGCCCCACTGCAATCTCTGAAAGTCCTCTTCTCTTTCCTCTACACGCTTTAAGTTCGTGTAATCCGCAAGAGTGGCGATCCAGACAACCTGCTCTCGTATCCAGTTCACTGTCTCACTTTAAATGCTAAGCGACTGAACTTCCTTGACCGACTTCCCATGGGTCAAGATCTCATCCAGAATCTTGTGGATTGTCCACAGCCTTGCGATCAAACGTTCTGATTGACAGTGTCGAAATATTCTATAAGAATGGTTAAACACGACCTGCCCCGCTCAAAGCTTTGCGAATATTCCTGATCAATCTTTCACTATACAAACGCTATATATCCGGCCTCTCAGAATGCCTTTCAATGAAGTTCATTGCAATTATTTTTGTTAATATCAGGTTCGCTGACCTACCACATCCTGGTTTATTTTGAGAGACCATCGTAAACAGCAGACCAACATATTTCAAATTGTCTGATGGGATATGGTTTGTTGAAGGTTTTCTGTAAAGTTATCTAAATTAGTACCTAGATATTCTAACGAGAGAATGTGCAGTACTTGTTCGGCCATTAGGGAAAGAGATAGAGCAGGTAACAGAAACTTTTGCAAGGAAAACTGTGGTAACAATGCCTTTAGTTTTAAAAGAAATACGTATACATAACGGTAGGTCTGGTCCGCTGTTTTGAATTCTACATTGGAGGAAGCCTGATGCCGATGGTATCAGAAAGGAACATGCAAGTAGGAATTGTGACAGCCTGTGTTCTGGCAAAAGTCTATTTGGCAGCTGGCAGGCCTTCAAAAGTAAAATTTTGAGAGTACAAAGATCATAGGTGCCTGCCAGAATATGACGTAATGTTAACAGGTGTAGGGCACTTTGTTTTTAATGATATTGAGACCTCTGCGAAGAAGCAAAAGGAGATGGTTAACAGATCCAGACAGATAAACCCAAATGAGGTGTTTATGGATCATGGGAATTCAAGAGAATACTTAAAAAATACATCAGGCTTCTAAAAGAATTCATGAGTTACCTTAGAAAACGTGGTTAAAAAAACAATCCAAAGGTATTCTACAGATATAATAAAAGCAAAAGGTTAGCCCGGGACAAAATTGGTTCTTTGGAATATCAGATGGCATTACCTGTGGGAAACTGAATGGAATGAGGAAGAACTAAATACATTTTGATGCGGTAACTACTCAGGAGACAGGCACGGATTATTAAAGTCATGCAAAGCGACATCAACTTCGTGGACTGTGTAAAGATTACAGAGGAGGAGATGTACGCAGCCTGAAGCAAAATAGTGTGCATTATGGTTGAAAGCGTGTTACTATGGAACTGAAGGAAGCGAATGCAAACATTTCGGCGACCCAGCAGCGATATTTACATCATCCTTAGTGACAGATCAGGTAAGAGAGGATTGGAGGACAGCCAATGTTGCTCGTGTGTTCAAACAAGGCTCTAAAAATACCCCAGGATATTATAGGCCACTGAGCCTGATATCAGCAGTGCGAATCTTTGAGTGTATTGTGAGCGATCCGACATGTAACTATTTCATTAGTCATAGACAGATTACGGATCAGAGGCATGGTCCACTGAGTAGTAGAAAAAGTGCAATTAATCAGTCATGAGTGTATTGTGAGCGATCCGACATGCAACTATTTCATTAGTCATAGACAGATTACGGATCAGAGGCATGGTCCACTGAGCAGTAGGACAAGTCCAATTGATCAGTCCTGTGGCTGCAGTTATTTGTCACCTATATGACCAACCTGGATCACAATGTGGTCAACTGGATCAGCAGTGTTGCGGGTAACTCCAAAATGGGGGTGTAGTAGATAATGAGGAAGGCTATCGTGACTTGCAACGGGATGGATCGAGTAGAACAAGCGGCTAAAAAAGGTAGATGAAATTTAATGCAGATATGTGCGAGGTGGTGCACATAGGTAGGACCAACCAAGCTAAATCTTAAACAATGAACTATTGGGAGTGTATTGGAACATTGGACCTGGGAATAGAGTTCCTGAATTCATGGTAGGGTGCCAGCACAAGAAGATGAGAATGCATTTGGCACATTGTCCTTCATAAGAATGCTAGTGAATAAAAAAATGGAATGTTATGTTTAAGTTTGTAGATATTGGTACGATATTGGTGAGGCATAATTTGGAGTTTCGTGTACAATTTTCTTCACCTACCTACCTAGGATAGATGAAAATAACATTGAACGATTAAAGATAACATTTGCAAGGATGTTGCCGGGCCTGAAGGATCAGAGTTATGAAGGAATTTGGAACAGATTAAGACTTTATTCCTTGAAAGGGCGAGCACTGAGGGGTTCTGATCGTGGTATACCAAATTATTAGCTCAAATGCAAGCAGTTTTCCAGGAATGTAGGGTGGGACTACAAAAAACGGTCATGGGTTAAGGCTGAAAGGTAAGTAGCTTAAGTGAATGACGAAGGTAAATATCTTTACTTAGAGGGTTGTGAGCGTGTGATACGTGTTGCTAGCATAGCTGATGCATGGAAGCGATTTCAACCTTTAAGAGGATGTTGTATGGCCTAATGGATGGTTGGGATATGGAGAGCAATGGCGCCGTTCCAGTTAGGTGGAGAAGGCATTGTAAATGGTTCGGCACTTCCTGTGTTGCACTTTTCTATATCTCTGACTCTGTGAATCTATTTGCTATCCTCCAATCTTCAGATGAATCATCTATCGCAAAGCACTTAATTTTCTCTTCTAAGGCCCACAAAAATCCTGCATTTGCCTTCCACAAAGTCCATGGGATATCTTGCCAGGAACTGGGGATTTATCCACCCTCAGAAATGGCCTACTTCTCTGTAAACTAGATAGGACTTATGGCTTCACTTTTGCATTCTCCCACTTTAGATTTTGTGACCGCCTCCCGTGATCTTCCTCATTTCTTTTGTGTCCACATATAGATTACTATTCGGAACTTCCACAGGACCAATTTTGTACCTTGAAACTCTTTTACCCTCATCATATTTATAGAATCCCCATGGGATATTCTTTATACTATCTGCTAGGAAAAGAATATATTTATTTTTTTGCTGTCCAGATACGTTACTCTTGATTAACTTAAACTACATAAGTACCTCAACTCTTCCTTCCTCCCTCCCTTCCTTCCCATACAACTTTTGTTTCTTAAACATTGCCCCAATATTTCTTGAGGATGAAGGCTCTCTAAACTTCATACAATTTCTTTTTACTCTGACAGTGTCATATTGGCTTTGCACTCTCTATATTTCTCTTTGGAAGACCTCCCACTGTCCAAGTATACCTTTGCCAGAAAACAATCTGATCAAATCCACACCTGCCGGTTCATCATACAAATTGCCTTTTCTGCAGTTCAGAATATCATCCTAGGGACCGCAATGTCTTTTCCCGTAGATACTGTGAAATTAAAATGAATTATGTACAGTGGATCCAAAGTGTCGCCGTAAAGACATTTATTTCACCAAACCTGACTTACTCCCGAATAGGCGATCTAGTATAACACAGTCTCTGGATGGGACTTCTCTGCACTGATGAAGGAAATCTTATTGAACGCATTCGACGAACTGTATGCCTTTTGTGGTCTAAGAGTCCCAGTCAATATATAGAGATTAAATTAGCAACTATAACCTCATGTGTCTCACAACATGCTGCGAATTTTCTTCAAATGCGTTCCATCTAAACCTCATGGACTTCTCTATACAGCCTCTCCCACGTATCTCATTTCTATCCCTCCTCTCTCTATCTCCACCCCAGCTCCTTCGCTCCCAGCTCTTTCCCCCTTTCTCCCCGGCTGTCGCCCCGTCTGCGACCTTTTGTCTCATTCTCTCTTCTATTATCTCTTCGCTCTGCCTCGTCGACTTCGCCTATGTCTACACCTCTCTCACTGTCCTCCATCCCTTACACACTCTCCCTCCCTCTTCCTCTCCATACTCTTACCGTCTCGCTCTCTATTCCTCACCCTCCACCCTCAATGTTCAACTTCTTCTCATCCACAGCACCTCAACGCACTCCCTACCCACCGCTACCCTGGACCCTCGCCATCACTATCACTTTCCAACTCGACCACACCCTCGCACTCAAACTCACATGCATCTTCCTGCGTCCGTATACCCATCATCCCTTCACCCGTTCACACGGACTCTCAATCATATTGGCTCTTCTGCATTGCACTACAGCGCAGTCTCACCGTGTCGGCCTGCCTCCCCCTCCCAGCCACTTCCATGCCCTCAGACTCGTTTTACATTCGACTTCCACATCCCCGTGCGCCCTCTTACCCTCACTCTTCCCTTTCACTTCTCCTCGCCATCAACCTCGCTCTCCACTTTCCCTAAACCTCAACTTCAGAATTTCTCTCACCCTCATTCTCCCCATCATCCCTCCCTTATATCAACAACATTTTAAAGGTAATTGGCAATTGTATCTGGGAAATGTTGGAGCTTGAATACTATGAGCAAACTTATTTATTTTGAGAAGTGTCTTTGCTGAGAATGCAATGAGCTGGTTTATTTAGAAGAGTCAGGAGAATTCTCTTCAAAGCACCTCCAGATGTTTCGAGTCTAACTCAAATATAAATTGACCTTTGGTTATGTTCTTCATTCAAGGTACAAGTGGTCATTGCTGCAGCAGAAATGGTTAAATGCAAGATTAAAGCGACTATGTTCACATCTGAACGTCAGTGTTTTCTCGAACCGATTTGACTTGACTTTTTACAGGACGGCCGCTCCCTGTTCTGTGGAATTTGCCGGGGCAGGCAGCCAGTTACATACAAACGCTGAGCTCCGACTATCACAAAAAAATACAACCCGCAGCATCGAAATCAGTCAACAATCTGGCAGCTTCGCCCTTCATTTCCAGCCCATGAAAGCTATCGGCCTCCAACATCGGCTGTTCATTTTCCATGCACGAATGCAGCCTGATCTAATGAATTCTTGCAGCCTTTTGTGTATTTTCATGTCTACGAAATGTTCGAGAAGGCGCGTATGAGGCAGTGAGTGGGCAAAGAAACTACTTGACCACATCGACAATGTCAGAATATTTGTGGGGGATTGAGATGAGCATACTGATATTTATTTCATGTCTTTGTTTCAAAGCACCCAATATCAGTGTTTCTTCTCAGTGATCAATAAGTTGTCAACAAATAGGTTTCAATGGGTACATTTACTGCCAGAGATTTGTTTACAATATACCTCCTGAATGTATGTTTTTTTTCTTCGCAAACATTCACCAACACCGATTACTGTCTCAAGGAATGACAGTAAAATGTTAGAAACCAGCTCCCCCCTCCTACGCATAAGCAGCAGTCATCCTCACGAGCAAAAATGCATCTGCATCTTCTCCCGAGCATTCAAGCGTTTAGCAAATTATCAAAAAAGCTACATACTTGCAGTATCCCGAAAACTACTCGTTCACAGTTTTCCTATATAACACAGGCTTGGTCTCCCTCCATAATAAAGGAAGGAACGGTCTCTCTGTTTCGCAGCGGGAGGGAAGACGTAGCAAAACAACTCGCCGATTTATGGTGTTAAAATCTGTTGCGTCGTGAAATATGTGTATATACAATTTCTCACAATGGCCAACTGAAGCAAATTTTCCATTACGTTCAAGGACCAGTTGCTGACTGGAGTTGGGGTGAAGAGCTGTAAGGAGATAGACGTGCCGAATGCGGGATGAAAGCGCACGTATTTCAAGCTAAGTTTAAATCAGCTTATTGTGGAGTAGCAGGTATGAGGGGCCGAGTGGCTTACTGCGCATAAGCATGTTCAGAAATGTCCCTGACAATTGAATTAATGTAAATCGATCCGATGAACGCTCGCGAAGGCACACGAGTATTTTTCCTTGATTGAACGTAGCAGCCTTTGGGTGCAAACATTTCCTTCAACTCCCGCATTGAACTGTTTCTCCCGCTTTAAAAATACAAATAAATTGTCCTGAATCGTGAAGCTCTTGGAAAATCTTTGAACAAAGTTTTTCACATGTGCTGTGGGGGTAAATTGTGGAAAGTGTTTGTTTTGATTTCAGAAGAAAGACGGCTCCCGGAACCGGGAGAGTTGTGCAATATTTGAGGTGGGTCTCTTCCAGCGCCGGGAAGTCCCGTTCCCACACCGGGTGGAGCCTAGAACCTCCAGAACCAGATCAAATCAGCAACCTGGGATCCGCTGAGCAAGTGTCCCCGCCCTGTTGGTTCTGTTTGATCAGCAAGGAGGAAAAGTGTGATATCGACACGGAAATCCAGACAGACCCTACGCGAACTCGGCGGAAGGTGAACGCAGCTTCTGATATTCCTGTCTGTGATTCCTCCATTTACTCCACTCCCCTCTCCTTCCGCTGCCGGTGAGGGTGTGTTGGGACTGAATTGACCCGGGTCCGCAGTGCACTCCGACCTGGTTCAACAAGCGTGGTAAGTTTTGTCTCCGATTCTCCCTAATCAGATGACCGTTTACAGCTTATTCCACGAACGAGGGAATTCAATAGAGAAGGGAGCTCTGAACTGTTCATTAACAAATCTATTATTGATCAAATAGATTAAAAGAAACGACGTCTTTGCCTTCACTCGCACTCTCCAGTTGGTTTCTACAGAGTCAGTGAAGAAGAACTTCCGTAAACGATAGTGATATTCGAAATGTCCCATGTTTTATGGTCCTGTCTCCCATTTCTCTCGCTCTGTCGATCAGCTTGCGTTGCCATTTCTCTCTCTCTCTCTCTCTCTCTCTCTCTCTCTCTCTCTCCCTCTCTCTCCCTCTCATTCCATCTCTCTCTCTTCTCTCAATCACTCATTCTCGCTCACACACAGTCACATGAATTGAATTCAAACTGACTACAAACTGACCACAGAATAACAGCGACTATGATATTTTACTGTTGGAACTTCGCAGTTGAAAGTGCCGACGAGGGAGGTTTTTTTTAACTAAACCCCAATATATAGACAGAGAGATTCAGATTGTACATATCATGTTTTTTGTATGTAACAGAGAGATTTAAATACAATACTAAACTAGCTTTGTTCACGGTTGAAGGTGAGTGCGGAATCCCGAACCGTTTGGATTTCCTTTCAGCAGAGAAGCTGCTCGCTGCTCTGAGGAATGTCTGCATGTCGGAATCCGCCCTGCCGACAGGCAGGAGCTTGCACAGAGAAAGTGTTCTATGAGTCTGACAAAACAGCGAAACTGCCCGCTCCCTCATATCTATTAAATATCCCTCACCTGTTTGTATGGAAGGAATTTAGTATAAACGCTTGAAAGTATATCTACATGTTGGTAAAACATTCTTGGTGAATTAAGGCGATAATAGGTCTGGTATATATAGCATTTCGGGTCTTAATTTCCGATAACCCCATGGTATGTGTTTCGGGTCAGTAATCAAGAAGTCATTGCTCTCCTGTTACTCACTTCAGGCGGTGCTGGCCGTTGCTTTACTGTAGCTTCCTACCTCCACTGTCAATAGTTTCCACAATGTATGTCAAGATTAAAAACAAACTTCCAACCACTGGCTACGTTTTAAAGCCATCGTGCGATTAGTTGTCCAGCCAACATGTGTCCCGTCTCCAAAACTTGTCATAGCCCTGGAATGCATGTTGTTTTCTCTTTGTGCCAGTGTTTCTTGCGGGTGTTTCGATCTGATCTCCTCTATGTCTTGCAGAATACTTGGATTCTGTTCAGGATCTCAATACATAACAAACAGCGATGCTGGGACTGACCAGTTACATAAAGTGGTAGGCGGCATTGCAGAGCGAATCCACTTTCTTTGCAATATATGAACACGAAAGATTTTGACTACAGTGCACCTATAAACCAATTTAATGAGTATGGATCAAAGCATTTGCAAGTAACCTGTCGATGACAAAAAATATTGTACTAAGCAAATCGTCCTGATTGTTGATATAGGTTATAAGCAACAATGGACCTCACACGGACACCGTTCTGCTCTCCTTGTCTACCCCCATGCACACACTGCTGTCTGTATGTTCCTAATTTACGTTTTCTCTTCGTTTCCCCCACTGGCTGTTCACAAAATCTGAGTATCAGCTGGATGTTTTGCAGCAATTTGTACAAGTTCTTCCAGCTCTCATCTGGAAGCTTCAATTTTCTTTCCTTGATTCCGGATGAAACATATTTGAGTCTTCCCGAATAGATTTTACGAAAGGGAGAATGCAAAATGACAGGATGCATGGACACAGAAGAGGAAGAGTCCATCATGAAACGAACACCTAAGACACGCCTGCACTCACCCCTCTAGAGTGGGGACTATGGGTTCAGAAGCACTAGCCAGATGCTGGGAATTGACGGTGGGTCAACGATTTCCGGGGACGGGGGGAAGGGGTAATATGGGTTAGATGTTCACCCTTGTTTTTCCCGGTTATTCTTAGACGTTGCAGTGAAGGTCATCGATGGACGTTTTCCGTCTGTTAGAACATAAATCTGTGGGAAGGTTGCAACATCTGAAATTATATGCAAAATTATTTGAACACAAATGTATAGACAACCAAGAAAGGATTTTATTTGCACTGTTGTAGGCTGATACTGACCATGAAAGCTATGAAATGGGGAAGGAAATCGTGGAGTTGTGTTGTTGGCCAGTGGCCATTGACTGAGCTCAGAAGCCCATGTCTCCGGGACATGAGCAGCGTCTCAGAGCGGGATCAGTGCAGGGTCAATTTTTGCTTGTAACCTAGATCAACAATCAGGATGATTTGCAGCAGCGTCTGCAATTCAAGTGTCCTTTTCGAGCAGTAGGAGCAAGTATGCTTCCAAAAGCCCGAGATGTCATTTTGAACAGATCCCTAAACCGGCAGTGTCCTGAGACCGGCTATGTGCAGAGTGAAATGAAGGAGATGCCTTACCATCACTGATGAGCGGAGCAGTGCCTCCCGGTGACATTCTTCTCTAAATGTGGCTGGGCGATGGGGATGCAGACTTTGTCATTGGGGAAAACAGAAGAACAAAACCATATCGTCTTTATCCCACCCAAACGACGACAGGATCAGGCAGAGTACTGTGTTGAACATCTTGATGAGGTTAAACGCTGAGACTCGGTTGACGATCACACAACAAACAGTGCGGCTAAGTTAATCGCTGGCGGGTTGGCAGACTACGTGACGTCGTAAGTCACTCTCAGTTGTGTTCAGGTCGCAGAGGATCATGGTAATGTGGTCACAGGTAAAATTTTCGAGATTTCTGCACACACTAATAACAAGGTGTAGCTGTGAGTGAGTGGTTGAAAACATGAAAGATGGATAACTGTAAGCATGTCTGCTTTGGTGCAGAATGCAGAATCATTACTAACTGAAGAGAGATCTGCTGATGGTGATGGCCAGATTCCGGAGCTGTGCCACCACACCAGACCATCCTGGGGTGACAAATCACGAACTCACTGCCAAAATGATTGTTTATATATTATTCCCAGGCAGCCTGATTACTGAAGTGAGAAAGGTTCGTTTCAATTTTGCTCTGCGTTTTTTTGCCGATACAATCGGAACTTTATATACATTATGTGGTGTAGTGTGTGTTTTTGTGGCAGCAGTTCAGAACAAAGACAGAAGAATCGCAATGAATAAAACGAGATGGGTGGGTGGATACTCGAGGAAATCTGCAGATGCTGGAAATTCAAACAACACACACAAAATGCTGGTGGAACACAGCAGGCCAGGCAGCTTCTCCTTATAAATGCTGCCTGGCCTGCTGTGTTCCACAAGCATTTTGTGTGTGTTGGATGGGTGGGTAGACTGATTGATAGATAGATGTATAGGTGTATAGAAAGGTGCATACATTGATAGATGAATGGATAGATAGAAAGATGGAAATTTCTCCAATTGCCAGGGACACAGCAGGCTGGAACACATTGTTTCGGATCATGCTTTTGCTCTGTCATCTGGAGGTGATGTTGTCCAGCCGACTCCGGGTCAACTATAGTACCACTGACATTTCAAGCAACGCGGTGTGCTTTGTTGAAACGGTATCGTGTTAAGACAGGAACTCTGTAAATTGAAATAAATAAATATTTCGGCCAGACTCCAGATGTGGAAAGAGGAAGTGGTGACAAATTCATTCCAGAAACCTTCACTGATCCTGAGGCGAGATGAAAAAATATATAGTTTGGGCATTGCAGAATGTAGGACACCATTGTAGGAAGATACTGAATTTCTCTTTTCAAGTAAAAGTCGATTATCGCATTGTTTTATCTCATACACAGAGATTCTGTGAAGAGCATGTTTTGAACAACACACAAAGACTCTCTCCCTCCCGCAATTTTCTCCCCTTCCGTTTCTCGCCCATCCTTTTCCTCTTCTTCTAGGCCTTCTCTCTCGCCGTTCTTCCTTCGCTTTCCCCACTGAACAGTTTGGATTTATTTTCCTAGAACGGAGGAGATTTAATAAGGTATTCTACCTGATGGAGAGGATCAGGAAGACATGATGAAGACATTAGGAATCGTATCCGATGTATCAGATTTTTCAATAGAACACACTATAGATTTGAGGTGGGGAGTGAGAGTTTCAGCAGAATTGTGGAGTGTTCATCTTCAACCAGTTGTGTTGCTGGACGAAGGGCTGACGGCTGTACAACTCTGTAAATGGTCCTAAGCCACTGACAAGTGCTAAATAGTGACTGCTCCTGTTTCCTGCAGGGTGAAGATGCTGCCTGTCTACTTGCTGATTGCCTCGCTTGTCACTGGGGCTGACTTGACTGAAAGGTAAGGACTGAGCGAAGTACATTTAATCCGCAACCCTACATCCGTCACTCTGTCCCAATAACTTGCCCAGCTCCACTTCCTATCGCAGCTGTACCTAGACCCGCATCTTATCCTTGCCCTGCTTTTCTCTCCGGGACGGCATCGGTCATCAACCCAGCCTCCTTGCAAACAAACTGCCCCCCTTCCCATTTACCCGGTTCACCCCACTGTATCCCTGTTACACTTGTGTTTTATTTTGTTGTTGACCGAGACCATGACCTGCGCTGACTCACTCCTGATGATCCACGGTACTCTGGAGTGTGAGGGATGTCTGTTCAGGTGTTGGAACTGATTCAGCTGTTTATTTCTCTCAATGTGTTTCTGCTTTCAGTCCTTGTCTGCTGTCTGATGTCCTGTGTACCACTGCGGACTATCAGGTAATGAGATCACGAATATCACTCCTCCTCCCCCCCCCCCTTCTACAGACAGAGCCACCCTCTCTCCTTCAATCGCATCAGTCCATTTATACCATAACCCGTTTCCATGCAACCTTTCAGTCGTGTATCAGAACTCAGCGTCTTCATTTGTGCCTCCAATTACCAGTCAGTGCCTGGCACAAATCACATTCTTCAGCAACAGCCGTGAGCAGCTTCTTTCTCGTCAGGCCGTATCAGGAACTAGGGTGAATAGCATCGGATCCTTTGCCACTGGGTCTGAACCCGAATACAACTTACCCCTCATTCTGGGATTTCAGCAGCAACAGGAGGACTACAGGCAATTACCTGCAACATTAGCCTGGGAGGGAAGGTGTGAAGAGCAAAGTAAAAAGTATCTGTCGTTTGTCCATTCTTTAGAGCTATAGCATGATATTCACTGGATAACATGAGAATAGGAGGATATGCACATAGTTTAGTGAGTTGGATTTATTTTAATTTACTTAGCCAATTACTAACGAATAAACCTTATTCCACCCTCTCCGCCCGGCTCTGAGCCTCACACCACCGTCCCCCTCTTCCAACTCAGCAGAATAACAACACCATCGTCTATCAACAGCTCCGGCGTTACAAAGAATCGGTCTGGGTTGGAACACACGTGGATGTCAGCATCAGCCCCAAGGTTGACACTTCCATGCAGCGCCTATTGAGCTATACAAGAGGGGGAAACTCTGAAGGTAGGTGGGGCGCGGGGGTAGGGTTGGATAACAAGAAAGAAGCGGTGAGTGTCACGGCCCTATTGTAGGGGCGCTGCCCGTTTTGCGACTTCAACATTTCAAAGCAACTCAGTCTGTGTCTCTGCATGCGTCTTCCCCTCGCGAAGAGCCCGGCCAGTCCTGTCGAAATCTTTATCAGGATGAACACACTGGTTACAGACAGTTGATCAATCAGTTGAAAACAGCGGCAGTCCACATGGCTGATCCACAAACCCTGGTGAATTCAGGTTTAGTAGTTGCATCACATTCCAAGGTAGGGTTTGTGAATGTGGAAAGCATATGGGAATCAGATAATTAGACTGGATCTAAAACACAGCCGAGATTAGCTGTCAGTTTAATGAACAGCAAGTTACACTATCATCAATCTGAAAAATTACAGAAGGCTACAGACCCTCCGGCGCACGATGTTGTGCCGAAATTTTAACTACACTGAGATCAATTTAATCCTTTCCTCCGACACAGCACTTCGTTTAAGCTGTCTTCCCTGTGCCCATCCCGGAGTTTGTTCAATGTCCCTAAAGTATCCGACACTTTCTACGCCATAGGAAGCGCGTTCCACGTACTCACCACCCTCTGTATGTAACTCTGCATCCACCGTATGTGTTCCTCCAATCTCACTCCAGTTCTGCTTCCTTGTGTTAGTCCTTCCTATGATGGGTAAAGGTCCAAGCATCTTTCTTCTTCTTGAGCCCACTGTCCCATACTGGGACACCGGCAACTGACAGGAGCTCGGAGGGTTCTTTACCCTTGACTAGACATTCAGACTCTCCCGATGAGAGGGATGATTTATTTTACAACCCTAACCCATTCTCCTGCTTTTACCACACTGACTATTCAAAAATCTGCCAACCTCCGCTTTCAATATACTCAATGACTCGGATTCCTAGTCCGGGAAACATCATCGTCTCGTCCACTCTATCAAGTGCTTTCACTATTTTATATAGTTCAATGAGGTAACCCCTTATTCTTCTGAACTCCAACGAGTACAGGCGTACTCGATTCTGGTCAATTCTGAAGCCCTTCATACCCTGAATAATTATTGTTAAGCTCTCCTGTACCGACTTCAATACCAGCACACCATTCCTGAGGTACGGAGCTCCGACCTGCTCACAGTACCCCAGGTGAGGTGGGACCAATGTCTCCTCCTGCCTGGAACACTGTTTCTCGTCCCTTCAAAATGAATGCTCTAGGACACTACCTATTGGAGACGTTCTCCCCCTCTGAATTTTGAAATTGCACCGTTTTTTGTAAATATACTTCGGATTTATTCTTTCTTCTAAAGTGCATGTAAACGCATTCCGTATGCAACTTTCCATCTGTCACTTGTTTACTCATTCTCCCAAACTGCATCAGTCCTCCGGTCGTTCAGCTTTTTCAGTAGCTTCTTGCAATAGCAACTGTACTCAATTATTTTCTCCCGAAGTCATTCTTCACCCAGAAAAATAATCAGTGATCCAAGAACCTGAAGCCCCTGCACCAGCTTCTCAGCCACTCAAATATCTGCCAAATCATCTTTCATCGATTCGCAATGGCGCGTGGGACAGTTTTCAATACAGGAATTACTATCCTTCGTCTCAGCAATCTGCCCAGCTCTCTAAATTCTCTCTGCAGCACCTCTTTGCGTTGCCTTCTACGTCATTGGCACATATAAGTGCCAAGGTAGTTCGCTGCTCTCCTTCCTTCTCCAAAATAACACCGAAGCGACCCCATATTTCTCTTACCGTTGTACCCGAGATGCAAAGTTCACGTCCAGCGAATCTCCTGACTGTCCCTCCGACTATTGAATCCTGATCCACAGCCTTTTCTCCCTCTTTCCCTTCTGCACACGGACATATGCTTAGTGCCAGTAACCACATGTCCGGGCATGTCCCTGGGAGGTAATCCCCCATAAGGTGCGATGCGTCAATTTAACTCAAAATTAATAGGGATCAGAAGAGAAATGCGCCATAAATTCAATAATCTAATTCCTTGGAGTATAATGCAAAAAGAAACGACCCTAACATAGTTCCAATTGGAACACCACCAGGTATCAGCAGCCAACAAGAAATGGCTCCATTTATTCCCTTTCATTTCGTCTTAGCAAGCAGTCACTATTTTATCCATGCTAGAATCATTCCTGCAATACTACGGGATCAAAGCTTGAAAACCAGCCTAGTGAGTGGCAACTTGCTGAAGAGCTTCCGAAAATTCAGGTACACAGGATCATCGTATTCACTTTTTTTTCTATCCAGGTTATTATCTTATTAATTTTTTATGAAAATTAACATAGTGTCAAGAAAAATAGATGGTTAAATTCGTAGCTCAAGGATTAGAGTGGGAGAAGTGGTTTGAAATCATGGGAAATTAGCACAACAATTGGGAATGGAAGTAGCCATAGCAGTGGGAGGGGCTGAAACAGGACCGGAGTGAATCACATAACGAGGGATGTGGACAGGACCTTACATTAATTTGTAGAGAAGTGATTCGAGAAATGTGGATAAAGTACAAAGAAAAAGGACCTTCGTGACAAAACACATTGATGAAGTTAGAGCAGTAGATGTAGTGTATACGGATTTCAGCAAGGCATTTGACAAGTTACCCCATGCAAAGTCTATTGAGAAAATAAGCAGGCATGGGATCCAAGGGGACATTGCCTTGTGTATCCAGAACTGGCTTGAACATAGAAAGCAAAGTGTGGTTGTAGACTGTCCATATTCTACTTAGAGATCGGTGACTAGTGATGTGTCTCAGGGCTCTGTTCTGCGACCCCTACTCTTCGTTATTTTTATAAATGAGTTGGAAGAGGAAGGGGAGGGATAACTTAGACAACCTGCTGATGACACAGACGCTAATAGTGTGGGATACTGTGGAGGGTTGTCAGAGGTTATAGCGGGACACTGATAGGATGCAAAACTTGGCTGAAAAGTGTCAGATTCTACCCATAGGAAATTCAAAGCTGCTATGCAGATTAACTCTGGTTAATAAAGCATACGGTGCATTGGCATTCATCAATCGTGGGATTGAGTTTAGGAGCGGAGAGGGAATCTGGCACACTGATGATAAATTAAAAGTACGGCTGTGTAGCATGAAAGGGTTAAATTGATCTCAGTGTCAGTAAAATGTCGGCACACCATCTTGCGCCGGAGGGTCAGTACCGTTCTGTACTTTTCAGGTCGACGATAGTGTAACTTTCACTTCAGTAAACCTATATCGAGCCCTGTCTAGAGAGGAGAACAGATGGGCGTTGTTTTCCATGCGTTACAGAAGGCGTTTGATAAGGTGCATCGTAAAAAATATACATGTGAGAGGGATACAGATAGTTGGGTGTGATATATTAGTATGGATAGAGGATGAGTTAACTCAGAGAAAGCACAGTCAGGAGACATAGGTGTTACATAGGCGAGATTCTCCTTTGTCTATCCTGCTTAATAACTTTTTAAATACTTATGCAAACTGGCATACCGTTAAGTACATTGGAGAGTTAAATGCGTAGTTCAATTTTCAGTGTGGGTGTAGTGGGGATGTATTCGTGGGAATTTGGCAACAGTTCTTGGGAAGGAGGGAGTTGTACCTGAAACGTGATCGCCCCTGAATCCTAGGGAATCACATAAATAGGGCTGTAGACATGAGTTTAAAAACTAAATTGTAGGAGAATGGTTTATTTAGTTTGAATAAAGTGAAAAAGAGTGGATAAAAATAATGACATGTAAATGATAAAAAACAGAAATTTAAGAGTTAAGTGAGGAAAAGTCAAGCATAGAAGTGTAAAAGTTTGCAATATTTTAAAAGCACAATGAGTGTAAGGGCACTTCATTTGAATGTGGCTATAGGTTCATCGAACCTTTCGCAGAACTCACCAGGTTTGCTAAGAATGTCTGTGGTGTGTTGGTCTTCATTGTCTGGCGTCGTCGCAGGAACAACAGGATTTCTTTGTGAAATTATTGGAAAAAAATCAAGAATGGCAGATAATGCGGTGGTCTCTGTGGGAGTAGATAGTTAGGTTGATCTTAAAGTAGTTATAATTTCATCAGAACATGGTAGGATGGAGGTCCTCCTTCGCTTTCTATTGAAATTCCTGTTTCTGTTTCCAGTGAGAAATATAAATCTTTTCAACTTTCTTCATCACCCCCAGAATTGTGGATCCAAAGCAATGGACAATTTCTCATTTCATTCACCGGAGATGGAGAGATTACAATGTATTTGTTGGTTCCCGAAGAACTTTGGGAAAACCCTCCAACACCAACAAGCCCACAAGTGAGTACCAGCTGGAACCTGAGCGGTCATTATATTTTGACTGACCCGAAGGCCGAGGGCGAAATGCGGTCGGGAAGTGGATGGGGAGGCCTGCTCAATGGGGTGATGGTTACATTTTTGTCAGTCTTTCAGCTATTGAAGCTGGAGACATGCTTCGGAGGGAGGAATGCTGGTGTCGGCCAATGTGAGGGATATTTAGGACCAGAGTATGTCGATGTTTTTCAGGTCGCGCGAGACACTGCTCCTCGTGATGCTTTTGATGTTCGTTATTAAGGGACAGTGTTTTGATCTACTTAAGTGCAAACAATAAATTACGAAGAATTCAGCACAGTTTCCTCAAGGGGAAATTACACCCTGCAAATTAGTTGGGATTCCTCGAGGACACAACAGACAGGTTTGACAAAGGCGAGTCAGTCGCTGATAAATAAATGTATCTGAATCAGAACCTGAGGCCGCACTAGGGTCAGTGGATGTGGCAAATCGGGAAGTTGGAGGCACTGGCGGATGTGCGGGGTAAAGGTGAAAGCAAGTTTCATTTGGGAGGTCTCAGGATCAGGAAGGGACTGCAAGGGAACGTGTCGCCCATCAGGAGAGTAGGGTGAGTTGAAGCAAAACCGGGAGGTCATCTCAGATATGATCTTCTACCTGAGTGAATAGTCGGACAGGACCGATAAATGGGCGTGTATCGTACTTTTCCTGTTTCAATTTCTACGGTGTTTGTATCCTGCAGGCGTTTATAACTCGTTTCCCGACGATGGACGTGCTCTCCAGGAGGATTCGTTGGAATGCCATGACCCAGGCAAATGACTTCAATCGCACGCTCACGGAGCAGAATGCCAAATTCAACAACTCCTTCTTCTTCGTGTCTTTCTGCAAAGGGTAGGTAACACACCGAGGCGTGTAGTTGAGTCTGCTGTGCAGCCAGTGCCTAGCGGGGCATAGAAATGTCTCTCCTCGCCGTTTGCCAGGAGGGAGAGTACCTGCATTCTGTTCGCAGCCCACGACTCCGATGGCGAATCCTTGTGGATTTGTTATGGTCATGGAGAATTGTATTCCATCCTTGTGCTTCTCAATTTTTCCTGGCAGACTTCTGAAAATAAAAGCGTGCTGACTTGAATCATTTTTATTCGATACTTCAAAATAATTCTAAATGTCATCCTCAGAAAAATTTTGCCAGCAACTAAGTTGGACGAAATGACTCTGAAATATTGTTCATAAAACTAGATGATGAAGGAGGTGTTGGGCCAAGTGGCCCATTGGTCTGTCGACAGTTAATAATGTCTGATTCATTATCTCCTTCAACCCTATTCCACTGTATTCTCCCTGTAAAATTTGATACCTTTGCTAATCGAGATCCTATCAACCTTCACTTTAAATATCCACAAGAACATGGAATCCACGTCCATGTGTAGCAGTGAATTCCTTGGATTCACCATCCTCTGGCTGAAGAAATGCTTCGGCATCTCGATACTAATGGGAAGTCCCTCTATTCTTAATTTTGCACTCTGGTCCACTCTATCTCGGCAGTTCAGCAGATCCCTGCTCATTGTTCTAACCTCCTGCGAGTACATGGACAGACCCATCCAACTCTCCTGTGACGATAACGCTGGCATTTCCGATAGCATTCTTGTGATTGTCCTCTTGAACATCGACAACGCCAACGCACACTATGCTATATAAGGAGTCCACAACTGCTAGCAGTACACTGAATGTATAGTGATCAGTGTTTCATAAATCCTCAGCATTACCTCTTTGCGTTTGCATTTCAATCCTCTCGAATTGAATGATGACTGCATTTGCCATCCTTGTTGTTAACAGACGTTGCATGTTTCATCATTAGGGAATCCTGCAAGAAGATACCAACACCCATTTGCACATCTTATTAATGGATGTTCATACCGTTGAGGAAGTTGTTTGCGCCTTTATTCATTCTTCAAAAGTGCATGGCCATCAATTTCCTAAAACAGTATACCATCTGACAAATCCTTGCCTCATTTCCAAATCCATTTTGGTACTTGTGAATTTCTCCGACTTCCTCAAACTTCGGCAGCAGCACCCCCCCCCCCCCCACCAACCCCAACCATCCTTCTCACTAACCTTGGTATCGTTTGAAGAAAGTGGACACAAAGCCAGACATTCCGTATTCCAAGTCATTTACATATTACGTGAAAAGTCCCAATGACAACACCGATTCCTAAGGAACACCTGCACCGGTCTCATGTAGGAGACATTGTTGACCTGCAAATATACTTTAAAGCACGGTCCAGGGCATATGTACCTTCAGGTATGTCAGCCTCCTGATCCACCTCCAGTCTGTTCAGCTTCCGGATCTGCCTTTAGACCTTTTAGCTTCCCGATGTAACTTCAGACGATTTAACCTCCCGAACTATGATTACACCTTTGCTTCCGGATCTACATTACTCATATCTTCCTGATGATTTGATTTCACCTTTTGCCAGCAGAGCATTACCATCCCCTTTTCCTTCCTTCCTACACTTTCGATACAATATGCATCCTTTGGACATTAGGTTACCAGCTACAGTCAATATTCTTTTTGCCATGGCTGAGTGAAGCCTGCAAAAACATACTCGCTATTCTGGAACTGTGTTTCAAATTCATCGAACTTACAGAGTACAACTTGGGTATTAAAAAAAACGCCCTCAGTCCCGTAGTCACCCTTTTCAATTCAACATTGCTGCGAATCCTGTTGACTGCAAATCTATTCTATTATCAGACTCTCCTTGCTAGCCGCCTAACTACACACTGGCACTGTTTTAAAACCAACTACCACAAGTTTATCGCTATCAAACGCTTCTCATCAACCTGCTGAATTGATTTAAACATACATGTATCCGCAAGTTCTTTGGATTTCTCCGGTCTCCGGGTGTAACTGTCCCTGCTGTACAGAACATGTCTTTCCCCTGAAGGTATCCCAATGATCCATAACTCCTGCCACTGCCCCCTGCACCAGATAGTCAGTAATGCATCGGTCTGCAAATTCCTTCTATTTTTACCTTCATTTGTACGAGGAATAGGGAGCAATCCGGCGATTATCATCCTTGAAGTCCTCTTCACATGCTTTCTACCTAATTCCCTAAAACCACTCCTTCTGACCTCATCACTACGTCTACCTATGTCATTGGTGCCAATATGCAGCAAGACTTCTGGCTGCTAATCATTGCCCTTAGAAACATTGAAAACTCGCAGCACGACACCAGCCCTTCGGCCCACAGTGCTCTGCCGAACATGTCCATATCTTAGAAATATCTAGGCTACCCCACAGCCGTCTATTTTTATAAGCTTGTACCCATCCAGGCGTCTCATAAAAAAAAACCCTATCGTTTTCGCCTCCACTACCACCGTCAGCAGCCCATTCCACGCACTCACCGCTTTCTGCATTAAAAAAAACGTAACCCCGGCATCTTTCGGCACATACTTCCAAGCGCCTTAAAGCTGTGCCTTCTCGGTTTAGTCATATCTGCCCTCGGGAAAAAGAAACTCCGGCAAAGCACATGATCAATGAAACTCGTCATCTTGTACTCCCCTATCAGGTCACATCGCATCCACCGTCTCTTCAAAGAGAAAGGGCCGAGTTCACTCAGTCTATTCTCATAAGGCATGCATGCAAATCCAGGCATCCTTCGAAATCTCCTCCGCACCCTCCACATCATTCCATTAGTGAGGTGATCAGAGCTGAGCACAGTACTCGACGTGGGGTCTGACCAGGGTCCAATATAGCTGCAACATTGCCTTTTGACTCTTGAAATCAATCCCACCGGTTACGAAGGTGAACCTTGTTAACCACAGAGTCAACCTGAGCTTTGATTGTCCTGTGGGCTCGGATCCCAAGGTGCTGGATGGATGGGTGGGATCCTTAGTAATACAAAGCGCCCTGCAAATGCATCACTCCTGATAAGTTCCCCAGATTACTGTCAGGGATTTCCGTATGAACCTCTCAGCCGTTCTCACTGTCAGTTGTAGTGACTCCAGGGCCGATTCTCCTCTGTTCCTATGCCAGATGGAGAAACAATTGTCAAGATGTTAGCAGTCGTACTTCCTCTAATTTGCAGCTCAGATGGGTTTGGGAGCTTGGCTTGCCCCAGTCTATGTCGGATTGAAGTTGCAGCTGTGCTTCCCTGTTCAGGGGTTATTAAGTCACCAGGTGAGGCCATCGCTAATGTGAACTCCAAGAAACATTATTGATGAGTACTCATGTTAACAAACAAAATTATTCTCAATTGGAGAATTCTTGGGTGAGGGGGTGCTACAAGGGGAAAGCGAAAGCGGAGTACCTCTCCCACAATTCTGTCCACTCGGCTCAGAATGCTCCGGAGCTGTAGTCGGAGGATTTGCTGGAACTTCTGCGAGTGTTTGAAGCTAACATCACAGGAAAATGGGAACCAGTATAATAGCGCTGAGGACGAGTCAGCAGGTTTTGAAGTAAATGATGTGTGTAACATGACTATAAGAAAAGACATGCCAATGGTTCCGCACAAATGGAGACAAAGTAAGCAGCTAAATTGTACCTCACAGGGATAATTCAAAACGGCAAATAATGCCGGACTAGACGTGATGTCATTAAACAGGCACAGTGTTTTGAACAATGTAGACGAACTCATGGCGCAATTAGAATTAATCAGTATGATATAGGGGGCGCCGGTGAGGCATGGTTAGCAGAAGGCCGTAGTTCACAGATCAGTATCGAAGCATCTTTGCCTCAGAATGACAAACAGGAAGGCATCGGCGGTGGTGTGGCTCTATTGGTAAGAGATGGAATTACATCTCTAAGAAGAGAATAACGACAGAAGATTTTGAATCTTTGTGGGTGGAGTTAACGAAATATTAGCGTAAAATATTAGTTAATAGTGCTAGTAATACTAGCAAAGGAGTGCGGATAAGGTTGCAATGGAGCTGAAAAAAAGGCGTACAATAATGGTAATGGCTTGATTGTAATGTGGGAATTTATTATGCAAGGGTTTGGCGAAATTAGTTGGTGTCGGATCGCCAGTGATGACATTTGTTGAATGCCTAGTAGACGGCTTCTTATGGCAGTCTGTTTTCTAACCAATTAGGCGAAGGCTATCTTAGATTGGATGTTGTGATTTAACGAACATCTTATTCGAGCGCTTAACGTATAGTAAGCCTTATGTGATCAGAACATGATTGAGTGGGGACTGAAATTTGAAAGGGAGAAGCATAACTCACATGTATCAGTATCGCAATGGAATAAAGCGAGTTACGGAGGGATGATGCACGAGCTTTCTCAGGTGGATTGGAGGGGCATACGGGAGGTGATGACGGGAGAGCAGAGATAGCTGAAGTTTTTTGGAATAATGTATAAAGCACAGGATAGTCAAGTTCCACAGAGGAAGATGTTCTCAAGTGGCAGAGGAAGACAATCTCTTATTGTCACCGATTCTTAAAACTTGTCTTCCAATGTCCATTTCTTGCCCGGTTTAATCGCACAAAGTGCATTGCTGAGATCTCACGTGATCGTCAACCGCTCGGTCTTTAATCCAGTCCATGTGCTCAGCATTTTCCATGTTTCATCGCTCACCCGAGATCTGGTCCGTCTCTGAACTCCCCTCTCAGACCCCCCCCCCCCCGATCGCAGTTCTGCGTCGCTCAGCATCCCGCTGTGCTGGCAGCTCCTCTACTTCTTTGTTACCTTCCTATTCTTCAAACTCATCCTTTTTTGAGATGAACTGATTTAATGTTCTGACAACGAGTCAGAACAGAGGGACGCTGTGTCAGAATTGAGAACTGGTTCAAAGGATAGAATAATGGGCCGGGCAGCAGGTGTGTTCCAGATAACGCAGACATAATTATTTATACTTTCCCCCACATGAAGGTCAGACGCAGCATACGTGCACTTGGAAAGGGGTAAGTGAGTCTGTGCGCGGGGTGATAAGTTAACCAAAAGTGTTGCTGCACGCGTTGGGTGCTGAAACTGACGAAACGTTCGGATGTGCTCAGGTAACACCTGCGACCGTAGCTCGTTAAACTGCCTCATGTGAGGCGCCTTGTGAAAATCAAAGAACTCAGCAACAATTGACTTTACTTTCCTTTAGCTGAGGATGAGCCAACGTTTTCACAAGTAGATGATGTGTGTGAAAAATGCCTCTCAGGGATGATAGATCAATGATTGAGAACAAACACAGACAGAGCATAAAGGTAAATTCTGCTGCAAAATTCAAAGTGGCTAAGAATACAATAGTAAAGAAGTTGTATTTAATGCACGCAGTATTCTGAATAAGGTGAACGACTGTGTTGTTATGACGTCATTGGCAGTTACGACAGAATGCTGTTCATTGTCTTTAGTTCGGCATTCAATACTGTGACCCCTTCCAAGCTGATCGCCAAAGTTCGTCAGCTTGATATCACCTCATCCCTCTGCATTTCGACCATGGACTTTCTGACCAACAGACCCCAATCTGCTATGTTCGACTAACTCTCCTCCTCCATTCTCATCCTGAATACGTGCGTTCCTTTAGTCTGTGTGCTGAGCAATCTTCTGTAATCCCTATTCACCTATGACTGCGTTCCTGTACGTTGTTATGAATCTATAATCAAGTTCGCAGACGTCACCACAGTGGTTGTCCTGATCACAGGGGATGAAGAGAAGACCAATACGGACGAGGTCCAAAACCTGGATACGTGCTGTGCCGACAGCAACCTGGCCCTTAGCACAGAGACCAAGTAGATCCTTGTGGTCTTCAGGCATACTAAGAGCCACACTCATGTCCCCATCTACATTAACGGAGCTGTAGTGGAGTGTATATAAAATTTCAAATTCCTTGCTGTCCACATTTCTGACGATCTTACCTGGTCCCTGAACTCCTCCATCCTGATCAAAAATGCGCAACAGCTCCTTTTTTCCCGAGGAGCCTTTTTTTCACCTGTGTCTCAGGATACGGACTAACTTTTATCGCTCTACTATTGAGAGCACTAACTGCATCTCAGTGTGGTATGGCAGTTGTCCCGTATCGGACTACAAAGCACTGCAGCGTGTGGTTAAAACAGCCCACTTGATTAACGGCACGAAATTGCCCACCATTGAGAACATTTACATTCAACGCTGCCTGGTCAGCGCATAAAGATTTATTAAGGATGCATCTCACCATAACCATGGAATTTTTACTTTCCTCCCATCCAGTAGGCGTTGCAGGAGCCTCCACTCTCCAACCAGCAGGTTCAGGAAGAGCTTTTTCCCTGAGGCTGTGACACTGCTGAACCTCACATCACAGCGCTAAACAGTTTTGCATCCATATTGTACTATCTCAGTACTTTTATACTTTTGCGCTGTACCACTTACTTTTTATACCCAGTTGTTTTTTTATATAACAGTAGTGTGGCTCTGTTGGCAACAGATGGGACGAGATCTTCAGAAAGAGGCGACAACAAAGGTGGAATCTTTGTTGGGGTAGATAGGAAATTGTAAGAGAAAAATACACATTGTGCGAACCATATGTAGGCCTCAAAATAGTAGACAAGATGTGTGGCTTAGATTGCAAAGGGAGCTAGAAGAGGCATATAGGAAGGAAAATGACACAATCTTAACGGGAAGTTAAATCTCAAGGCCATTGGGAAAATCTGTTTGCCAACGCATTGCAAGTGAGGAATTTGATGAATCGCTGTAAGATGGCTTTTTAGAGCAGCTTGTTCTCGAACCCATTCGTGGAAAAACATTTTAGACATTTTAGGTTTTTTCCGTAATAATTCAGGAAGTGTGACGCATATGAGCTCTTAGGAGTCGGTGATCATAATCTGATTCAATTAATACTGCACTTTGATCGGAAGAAGAAGTATAATTCACATCTAATACTATTGCAATGGAATAAAGGGAATTACAAGGGCTTGGGTGATGTGCTTGCCCATGTGGATCGGTGAGGAATATCGGGGAGGATGATGGCAGACCAGAGATGACGGAAAATTCTTGGAATAACTCAGAAGGATTAGGATACATATGTAACAGAGCAGAAGAGTTTGACAAGTGAATGGGGTAGGCAACCGTGGCAGCTCATGGACGATAAATACTGCATAAAAACCACGGAAATGGATTTTAATTCAGCAAAAGTGAGTAGGGAGCTTTTCAATTCGAAAAACGGGCATCCAAACAGGTATAAGTGTAGAAACGATGACACATGAGAGCAGTCTAGTGAATACGATAAACCCAGGACACAAGAAGTTGTTTTATTTTAAGTTATATAAAGCGAAATAAGGAATTTAGAGTTGATATTGAAACATTGTAAAATGATGCTGGTGCAGTGGTACTGGGGGCAAGAAATCGCCAATGAACAACAGTTACGTTACATCTGTCTTCACTGTTGAACACACTAGCGTTGCACCAGACGGTCGTGAATATCAGGAAGCAGATATGAGTGCCGTTGCTATCAGAAATGAACAAGTGCCAGGGAAACTTCAAAGACTTCAGGTGTATAAATCACGTTGGCCATTTCTACTACCATAAGACCATAAGACAAAGGAGCAGAAGACGGTCATTCGGCCCATCGAGTCTGCTCCGCCATTTCATCATGAGCTGATTCAATCTCCACTTTAGCCTGGCATACTCAAAGTTATTGCCTGTACACATGCAATTGAATTTTCCGCCTTATCTAACGAATCCCTCTCTGTAGACTGGTTGCCGCACACCTCATCGTTCTTGAATGTTGGCCAAATTACTGGTGTCTTCCGCAGTGATGGTCAATGTAAATACTAATGGCGCTCATCCACCATATCCCTGAATCCTATTCAAACCGCTCCAGCATCATGTTCAATTTCAAATTATTCCTTCTAGACTATTGCTAATGGTTGTTCAATTTATAATTGTTCCTTCTGGACTCTTGCATATTGTTTCCTTATCTAAAAATTTGTTCTTCTACGATCCCTGTGTTGTCCGTCTTAATTGGACAAAGTGCGTTCATGAGGTTTCACGTCATTATCCACGGCCAGACATTCAACTCATTTCACGTGCTCGGCCTTTTGCCCTGTTTAATAACTCACCCGAGCTTTGGCCCAGCTCTCGACTCCCCTCGCTGCTCACTGCCCGTCTCGGTTCTACATCGCTGAGCATTCCGCTTTGCTGGCACGTCCTCTAAACCTTTGTTTATTTCACATTCTTCAAACTAACTTCAAACTAACTCACTTTTCAAATTAACCTGCTCGAATGAATTGACAGCGAATGAGAAATGTGGTACGCTTTGACAGGACTTGGAAATGGACCAAAGGGTGGTTTAAGAAGCCGGGGCGTGATTACGCGTTACTGAGAAAGATGTTTCTATTTTTCTCCACAGGAGAAGCAGATGCAAAACATCTCCACGTCCGCGACGTTATAACAAGTAAGTGGAACTCGAAGACTAGGTCTGTGCACGGGGCGAGTAAAATGTTGCCGTATCGGGTGGCTACTCCTCCTGACGGACGGGTCGGGAACGCATCGGTAACACTATGCTTTCCTAGCTCGTTAACCAGCTTCCGAGACGTCTAGACCTCCCGCATTGCAAAAACACCGCCGCTGTACCAATTCTCGCTAACCGACGAGGAATGGAGAAATAAGATCACGTGATAAATTTGCCGATAATTCCCCACCGCCTACGCTTGAAGATCTTGGACAGTGGCACTCTAAAACCTAACACACACAAGTGCATTGCCGCGACTCACGCGCTTGAATTTTCCGCTTTCCCATTGAATCCCTCTCTGCTGATGTCCGCACAACAGATTTCCCTTGAGATGTTGATCAGCTCACTGGTGTCTTCCACAGTGAATATAGACTCAAATAACCTGTTATGCTTATCCATCATTTCCCTGAGTCTCATTGAAACCTCTCCACCGTTACGTTCTATTTGTAACTGTGCCTTATAACATCGCTTATTCTTTCCATTTCTTCAAATGTGTTTTTCTAGGGCCCCTTTGTTGAACACGTTAATTGTACAAAGTGCGCTGTTGAGATCTCACGAGATCATCTATTGCCAGCTCTTCAGCCCACTTCATGTGCTCAGCCTTTACCCCTGTTTAGTAACTCAGCAAAGATGTGGTCCCGCCTTGAACTCCCTCTCTGTGTCGGGGCGGTCGCGGTTCTGCGTCGCTATATATCCAACTTTGCTGACAGGCCCAGTCATTCGTTGTTTTCATCACATTCTTCAAACTCATCCCTTTTCGAAATGACCTGTTGGAACGTTCTAGTTAAAATTAAAAAAAAAGTGCACAGTGAGTGTACCGGCAACAATTTCAAAGTTTGGGTTAACGAGCCGCGAAGCAGATAGGTTCCAGATTACAGAGATATAATTGTTTCTATTTTGTTCACAGGTTTGGCCAATACAGTCCCCTTGCAGGGACGGCTGTTTTTCAACTTGAGGGGTAAGTGGAAATCAAAGACTAACTGTTTTCCTGTATCGAGTGGGTGCTCAAACTAATGGTAGGGTCGGGTGTGTTCCGTGAACACTATGTCATCTTATCTCGTTAAGCCGCCTCATCTGTGGAATTTAGTGAAAACCTTTCTGAATCTCTAATAAAACAGTAATTGATTTTTCTTTACGTCCGATTTACTAAAGCAGTTGGGTGTGGTTAAGATAAAATGGCAGAGATAAGAGATCCAGTATGATACAGTTGATGAAGGGCCAGCAAGTTTATAAGTAGATGATGTGAGTAAGATGCCTGTAGAGAAGGACCAGGGCGGACAGAGCAAAGAGATCAGTTCAACGGCAGAGGTGAATTTCAAATGGCGAGGAATGCTGGACTGACCCTGCCGCATTTAGATGCGTGCAGCAATTAGAAAGGAATGGACCAACGATTAGATACTGACGCCATGGCGTCACTGAGTACCGGCTGAAAGACGGTCGAATGTGGGAGCTTAAATTCTAAGGATATCCTTTTTTGTTAACAGCACATGCAGGAAGGCATATGCGTTGGGATGGCTCTGTTGGTAACAGGTGATATAACATCTGTAGAAAGATGTTAGGGTCAGAGAATGTGGAATCTTTGTAGGTGGAGTTAGGAAACTCTACGAATAAATACACATGTGAATAATATATAGAAGTCAGAATAATAGAGAACATGTGTGTATTACTTTGTAAAGGGAGCTCGGAAAGCGCATGTAGGAAGGAAATCGTGAGCTAAATAGGAGGACAGATTCAGGCAGTAAAGGGAGGCTGCCAAGCGGAGCAGTCATCAAAGGAGCGTTCATCGACCGAAGTGATCACAGGCAGAACGGTAGGGCATTGGTTCATTCGGGATTCGGGGATAACGGGTCGAAGTGAGGCATGTAAAATCTGAGGAATAGAAGCAGGATATATGTCTGTGAGGCCGGTGATCTGTACTAGGTGTGACATTTGGGAAACACGGGAGACACCCACCCTGCCGGACGACTACGTGCACATCAGGTGCGTCGAGCTGCTGCTCCTTTGGGACCGAATCAGGGTACCAGACCGGTAGTTCGATTACCTTCGTCCTGTCAATAAATGTGAGGAGGAGCAGACAGTAGTTATAGGCAACCAGGATATGACTACCTCCCTACAGCTCTTATCTATCACCTCTTTATTCTCCCTTATGAGTTGAAGATACTCAACTGATGAGAAATGGAGAAGTACGAGCACGATGATAAAGTTCTAACCTCCCTCAGGATCTGAGGATCTCAGGCAGGCGCACTCTAAAACTTAGCACACTAAAAGCCACTGCCGCGAAGCTGCACTTGAACTTTCCGCCGTTTCTGTTGAATCCCTCTCCGTTGACTGGACCCGTCACAACACGCATGCCTCTGCATGTTGGTCAAATTACTGGTATCTTCCACAGTGAAGACAGATGCAAACTACCTATTCCGCTCATCCATCCATCCATCATTTCCCTGAACTCCATTCAAAGCTCTCCAGCACAATTTGCAATAGCCCATGGTTTTTGTATGCGTATTTTCATTTCTGTTCTCTTGATGTCCGCCTGAATCGCACAAAGTGCGCTGCTGATATCTCACGTGACGTCCACATCCAGCTCTTCAACCCAGTTCATGTGCTCAGCCTTTCGCCCCGTTTCGTAACTCACCCGAGATCGGCCCCCGCTCTGATCTCCCCTCCCTGCGCCGTGCCCGTCCCAGTTCTGCATCGCTCAGCATCCCGCTTTGCAGGCACGTCCGCTGTTTCTTTGGCTTTTTTTCACATTGTTAAAAGTCATTCACTTTGACACTAACGTTCTGACGTCAGAACAATGTGCGCTCTCTTGGGATCGGGAAATGGTTCACGTTGTGGTTTAACGAGACGGGAAGCAGATGAGTTCCGGATTACGGAGATATAAGTATTTCTCTTTTGCCCACATGGCCGACGAACATACCACAACTGCACCTCCGGTGCCTACTCGCCTTGACAGGTAAATGGATATCGAAGGCAGTGACTATGCGCGGAACGGAAAATGCACCAAAAGTGCTGCTGTATCGCGCGGGTGATCAAACTGACGGCAGGCGAAGCGAGATTTACAGGTGTGGGGGGTCGTCTTGGATTGAATCCGTTGGATGCGGGTGATTACCCTGAGCAATGAACGAGTGGCTAGATATTCGTACTCCGGATGAATTGTTAATTCCACTGTTAATACGCTTAGGATTGCGATTCTCAGTGGAGGTTTGATGAAAAAGTGGGCGTTTCAATGCAGACCAGCGCTGAGGTGGCTGGGGGCGGGTTCTATTCTTTCTGAGGAGTGCGAGGAAAGAGTGGTCGAATTCGGAATGTTTAAATAGACCACGTCCCGTGTAAGAATATCCGCCCTTAATTCTCTGAAGAATAAATGGAGAAATCAAATCCAAAGACCCAGCTGTGGCAGGTTCCGCCTATGCAATAAATTAAAGCCCACTCCTGATATGAGGGCGGAAGGGACTCTCAGTTATTAATGAGTGGCAGTGAAGGATGATGAATGGTTGAATGATTGAATGGGAGGGACGCTGACGTTGTGAGACCCATCAGGTTAAATTATGCCGTAACGACAGCTGTCAATTATCTGCAAGCAAGCACTGTACCATGCTTTTGGTCCGACTGGAGGCCCACTGGAACTCAAGGCGTGGTTTCAAAACATGCGTCAGGAGAAGGGATAGAAGCGTTCTGATTTTATTTTACTTCTACAGAGGCAGCTAAATTGCTTGCGGCGCAGAAGGGTCATTCGGGAGGGTGAGTTGGACGAGTTAAGAACGGACCAGATAGCCAGGGGCACCCAGTCCTATGACCTGATTGCGTGGCGTCTCCGAAAGACTCAAAAGACGCGCCCTGCATCTGTTGTTGAGCTGATCAGAGAGGTACGGAAAGGGGTGAACGCGGCAGAAGCGCGGGAGGACTCAGTCAGCCGGGTACAATCCCCGGTAGTAGTCCCCTGCGGTGAAGTGATCACAGATAGCCTACACCGGGGAGCCGTTGAGGAGATTGTGGGAGAGTTGAGATCGGAGATACGTCGTCTGTAATCAGCGGGTGACCCCGCCCCCATTAGATGCAGCTGACGAGGGCGGATTCCACAAGGGGTCGAACAATGCAGGTGTCACGCCAGAAGGAGAGTGAGCCCCCGGGTACCTCAGCAGGGACAGCCGTACGGAAAACCTAGAGGAGACACCGAGAGGGGGCGGCCTGCTGTCTCTGCAGAACACATTCCCAGCAATGTAACAAGAATTCCCCAAAGCAAAAGATCTTATTCTTGAAGGCTTAGTGGGTCCACGCTCCAGCGTGTCACATTGGCTGAGGGTAATTACGCTAAAGCCATACTCGACACCGGGTCTCAGGTCACGTTACTGTACTGTTCGTTTTACAACCGGTATCTGACGCACTTACACTTGACACCATTGGACCCACTGGAGATTTGAGGATTCAGTGTTGTTGATCATCCATCCGACGGTTACTTGTCAGTGAAACTGGAGTTCTCGTAGGCTGATGTGGTAGTGTCTGAGGTTCTTGATACAGTGGTTCGGCTTTGTCCGGAACCTGTTGAGAAGAGCGGTGTTTCAATACTGGTACAGACCAACACACCTCTAGTAGACCCAGGGTTCCGAGCTGCTTTTGAGAAAGTGCGTGGTAGCATTGGGCTGGATACCTAATTTAAACAAGGGACTGTGTGGTTCATCCAGTCGAAGCTAACAGTAGTACCGCCCGGGGAAGTACCGAGGGTGATGGGGACTCCCAAATTTCCCAGAGCGCCTGAGAGCGAATCCCTCTTTGTGGATGTTCCGGAAGATCATGAGGGAATGTCCGGATTTCCTGCTTGGGGACTGGTGAGGTCCGAACTACAGAAGCCCCCGTTTGTCCAGGCAAGCAGTGATTTTCAGGAAAACCTTCAAGCTGGGGATCTCCCTGGTGCATTTTATTCCCGGTGACGGTAATGTCGAGTGTCACTGTGAGGCACGCCGGGGAGGGACTATTGGAAAATGGTTTGGGGCAGTTGATCGCTGAGTGATTCAACTCGGGGGATGTCCGGTGCCGCCGTGTTAAGGAAAGGAGTCTGGTAGAGAAGATGTTGAAGCTGAAAGGTGTCTTTTCCATTGGCGAGTGTGATGTCGGTTGTTCCAAGAGCACTGCACAGAATCTGCGGGTGACCGAGGACACGCCGTTTAGAGAGAGGTCGCGGCGACTGGCC
Organism: Hypanus sabinus; assembly: GCF_030144855.1. NCBI lineage: Eukaryota > Metazoa > Chordata > Chondrichthyes > Myliobatiformes > Dasyatidae > Hypanus > Hypanus sabinus. The sequence continues at coordinate 359,673 of NW_026779051.1, read as the reverse complement.
CCTGCAGTCATGGAAGACATGCGGCAGCATTTCTGTAAGCTGAAAGAAGCTGGGATCATCACTGATTCCCGAAGCCCCAAGGCGCCTCAGTAGCAGTGGCCCTGAAGAAGAACGGGAAGGTACGCATGTGTCTGAACTATAGGACTCTGAACACCGCACCATCCGTGACCAGTATACCGTCCCGAGTGTCGCAGACGCGCCGGCCTGTCTGAGAGGTGCGAAGTGGTTTAGTCTGCTGGATTTGAGTAGTGGATATTACCAGATCCCGATGACTGATGCCGTCATTTATATGTCCCCTGGGATTATTCCAGTTCGAAATGATGCGCCAGGGCATATTTGGAGCCCTTGTAAACTTCCAGCGGTTCATGGAGAAGACTGCGGGGGATATGAACATGCTTGAGGTGTTGTTGTATATCGATGACCTCATAGCATTTCGATTCAGATTTGAAGAACATGAAGCGAGACTACTGAATGTTCTTGGCCGCCTGAAATCTGAATGGTTAAAACATTGCCTGGACAAGTTGCAGTTCTGATAAACGTCTAGTAGCTGTGTCTGACACAACCTCAGAGAATGGAGCAGCTACAGACCCGGCGAAGATGGAACCGGTGACCATTTGGGCAAGGGCTCCGACTGTGAACGCTCTGCGCTCGTTCCTCGGGTTCTCTGGTTATTATCGGAGATTTGTGAAGGGCGACGCCAAAGTGAGTCACTCATTGAATCAGCTTCTGTGTGGTTACCCTCCCTTGGGGAAGAAAGGGAGAGCGAAACATTGAAAGGGGACCTCTGCACAGAGGTTGGATGTAAACTGCGAAGAGCCCTTTCAGTCGCTGAAGGAGCTGCTGACACAGGCGCCGGTGCTGGATTTTGCGGACCCCCGATTGCCGTATGTATCGCAGACATATGATGGTCAAAAGTTTTTTTAAGGTGCATGAGGGACTGGACAGGGACGAAGAGTGGGATAACTTTCCTGAACCTGGGGTGAAGGCCACATGTCAGTTTGCCGTCACCGTGAAGGCGGAGGGAAAAGAAAGGCAGGATCGTGCGGTGGATCAAATGGGAGAAGTATTTCTTTGATTGTGTCTTTCCCAGGAGGATACATAGTGACCAGGGACGGGACTTAGAGAGCAGACTCATCTATGAGTTACTGGCAATGCTTGGAGTCGAGAAGTTTAGGACCACGACGTATCACCCTCACAGCGATCGTCAGCCTGAACGGTTTAATCGGACATTGCTAGACATGCTCGGGACCCTGGAGATCAGCGAGAAGAGAGGGTGGAGTCAACATACTGGGCATCTGGTTCACAGTTATAATTGTACACAAAGTGAAGCTACTGGGTACTCGCTATAGTATCTGATGTTTGGGCCCGAGGCGAGATAGCCCATTGACTTTTGTTTTGAGACTGACGAGGGTGATTTACCACCGAAGAGTTATTTGAATTATGTGTGTGCTATGAGATCTGAAAAGGGTTTATGAATTGTCTGGGGTCGCGGCCGCCAAGCAGAATCGAGGGAAGAAGAGGCGGCATGATCAAAAAGTGAGGTTCTCCAAACTCCTGCCGAGAAATTTGGGACTGCCTGGAAAGCACAAGTTGGCTGACCGCTGGGCGGCCACACCCTATGTGGTGGAGAGTCTGATGCCAAACCTACAAGTTTTCCGATTGAATCCAAAGGAGGGGAATGGGCCTGTCAAGATTGTCCATCGGACATGGCTATTGCCCTTGGGACAGGAGGTGCAGGTTGACCTAGAGCCCGACTTTGAGCTTACACCCAGTAAGAGGACTTTGCCAAAAGGCAGGACGAATCCAGGGCCTCCAGCGGGAGAGGTAAGAACGGCCTCCACCCCCGAGAAGGCTGGTTTGCTGCCTCGCGGGTGCCAGGGTCTGGGGTATCACTGATCGCGTGCACTGCGTTCTGAAATGGGAGGGTGATCAGCCAGATGTCATGGTACACATCGGTACCGCTCACGTCGGAAGCAAGATTGAGGGGGCCCTGAAGATTGCTACCTGTGCCTCGTGCCAGTGAGGGTAAGAACAGGATAATCTGGTGGATGAACACATAGCTGAGAAACTGGTGTAGGGGGCTGTGTTTCAGATTTCAGGATCATTTGGGACCTCTTCTGGGGCAGGAGGGAGCTGTAGAAGAGAGACGGGTTACACCTGAAGCACAGGGGGACGAATATCCTTGCAGGGAGCTTTGTTAGTGCTATTGGGGAGGGTTTAAACTAGAATTGCAGGGGGATGGGAAACAGAGTGCCAGACCAGATATTGGAGCGGGGTGAAATTACATGATGTTAAAAGTTCATGCAAAGTCACAGATAGAAGCGTTGTGTGTGGTGGTAATAATCTTCTGAGGTGACCCTAATGTGTCACTCTGTTAGGACCGGGAAACGGTTCAAGTTGTGGTTTGACGAGACGGGAATCCGATGATTTCCGGATTACGGAGATATAAGTATTTCTATTTTGTCCACAGGGCCGACGAACATACCACAACTGCACCTTCGGTGCCTACTCGCCTTGACAGGTAAATGGATATCGAAGACAGTGACTATGCGCGGGAAGAAAAATGAACCAAAAGTGCTGCTGTATCGCGCGGGTGCTCAAACTGACGGTAATGTCAGGAGCGCTGTCGTAATACCATGTAATTTAGCTCGTTAAGCAATCTCATATGCGTCACCTTGTTATAGGGTTTCCGAAATCCGAAGAAAACAACAATTGACTTTTTATTTTCGGTCAGGATTACTGGAGCTGTTGGGCGTCGTTAAATGAATATGGCTGTTCTCAGGGATTGATTATGATACGATTGATGTAGAAAGATGCAGTATACCTATTGGACACGGGCGATTTCTTTGCCCCTATTACTTCTGCACCGGCATCATTTTCCAGTGTTCCAATATCAACTCTAAATTCCATTCAGGTATACTGCATCTTTCTTCATCGTGGAAGACAACAGCAGTGCACCAGAGATCTGTGAATAATCGGGAGCATACGTGCGTCGAGTTGCTATCAGAAAGGTACAGGTGCCATCGAAACTGCAGGGATTTAAGCAGCGTAATTCACTTTAGCCAGATGTACTACATACCAGAGTCATGACAGAGATTTTACACCGATTTTCCGAATGCGATTGTTAAGGTGCCAAACAGGAGGCTGCTTAACTAGATAATCTCCTATAATGTTACAGGAAAGATACAATTAAATAATAACGGAATGGCTGACAGGCTGGAAACAGAGATTATGAATAAAGCAGGCCTTTCAGAGCATTGAGTACACGAGTTGGGATGTATAACTCCTATACAAGGCATTGGTAAGGACGAATTTGGAGTATTGTGTACAATTCTGGTCACCAAATTATCGAAAAGATCAACAAAATAGAGAGAGTACAGAGAAGATTTACCAGAATGTTACCTGGGTTTCTGCAACTAAGTGACAGAGAAAGGTTGAACAAGTTAGGTCTTTATTATTTGGAGCGTAGAAGTTTGAGGGGGACGTGGATCGGTTTCTTTTTTCCATTGAGAAGATTCAAAGAAAGCATTGAGTTGAGAGTTAGGGGACAAAGGTTTAGGGGTAACACGAGGGGGAATTTCTTTACTCAGTGAGTGGCAGCTGTGTGGAACAAGCTCCTTGTGGAAGTGGCAGAGGCAGGTTCCATTTTGTCATTAAAAATCGATTAGTATATGGACAGGAAAGGATTGGAGGGTTATGGGCTGAGTGCAGGTAAGTGGGAATAGGTGACAGGAAGCGTTCGGCACGGAATAGGAGGACCGAGATGGCCTGTATCCGTGCTGTGATTGTTATATGTTATTTGGTGGGCTTCCGGATGGGGTAGACTCGGAGCAAGGGTCCGAAGGATAGCGACGATTGGTGGAGGGCGATTTTGAACGGTCGTCCTTTGAGCGAGCTGCAACTTGACGCACAGACTGTTTAATACGATATATATATATATTTAAATTTCGTTTCTGTACTAACCAGATAGTCAAAGGAAGAGTTATAAGTCTTAATTGTTTGGACGCATATTGTGTAATGTTTCTTATTTCGGGGTACTGATTGGTAACATTGGTAACTGCAGGAAACATAAAGTTGTGATAGTAGTGGATTTTAATTTTCCACATATTGATTGGGACTCCCATACTGTTAACGGGTTAGACGGGTTAGTGTTGGTAAAATGTGTTCAGGGAAGTTTTCTAAAATAATATATAGAGGTACCAACTAGAGTGGATAGAATATCAAATCTCCTATTAGGAAATGAGTTAGGGCAGGTGACGGAAGTGTGTGTAGGGGAACAGTATTGTTCCAGTGATCACAACAACATTAGTTTAACTTGATCGTTTGTAAAGATAGATCAGGTCCTCGGATTGATGTTCTAATCTGGAAAAAGGACAAATTTGAAGAAATGAGAAAGGATCTAAAAAGCCTGTATTGTGACAGTTTGTTTTCTGGCAAAGATGTCGGTGGTAAAAAGGAGGCCTTCAAAGGAGAAATTTTAGAATGCAGAGTTTGTATGTTCCTGAGAGGGATAAAGACAAACTGAATAAGGAACAGGAACCTTTGTTCTCTAGGGATATTGAATCTCAGATAAAGAAGAAGATAGATGTATGACATGTATGGGAAACAGAGAGTAAATCAGGAGCTTGAGGAATTAAAACAGTGCAGTAAAAAGAACCCTTAAGAAAGAAATCAGGAGAGTTAAAAGAAGACATGAGGTATCTTTGGCTGTCTAAGTGAAGGATAAAAACCATATAACCATATCACAATCACAGCACGGAAACAGGCTATCTCGGCCCTCCTAGTCCGTGCCGAACACTTAATCACACCTAGTCACACCTACCCGCACTCAGCCCATAACCCTCCACTCCTTTCCAGTCCATATACCTATCGAATTTAACCTTAAATGACACAACTGAACTGGCCTGTTCTACTTCTACAGGAAGCTCATTCCACACAGCTATCACTCTCTGAGTAAAGGAATACCCCCTCGTGTTTCCCTTAAACCTTTGCCCCCTAACTCTGAAATCATGTCCTCTCGTTTGAATCTCCCCTACTCTCAATGGAAACTGTCTATTCACTTCAACTCTATCTCTCCCTCTCAAAATCTTAAATACCTCGATTAAATCCCCCCTCAACCTACGCTCCAATGAAAAGAGACCCAACTTGTTCAACCGTCCTACGTAAATTAAGTGCTGAAACCCAGGTAACTTCCTAGTAAATCGTCTCTGCACTCTCTTTAATTTATTGATATGTTTCCTATAATTCCGTGACCAGAACTGTACACAATATTCTAAATTTGGCCTTACCAATTCCTTGTACAATTACAACGTTACATCACAACTTCTCATTTATGTACGCTCTGAGATATATAGGCCAGCGTTCCAAAAGCCTTCTTCATCACCCTATCTACATGAGGCTCCACCGTCAGGGAACTATGCATTGTTATTCCTAGATCTCTCTGTTACACTGCATTCCTCAATGCCCTCCCATTTACCTTGTATGTTCTATTTGGATTATTCCTGCCAAAATGTAGAATCTCATACTTCTCAGCATTAAAGTCCATCTGCCAACGTTCAGCCCATTCTTCTAACCGGCATAAACCTCCCTGAAAGCTTTGAAAACACACTTCATTATCCACAACACCTCCTACCTTAGTATCATCGGCATACTTACTAATCCAATTCACCACCCCATCATCCAGATCATTTATGTATATTACAAACAACATTGGGCCCAAAACAGATCCCTGACGCACCCCGCTAGTCACCGGCCTCCACCCCGATAAGCAGTTATCCACCACTACTTTCTGACATCTCCCATCTAGCCACTGTTGAATCCATTTTATTACTCCAGCATTAATACCTAACGACTGAACCTTCTTAACTAATCTTCCATGTGGAACTTTGTCAAAGGCCTTGCTGAAGTCTACTGCCTTACCCTCGTCAACATTCCTCGTAACTTCCTCAAAAAATTCAATAAGGTTTGTCAAACATGACCTTCCACGCATAAATCCATGCTGGCTACTCCTAATCAGATCTTGCCTATCCAGATAATTATTAATACTATCTCTAAGAATACTTTACATTAATTTACCCACCACTGATGTGAAACTGACAGGTCTATAATTGCTAGGCTTACTTCTAGAACCCTTTTTAAACAACGGAACCACATGAGCAATAGGCCAATCTTCCGGCACAAGCCCCGTTTCTAATGACATCTTAAAGATCTCCGTCAGAGCTCCTGCTATCTGTACACAAACTTCCCTCAAGGTCCTAGGGAATATCCTGTCAGGACCAGAAGATTTATCTACTTTTAAATTTCTTAAAAGCGCCAGTACTTCCATCTCTTTAATTGCCATAGGTTACATAACCTCCTTACTTGTTTCCCACACCTTACACAGTTCAATATCCTTCTCCTTAGTGAATACCGAAGAGAAGAAATCGTTCAAAATCTCTCCCACCTCCCTCGGCTCCACTAGCTGACCACTGAGATTCTCTATGGGGCCAATTTTATCTCTCACTATCCTCTTGCTTTTAGAATAACTGTAGAAACCTTTGGGATTCACCTTCACCCTATTTGCCAAACCAACCTCGTATCTACTTTTAGCTTTTCTAATCTCTGTCTTAAGATTCCGTTTACATACTTTATAATCCTCGAGCAACTCATTTACTCCATGCTGCCTATATCTATTGTTGACATCCCTCTTTTTCCGAACCAAGTTTCTAATATCCCTTGAAAACCATGGTGATTTCAAACCTTTAACAGGTTTGAAATCCCTCAAGTTCCTTTCAACCTAACAGGAACATAAAGATTCTGTACCCTCATAATTTCACCCTTAAATGACCTCATTTTCTCTATTCCATCCTTCCCATAAAACAACTTAACCCAATCCACTCTCTCTAAATCCCTTCGCATCTCCTCAAAGTTACCCTTTCTTCAAACTGACAGGCCCATAATTGCTATGTTTACTCTTAGAACCTTCTTTAAACAATGGAACCACAGGAGCAATACGCCATTCCACGGGCACCATCCAGCTTTCGAATGATATTTTTTATATTTCTGTCAGAGCCCCCGCTATTCTACAGTAACTTCCCTCAAGTTCCGAGGGAAGATCCTGTCAGTATCCGGAGATTTTTCATCTTTAGTATTCCATAAAAGCGCAAGTACCTCCTTCTCTTTAATCGTCATATTTTCCATAACTTCCCTACTTGTTTCTCTTACCTTACACAATTCAATATCCTTCTGCTTAGTCAATACTGAAGAAAATAAGTTGTTCAAAATCTCCCTCATCTCTTTTGCCTGTACACATAGCTGTCCACTCTGATTCTTTGAAGCACCAATGTTATCCTTCCCTATCCTTTTGCTACTAATATAAATGTAGAAACCCTTCGGGTTTATTTTCACCTTACTGGCCAAAGCAATTTCTAATTTCTTTCTTAAGCTTCTTCTTAATTTTTTTTATATTCCCCAAGCTCCTCCTTTACTCCATGCTGCCTAAATATATTGTAGTTATCTCTCTTTTCCCTAACCAAGTTTCCAATATCCCTTGAATAGCATTTCTTTCTCAAACATTTAACCTTTCCCTTCAACCTAACAAGAACATAAAGCTTCTGTACCCTCATAACTTCACCTTTAAATGACCTCTATTTCCCTATTACATCCTTACCATAAAACGAATTGTCCCAATCTATTCCATCTAAATCCTTTCTCATCTTCTCAAAATTAGCCTTTATGCAATCAAAAATCTCTGCCCTGGGTCCAGTCCTATCCTTCTGATAATTATATTGAAACTAAATGTCATTGAGTTCACAGGACCCGAAGTGATCCTCAATACATACTTCCATCACCTGACCTATTTTGTTCCCTAACGGAAGATCCAACACTGCCCCTTCTCTATTCGGTACCTCTGTGTACTGCTGCAAAAAACTATCCTGCACACATTTTACAAACTCCAAACCATCCAGCCCTTTTACAGTATGGCCTTCGCAGTCTTTGTGTGGAAAATTAAAATCTCCTACAGTCACAGACCTGTGCTTATTACAAATATCTGCTATCTCCTTGCAAATTTGATCCAATTCTCGCTTCCCTTTAGGTGCTCTATAATACACCTCTATAAGTGTTACTACACCTTTCCCATTCCTCAATTCCAACCAAATAGCCTCCCTAGTCGAGCCCTCTAATCTATCCTGCCAAAGCACCCCTGTAATATTTTCTCTGACGTAACGCAACACCGCCCCCTCTTGTCCCTCCGTATCTACCACTCCCGAAGCAGCGAAATCCAGGAATATTTAGTTACCAATCATACCTCGCCTGCAACCATGTTTCACTAATAGCTACAACTTCAAATTTCCGGGCATTAATCCATGCTCTAAGGTCATACACCTTCCTTACAATACTTCTGGCACTAAAATAAATGTATTTAACAAATTTCCCGCCTCCTCTTCTTTGTTTATCTCTAACAGTGGAAAGAAATTTACCGTCTTCTATTTCTTCCTTAACCCATACATCTGTTCCTAATCTTTGGTTCCCCTCACCCCCCCCCCCCCCACCACCGGGATCTAGTTTAAATCCACTGGAGCATATCCAGCAAACCTGCCTGCAAGAATATTTGTCCCCCTCCAGTTCAGATATAAAAGGGGTCCCACCTTCACTGGGAAACTGCCCAATTATCAACAACTCTGAAGCCCCGCCTCCTGCACCATGTCTTCCGCCACGTGTTGATCTGCAGTATCTTACTATCTCTAATCCCACCTGCACGTGGCACTGGTAGCAATTCTGCGATTGCTATCCTGGAGGTCCTGTCCCTTAACTTGGCACCTAGCTCCTTAAACTCAACTTTCAGGAACTCCTCACTCTTCCAACTCACGGCATTGGTCCCTACATGGACAACAGCATCCGGCTACTCACCCTCCCTCTTGAGAATACTGAGAACTCGATCCGAGACATCGCGGACCCTGGCTCGAGAGATGTAACAGACCATCCGGGATTCTCGATCTCTTCCACAGAACTTCCTATCTGTCGCCCTAACAATTTAATCTCCTATCAGTCCTGCTGTCCTCTTCACCCCATCCCTTCCCTTCTGAGCTGAGGGTCCAGTCTCGGTACCAGAGACACAACCTCTGCAACTAGTCCCTGATAGGTCGTCCCCACCAACAGTATCCAAAGCGGTATACTTATTATTGACGGTAACGGCCACAGGTGTGCTCTCTTCATTCTGCCCATTCCCCGTCCCTCTCCTGATAGTCATCCAACTACCTGCTTCCTGACGCCTAGGGTTGACTATCTCCCTGAACCACCTGTCTATTTCTGCCTGTAGCTCCTGACAAACCGTGTTAGGGAACTGGAGCTGGATGCACCTTTTGCACGTGTAGTCATCGGGGACAGCTGTGCTCGCCCTGACTTCCCACATACTACAATGATAAAGTTGACAAATATTTTTAGCTCGCCCAAGCTTCAAGATCTTAGACAGGCGCACTCCAAAGGGATTTCCGCGAAAACGGAACGTGAATTTTCCACTATTTCGGTTGAGTCGCTCTCTGTTGATTGGTCGCCGCATAGCCCATTAGTTTCAGATGCTGGTCAAGTTACTGGTGTCTTCCACAGTGAAGACAGATGCAAAATACCTATTGCGCTCATCCATCCATTATTTTCCTGATTCGCATTCAAACGTCTCCAGCACAATATGTAGTTGTGCCGTCTCACCTGCCGTTTGTTGTTTCCATATCTTTAAAGCTGTTGTTTCTGTGTCCTTTTGCTGTTCGACTTAATCGCACAAAGCTCTCCACTTGATCACTTTCACGTGATCTCGACAGCTATGAACTTAGCCTTCTGCCCTGATTAATCACTCACCCGAGATCGGACAGATCTTTGACATCGTCTCTTTGCACCGTGCCCACCGCAGTTCTGCGTCCCTGAGACACGCGCTTTGCTGGCAGGTCCACTGTTGCCTTGTTTTCGTCACAGTCTGCAAACTCACTCGCTTTCGCACTAACCTGCTCAAGAGTTCTGGATAACGAAGATATAATCATTTCTACTTTGCCTACAGGTCCGGCGGACGCGTGACAACTGCATCTCCAAGAGCTTCTCGCCCTGGCAGGTGAGTGGAAATGGAAGGCTGTGACTGTGCCCGAGGTGAGAGATGAAACAAAAGTGTTGGAGTATCGCGTGGGTGCTCAATCTGACGGTATGGTCGAGATCACTCTGGTAATTACATGCTAATTAGCTCCTTAAATTGGTTCAACCGTGGCACCTTGTTAAAGCGTTTCTGACAGTCTAAGAAAACAACATTTGGCTTTTCTTTGCGTACAGATTTCCTAGAGCTGTTGGGTGCGTTTAGAATAGTTTGGCAGAGATAATGGAACGAGTATGATACAATTGATGATGAGTCGGCAAATTTACAAGTAGAGGATGCGTGTCACATGCTGTAAGTGAGGGGAAATCAAGATTGGTCACAAATGCAGACAAAGCAAAGAATTAAATTCTACCATCGAGACAAAATTCAATGGGAGAAGAATGTAGGACTGAAGCTTTCGCATTTAGATCCGCACAGCATTCAGAATTAAGTGGACGAATTTATCGTGCAATCAGAGATTTCTCGCAATGACGTCGTGGGCATCACACAGTCGTGTCTGAAAGAAAGTCTTAGTTGAGAGCTTAGCATCTTCGGATGTATTTTGTATCAAAAGGACAGATAGGAAGGCATATGCGGTGGGGAGACTGTCGCTAACAGAAAGCATTGAAAATTTAAAAAGAACCGCATGTGCAGTACCTTGTTAAAGTCTTTCTGAAAAACTAAGGAATGACTATCAATTGACTTTCTCAGATTTACCAGGGTTGTTAGCAGTGGCTTAAGCATTGTCCAAGTCGCATGCTATTTTGGGCAATGTCTCCCATCCACTCCATAATGTACTGGTTAGGCACAGGAGTACATTCAGCCAGAGACTTATTCAACTGAGATATAACACTGAGCGTCATAGGAAGTCACTCCTTCCTGTGGCCGCTGAACTTAACAACTCCTCCCTCGGAGTATCCAACACCCTGAGACAAGAGGCTGCTCTTGGTCTAATTTCCACTTGGCATGATTAACATTATTATTTAATTATTTATGGGTTTATATTACACTATTCGTGGTTGGTGCGGCTGTAACAAAACCCAGTTCCCGTCGGGATCAATAAAGTATGTCTGTCCGTCTATCTCTCTGTCTGTCTGTAATATGGCTGAGGAATGTGAGCAAGTACGATACAGCTGAATACGAGTCAGCTGGTTTACAATTAGATGCTATGTGTAACATGTACATGTCTTTAATAATGGAAAAATAAAATCAGCATGGTTTCTGTGAAAGGAACACTTGCCTGAAAAATCTGTAAATTTCTTCGAGGAAGCAAACAGCAGCACGAGAATAGGAGAGGTGACGGATTTCATTTACTTGGATTTTCAGAAGACGCTGCAGAACGTGCCACAAACGAGGCTGCATAACAAGATAAAATCCTACAGCGTTACAGGAAACATACAATCGCTGACAGGCTGGACGCAGAGAATTGGATTAAAATAGGCCTTTTCTGATTGTCTTCCCGTAACTAGTGATGTTACTCGGTGGTCAGTATTCGGACATCTGCTTTTCACGTTGTCTGTCCATGACATAGATATAGGAACTGTTGGCTTTGTGGTTATACTTTGCGGATAATACGAAGATGGCTAAAGGGATGAATAGTTCTGTCGAAGTCTAGAGATTGCAGCATGACATGTACAAAGTGAACGACTTTGAAAAAATGTGACAGATGTTAAACAGTGTTGGGTAATGAACGATAACGCATTCTGGTTAAAGGATCAATAATGTGGACTCTTATCTAAATGAGGAACATAAACATTCATGCAGAGAGAGTTAAGAGACCTCGTAAAAAATTCCCAAAAGGTTAATTTACAGTTTAAGACTGGGGTATTGAAAGGAAATGAAGTGATGCCATTTATTTTAATAGGAATAGAATACAAAAGCCAAGACAAAAGGCCGACCCTGTTTAAAGCACTGGGAAGCCGCACTTGCAGATTTTTCAACAGCTTTGGGCCCCTTTTCTCAGAAAGGACGTGTTGTCATTGGAGAAAGTTAATGGGAATGAGAAAGTACATGCGAGTAATTCCGGGACTGATGGAGTTAACATATCAGGAGCGTTTGACTCTTTTAGAGCTCCAGACCAGTAGTTGCGATCGATCTTGTCCTCATTCTCCGAAGGTCGTCGATCTGCAGCTCTTGTTCCTTTGTGTTCAGTTGCAATGCTGGACGTCTGGCCGACCTCCCACTTCTCACCCGTGTACAGAACACTGTTTCTGTAGCGATTCTCTAATGAATGAAGAATGGACAAATAAGTACAGAGAGATCAACTTATAAGACTATATGCCTCAACAAAGCCTGACCTCGCGTAAGTCTGATGAGCCGAACCCTCTCCCAAAACAGGTCTTGTTCATCCCTTTCTAATGAATTCTACTTTCAGAATGGTCGCTCCTCAATTCAGAAAAAAAAAAAAAAAACAGACAAAAGAAAATAGAAACTTTCCATCAAAATCTGGATCGCCACCTAATGAAAAAAAAACAACTCTTTTATTGCACCCCGATGTTGAATGGCCAACTCAGAGATAACTCGCTGGAAACTCTGTTCACTTTTTTTAATCTTCTGCGCGTTCCTGACTGAAAAATATCTCTGTTCACGCATAGTCGCTTGCTGATTGATTACTCCTTGAACTCAGAAGATCCGCAGCCAAATCGTACTCTCGATCGTCCTGCTTATGGACTGGCTCTTTTCACGCACCTCTGGTGTGGATTGCCCACGTGGTACAGCAATCCGGTGATTACTGCCCTGGAGGCCCAGTTTGTACAATTTGTATCGAGCTCGTCAAATCACTCCGCAGGGCTTCCTGATCTTACCTATCGACACCATTGGTAGAAATATACTGCAAGGCATGGCTGCTTGGTGATCTTTCGGACCCGATCTGAGACACTCCTGATCCCGGCAACAGGCAGGCAATCTCATCTGTCTATGGAGTCCCTTATCAAGATCGAGGTCAGCTTCACCACTCTGCTCCTTTGAGCCACAGCACCAGTCTCAGTGCAAGAGGCTCGGTGTCTGTGTCTCCCCGTAATTGACCGTCCTCCACAACAGCTTCTAAAGTTGTATTAATAATTGTGGGGAAATTGCCACAGGCGTAATCCGTCTTTGCTGTGCATTTCCCTTGCTTTACTTGACAATCACACAGCAACGGTCTACTGCAAACTAGCTCCCTATTGCTCCTATCTGTCTCCTCTTCATTGTCCCGAATGCGTGGAAGATCATCAGCTGTTTTTCGATTTATTTCAGACTTTCTTTCAGAAGATGCAACTCGGTGCAGTAATTGCAGATTTGTCCATCGAAGAGGGAGAAGTCTTCTAGATCTCCCGCATCGCAAACAGTTTACAGAACATTGACCCTGGAACAGTTCTCGCCAGCTCATAGGGAACGGAGATATAAGAACTCAATGTTAAAATAGCCAGACAATTCTCCCCCGCCTAAACCGGACGATCTTAGACTGGCGCACTCTCAAGCCTGGCATACTCAATGTCATGGCCTATACACATGCAATTGAATTTTCCGCCTTATCTGACGAATCCCTCTCTGTAGATTGGTTGCCGCACACCTCATCGCCCTTGAATGTTGGCCAGATTACTGGTGACTTCCGCAGCGATGGTCAATGTAAATACTAATGGTGCTCAGCCACCATGTTCCTGAATCCTATTCAAACGCCTTCAGCATCAGGTTCAATTTCTACTTATTCCTTCTAGACTATTGCATATAGTTGTTCAATTTATAATTGTTCCTTCTAGACTCTTGCTTTTTGATTCCTTATCTAAAAATCTGTTCTTCTATGATCCCTGTGTTGTCCGTCTTAATAATACAACGTGCGCTCATGAGGTTTCACGTCGTTATCCACGGCCAGATCTTCAACACATTTCACGTGCTCGGCCTTTTGCTCTGTTTAATAACTCACCCGAGCTTTGGCCCAGCTCTCGGCTCCCCTCGCTGCTCACTGACCGTCTCAGTTCTGCATCGCTTAGCATTCCGCTTTGCTGGCAGGGCCTCTAAACCCTTGTTTATTTCAGATTCTTCAAACTAACTCACTTTTCAAATTAACTTGCTCGAATGACTTGACAGCGAATGAGAAATGTGGTACGCTCTAACAGGACAGGGAAATGGACTAAAGGGTGGTTTAAAAAGCCGGGAGGTGATTACGCGTTACTGAGAAAGATGTTTCTATTTTTCCCCCACAGCAAACGCAGATGCAACACATCTCCACCTGCGCGACGTTGTAAAGGGCGTTTGTAAGTAGAACTCGAAAACTAGGTCTGTGTACAGGGCGAATAAAATGTTGACGTATCGGGTGGCTTCTCCATCTGACGGACGGGTCGGGAAAGCTTCAGTAACACTATGCGACACTAGGTCGTTAACCAGCTTCGTGCGGCATGTTGTCATCCTTAATAAGTTCCCTCATAAGCTGCAGCTCGGCGCACCTGGTGCAGATTTGTTTATCCGAGAGGGTGGACAATCCCGCATTGCAAAAACAGCGCCGCTGTACCAATTCCCGGTAACCGAAAAGGAATGGAGAAATAAGATCAAGTGATAAGTTTGCCGATATTTTCCACCGCCTACGTTTGAGGTTCTTGGACTGGCGCAGCCTAAAGCCTAACACACACAAGTGCATTGCCCCGATGCACGCGCGTGAATTTTCCGCGTTCCCATTGAATCCCTCTCTGCCGATGGGAGTCGGCAAACAGATTTCCCTTGAGATGTTGATCAGATCACTGGTGTCTTCCACAATGAAGATAGATTCAAATAACCTGTTACGCTTATCCATAATTTCCCTGAGTCTCATTGAAACCTCTCCACCGTCACGTTCAATTTGTAACTGTGCCTTATAACATCGCTTATTCTTTCCATATCTTCAAATGTGTTTTTCCAGGACCCCTTTGTTGTCCACATTAATTGTACAAAGTGCGCTGTTGAGATCTCACGTGATCATCTATTGCCAGCTCTTCAGCCCACTTCATGTCCTCAAACTTTAACCCTTTTTAGTACCTCAGCCAAGATGTGGTCCCGCCTTGAAGTCCCTCTCTGCATCGGGGCGGTCGCGGTTCTGCGTCGCTATACATCCAACTTTGCTGACAGGCCCAGTCATTCGTTGTTCTCATCACATTCTTCAAACTCATCCCTTTTCGAAATGACCTGTTGGAACGTTCTAGCTAAAATTAAAAAAAAAGTGCACAGTGAGTGTACCGGCAACAATTTCAAAGGTTGGGTTAACGAGCCGCGAAGCAGATAGGTTCCAGATTACAGAGATATAATTGTTTCTATTTTGCTCACAGGTTTTCCTTCCTCGGACCATTTGAGGGGTAAGTGGAAATTGAAGACTAACTGTTTTGCTGTATCGAGTGGGTGTTCAAACTAATGATAGGGTCGGGTTTGCTCCGTTAACACTATGTCATCTTAACTCGTTAAGCCACCTCATCTGTGGAACTTTGTGAAAACCTTTCAGAAAATCCAATAAAACAATAATTGATTTTTCTTTACGTCCTATTTACTAAAGCAGTTGGGTGTGGTTAAGATAAAATGTCAGAGATAAGAGATCCAGTATGATACAGATGTTGAACGGACAGCAAGTTTATAAGTAGATGATGTGAGTAAGATGCCTGCAGCGAAGGACAAGGACAGACAGAGCAAAGAGATTAGTTCTACGGCAGAGGTGAATTTCAAATGGCGAGGAATGCTGGACTGACCCTGCCGCATTTAGATGCGTGCAGCATTTAGAATGTAATGGACCAACAATTAGACACTGACGCCATGGGCGTCACTGAGTACCGGCTGAAAGACCGTCGAATGTGGGAGCTTAACATCTAAGGATTTCTTTTTTGGTCAACAGCACATGCAGGAAGGCATATGCGTTGGGATGGCCCTGTTGGTGACAGATGATATAACATCTGTAAAAAGATGTTAGGGTAGAGAATGTGGAATCTTTGTAGGTGGAGCTAGGAAATTATACGAATATATACACATGTGAATAATGTATAGAAGTCAGAATAATAGAAAACATGTGTGTATTACTTTGCAAAGGGAGTTCCGAAAGCGCAAGTAGGACGGAAATCGTGAGTTAAATAGGAGGACAGATTCAGGCAGAAAAGGGAGGCTGCCAAGCGGAGCAAACATCAAAGGAGCGTTCATCGACCGAAGTGATCTTAGGCAGAACGGTAGGGCATTGGTTCATTTGGGATTCGTGGATAACGTGACGAAGTGAGGTATGTAAAATCTGAGGAATAGAAACAGGATATATGTCTGCGAGGCCGGTGTTCTCTATTGGGTGTGAGTTGTGGGAAATCCGGGAGACACCCAGCCTGCCGAACGACTACGTGCTCATCAGGTGTGTCGAGCTGCTGCTCCTTTGGGACCGAATCAGGGTACTAGACAGGTAGTTCGATTACCTTCGTCCTGTCAAGAAAAGTGAGGAGGAGCAGACAGGAGTTATAGGCAACCAGGATATGACTAGCTCCCTACAGGTCTTATCTATCATCTCCTTAATCACCCTTATGAGTTGAAGATATTCAACTGCTTCTCCAGATCGTTGAAACGTTCTCACAGAGGCGGTAGCACGGTGCAGCAGGTGCAGATTTGATTATCCATAAAGGTGGACGCCATGTAGACCTCCCGCATCGCAAACTCAGTATAAAACTCTGCCACCGGAGCAATTGGCACTGCCAGATGAGAAATGGAGAAGTACGAGCACAATGATAAAGTTGTTACCTCCCTTAAGTCTGAGGATCTAAAACAGGCGCACTCTAAAACTTAGCACACAAAAAGACACTACCGCGAAGCTGCTTGAAATTTCTGCCGTTTCTTTTGAATCCCTCTCCGTTGACTGGACCCGTCATGACATGCAGGCCTCTGCATGTTGGTCAAATTACTGGTATCTTCTACTGTGAAGACAGATGCAATCTACCTATTCCGCTCATCCATCCATCCATCATTTCCCTGAATTCCATTCAAAGCTCTCCAGCACAATTTCCAATAGCCCATGGTTTTTGTATCCGTATTTTCAATTCTGTTCTTTTGATGTCCACCTGAATCGCACAAGGTGCGCTGCTGAGATCTCACGTGAACTCCACATCCAGCTCTTCGTCAAGTTCATGTGCTCAGCCTTTCGCCCTGTTTCATAACTCACCCGAGATCGGCCCCCGCTCTGATCTCGCCTCCCTGCACCGTGCCCGTCCCAGTTCTGCGTCGCTCAGCATCCCGCTTTGCTGGCACGTCCGCTGATTCTTTGCCTTTTTTTCACATTGTTCAAAGTCATTCACTTTGGCACTAACGTTCTGACGTCAGAACAATGTGATGCTCTCTTCGGATCGGGAAATGGTTCAAATTGTGGTTTAAAGAGACGGCAATCAGGTGATTTCCGGATTACGGAGATATGAGTATTTCTATTTTGTCCACAGGACCGACGAACAAATCACAACTGCACCTCCGGTGCCTACTCGCCTTGACGGTTAAATGGATATCGAAGACAGTGACTATGCGCGGGACGAAAAATGAACTAAAAGTGCTGCTGTATTGCGCGGGTGCTCAAAGTGACGGTAGTGTCAGGAGCGCTCTCGTAATATCATGTAATTTAGCTGGTTAAGCAATCTCATAAGTGTCAACTTGTTAAAAGGTTTCCGAAAGCCGAAGAAAAGAACAATTGACTTTTGTTTTTGGTCAGAATTACTGGAGCTGTTGGGCTTGGTTAAATGAATATGACAGTTCTCAGGGATTGAGTATGATACGATTGATGTAGAGCCCGCAGGATGTGTGCAATATGCTTGTAAGGGAGGACAAATCAATGATTGATTATAAATGCCGACAGAGCTCAGAGTTAAATTCTAACACTCAGACGAAGTTCAATGGGCAAAGAATTCAGGATTGAAGTTTCCCGATGTAGATCCAGGCAGCCTTCAGAATGAAGAAGAGGAACTCGTGCAAACAGAATCAGGTCGCTATAACGTCGTGGGCGTCATTGAGTAGCGGCTGAAAGAAGGTCACGGTAGAGAGCTTAACATCTATGGATATACTTTGTATTTAAAGGACAGACGGGAAGGCGTATGCGGTGGTGTGGCCCTGTTGATATCTGAGGACATTAATTCGTTAGAAAGAAGTGAGAGAGAAAGTGGATACTTTGTAGGTGGAGTTATGAATCTGTAAGAGAAAAATATATTTGTGCTCGGGCTTACTCAAGGAAAGTTATCTTGGACTGTATTTTCTGTAATAACTCAGGTTTTACTCGGAAGCGTAAGGTAATTGAACCCCGCGGACACAGTGATTGTATCATGTTTGTAGTATACTTCAATTTCAGAGTAAGAAGTTTAACTTACATGTAGCAGTATTGCAATGGAATAAAGGGTTGTAATGGGGCATGAGAGAGGTGCTTGACCAGGTGGATTGGAGGGGAATAATGGAGCGTTTAATGGCAGACCTAAAATGAATAAAAAAATATAGTAGTATCTCAGTAGACGCAGGATACATATGAACCACGGAAGGAGAGATGCACAAGTGGCCAGGATGGCAGGGAAAGGACGATTAGGACTGCATGAAAGCTAAAGAAAGGGCAGTTAGGGTAGCAAAAGTGAGAAGACAGTTGGAGGATTAGGATGTTTTTATATGTTTTTTTAAAAAATGTAAAAAAACTATGTGAAGGGATATGTTGACATATAAGAGTAACCTAGCAAATACGATATAGTAAAAGTCGTTTTTATATATTTTTTAAAAGTTATATAAAAAATGGAATTTAGAATTGATATTGGAACACTGGAAAATGATGCGGGTGCGGAAGTAATAGGGACAAAGAAATAGCAGTTGTCCAACAGGTATACTGCATCTTTCTGCATCGTGGAAGACACCAGCAGTGTACCAGAGATCTGTGAATAATCGGGAGCATGCGTGAGTCGAGTTGCTATCAGAAAGGAACAGGTGCCATGGAAACTGCAGGGATTTAAGTAGTGTAATTCACTTTAGCCAAATGTACTACATACCGGAGTCATGACAGAGATTTTACACTGATTTTTTGAATGCATTTGTTAAGGTGCCAAAAATGAGGCTGCTTAACTAGATAATCTCCTATAATGTTACAGGAAAGCTACAATTAAATGATAACGGAATGGGTGACAGGCTGGAAACAGAGATTATGAATAAAACAGGCCTTTCAGAGCATTGAGTACTCGATTCTGGTCACCAAATTATCGAAAAAATGTCAACAAAATAGAGAGAGGACAGAGAAGATTTACCAGAATGTTACCTGGGTTTCCGCAACGAAGTTTCGGAGAAAGGTTGAACAAATTAGGTCTTTATTATTTGGAGCGTAGAAGGTTGAGGGGGACGTGTATAGGTTTCTTTTTTCCATTGAGAGTAGGGGAGATTCAAAGAAAGCATTGAGTTGAAAGTTAGTGGACAAAAGTTTAGGCGTAACACGAGGGGGAATTTCTTTACTCAGTGAGTGGCAGCTGTGTGGAACAAGCTCCTGGTGGAAGTGGTAGAGGCAGGTTCCATTTTGTCATTAAAAAAATCGATTAGTCTCTGGACAGGAAAGGATTGGAGTGTTATGGGCTAAGTGCAGGTAAGTATATCTAGGTGCCAGTAAGCGTTCGGCAACGACTAGGAGGGTCGAGATGGCCTGTTTCCCTGCTGTAAATGTTATATGGTTATATGATTATACGGTGTGCTTCTGTATGGGGTCGACTCGGAGCGAGGGTCCGAAGGATAGCGACGATTGGTAGAGGTCGATTTTGAACGGTTGTCCTATGAGCGAGCTGCAACTTGACTCACAGACTGTTTATTACGATATATATATATATATATTTTAAATTTCGTTTCTGTACTAACCAGATAGTCCAAGGAAGAGTTATAAGGCTTAATTGTTTGGACGCATATTGTGTATTGTTTGTTATTGCGGGGTACTGATTGGTAACAGGGGACAGATCCCGCAGCATCCACCCAAAGGAGAGTTCTTATGTTTGGCCAGGCCGGGGGTTATCAGCCCCTCTATTAAGCCGCTAGGCAAAGTGAGATTTACAAGTGTGGTGGCTCGTCTTGGATTGAATCCGTTTGGATGCATGTGATTACCCTGAGCAATTAAAGAGTGGGGCAGATATTCATACTCCGGATGAATTGTCAATCCACTGTTAATACCCTTAAGGTTGCGATTCTGAGTGGAGTTTTGATGAAAAAGCGGGCGCAGGACTCTTTTTAATGCAGACCAGCGCTGAGGCAGCTGGGGGTGGGTTCTATCCTTTCTGAGGAGTGCGAGGAAAGAGTGGTCGGATTCGGAATGTTTAAATAGACCATGTCCCACGTGAAGTGTAATAATATCCGCCCGTAATTCTCTGAACAATAAATGAAGAAATCAAATTCAAAGACCCAGCTACGGCACGTTCCACCTATGCATTGGAATAACGCCCACTCCTGAAGGGGAGGAGGAGTATGAGATGAGGGTGGAAGGTACTCTCATTTGTTAGATGAGTGACGGTGCAGGATGATGAATGGTTGAATTATTGAATGGGAGGGACGCTGACGATCTGCGAGCCGTCAGCTTAAGGTATGCCGTAACAACAGCTGTCAATCATCCGCGAGCACTGGACCATGCTTTTGGTCCGACTGGAGGCCCACTGGAGCTCATGGTGTGGTTTCTAAACATGCGTCAGGAGAAGGGAGAGAAGTGTTCTGATTTTATTTTTCTTCTGGAGAGGCAGCTAAATTGCTTGCGGCGCAGAGGGGTCATTCGGGAGGGTGAGTTGGATGTGTTAAGAATGGTCCAGATAGCCGGGGGCACCCAGCACCATGACCTGATTGCGTGGGGTCTCATAAATTCTCAAAATACGCGCCCACTGCATCTGTTGTTGAGCTGGT